>NC_054713.1:16716584-16814084 GCF_016097555.1 Gigantopelta aegis | reverse complement strand
TTTTGAGTTTGATGGAGAAATGTATCAGCAAGTGTGTGGTTGTGCTATGGGCAAACGTTTTAGTCCAAACTTTGCATCTATCTATGTCGCCGAATGGGAAGAGGCTGCTTTAAAGAAATCGAGTAAAACACCTCTTTTGTACCTCAGATATCTCGACGATATACTTATCATTTGGCCACATTCTAAACAAGAATTTTGGAACTTTTTTGAGCTATTAAATCAACAGGATGACAATATCAAACTTAAGGCCACCATATCAGATAAATCAGTTGACTTTTTGGATGTAACAATTTATAAAGGTACACAGTTTGAAACATCAGTTTACCTAGACTACAAAGTGTTTTTCAAACCAACAGACACACACCAACTTCTCCACTGTAAGTCTTTTCACCCATGCCACACCTGGATTTAAGGCATTGTTAAATCTCAGATTATTAGATTTCACAGAAATTCGAGTAACAAACAGAATTTCAATGAGGCTTGTTCACTTTTATTTAGTGCTTTAAAACCTAGGGGATATTCAAAACGGTTTTTAAGAAAAATTAAATCTGAAACTGTTCGAGAATTAGAAAATCCCTTTAGGGCAACTGAAGACTATAAACCATACAAACGTCAGCATAACCAATCACCTCAAATAAGCACTGGCTCTTCTACTACTTGTTTTCATTTCTTTTTTGTTGATACCTTTCTATAAATCTTTTTGTGTGTTCTTAAAACCAAAAATGGCCAGAAAAAATGCCACAAATACGGGTAGTAGAGGACGGGATTTTGGTAACCCGCCGTCCAACAATTCGAAAACAAAAAGCAGGGTTTATCAGTCCGATTCGGCCTTTGCTGGACTTGTTAAACTGCTGTACGGTGTGTTGCAGTGCATCCACCACATTGGGTTACTGGAGGAGGATCTAGTCAATTCGACCCTCCCAAAATCACTAGCAAGGAAGGTGGAGGAGCTTAACTCCTTCATCAAACCGGCACGTCCAAATTTAGATATTACATTCGACTTGAACTTGACAAATCAAAATTGGGCCAATCAAACCATGAACGTGTTGATTAAGCATTATGCTAATTCTCTAAAACTACTGAAGTCTAAGATTATTTCGGCCATGTCATCAAAAAACTTAGACTTCGATCGTGCTCAATTTACTGCTATCAAGTGGGGAAGAAAAAACTACAAAACAAAATTAACCGATTCTAGTCTGTCGGAATTTTCCCGTTATCTTTCGGACCTTCTCCCCAACACAGAGAATAGTGTGGGTAGTTCTTGTCAAACTACTACTCCTCTGCCACAAAGACAAAAACGAGCACAATCCCCGCGTGTTAACACCCCTTCCAACCGTCCTGACCTTAAGGCAACACCGCCCATTGCCAAAAGGTCCACTGCACCTCACCTAACACCACTGCCTAACTCACCACCCACCCCACCTATCCCATCTAACTCATGTAGTTCAGTACCTCGTCTGGGAACTTCTTTTGCTGACGCATTAAAGTCTCCCACCGCCCCGAATCGCAACTCTGGGCGGGATACAAATTTTCGACAAACAAAATTCTATCAATTTCGGCACAACGTTTCGGACAAATCTCAATGGCGCCTTCCAGAAATTAAGAAAAAAACTCTTCTTTTTGGCTCATCAAATCTCTCCAGAATTAATTTGGACACGCATCCTGAGGTGCAAGTAGAATGTTACCCAGGTGCCAATTTTAATCATTTTCGGACCATGGCCTCAAATTATAAGGGCAAGTGTCAACCCGAAACCATTGTTCTTAACATTGGTATAAACTCAAAAGATCAAAATCCAACCAGTGCAATAAATCAGTTGCGAAACATGATAAGCTCGATTCGGAAATGTTTCCCTAGGTCAAAAATACTTTTTATCGAGCTTAACTTTTCGGACAGACTTTTGGCTAGTCAAAAAACCTGCCTCAACCAAATAAATTTGGCTGCAAAAACAATGAGGAACATACAAATTATACCTGCGCTTCACGCGTGTGATTTTGAGGTTGGGCAGGACAACATTCACTGGACAGAAACAACTGCCAATAAACTTTATCGCAGTTGGATGAGGTACTTAAATTTAAACTAAGGCCGGGAAAGGGTAATGTCCACCCTGATTTAGGACTAGGAACTAACATTGTTAACCTAACTGGTGACACTAACCTTCTAACATCCGCTGAAAAATCATTACTGGACAGGGGTTTGAATTTTGTTCCCACACCCCAACCAAAAACAGGCTTAGAGGCTAAACTTGACAATGGTGTAATGGATACGGCAGTTTTTGACCACAAAATGAAACTGGCCGACTATTTTCGGCGTTCAACTGGAGAAAAAATCCCATTCACGGAAAACTCCGGCTGGTTACCCCCAAACTCTAGTGTAGATCCTGAAATCATTAAAGCTCATAAAAGGATAGTGGAAAAAGTGGGTGATATGACAGTTTACACAAATCAGCAAAATCTTTCTGTCATGGAACGTCGTGCTCTCACCAAACTACGCAAAAACCGCAAAATTGTTATAAAACCTGCAGATAAAGGGTCAGCCACTGTCATTCTATCAAGGGAGAACTATATCCGGGAAGCCCATCGACAGCTTAATAATTCAAAGTACTACAAAAAATTAGACAAAGCTATTTGGCCTGAAAATTGTAAAAAGTTCAATGCAATTATTCACTGTCTAAAAGATCAGGGACATATAAATAAAAAACAAGTAAAATATTTAGAAGCCAGGTCACAATCACAAACCCGGAAATTTTATTTACTTCCAAAAATCCACAAGCCAGTCGATACATGGACCGATATTAACACACCACCCGGTCGTCCAATCATTTCAGACTGTGGATCAGAATCGTACAATATTTCAGAATACATAGACTTTCACTTAAAACCAATTGCAAATAGACATGAAAGCTTTGTGAAAAACACTGAAGATCTTCTATCAAAAACCAAAATCCCAAAGGATTCATTCTTGGTTACCCTTGATATTGACTCCATGTACACCAACATGGGTATTGATGCGGGCATTGATTCAGTTAAGAGAGCATTCGATAAGTACCCAGATACAAACAGACCAGATACGAACATTATTGAGCTGTTAGAATTAAGCCTAAAAGGAAATGATTTTGAGTTTGATGGAGAAATGTATCAGCAAGTGTGTGGTTGTGCTATGGGCAAACGTTTTAGTCCAAACTTTGCATCTATCTATGTCGCCGAATGGGAAGAGGCTGCTTTAAAGAAATCGAGTAAAACACCTCTTTTGTACCTCAGATATCTCGACGATATACTTATCATTTGGCCACATTCTAAACAAGAATTTTGGAACTTTTTTGAGCTATTAAATCAACAGGATGACAATATCAAACTTAAGGCCACCATATCAGATAAATCAGTTGACTTTTTGGATGTAACAATTTATAAAGGTACACAGTTTGAAACATCAGGTTCCTAGACTACAAAGTGTTTTTCAAACCAACAGACACACACCAACTTCTCCACTGTAAGTCTTTTCACCCATGCCACACCTTTAAAGGCATTGTTAAATCTCAGATTATTAGATTTCACAGAAATTCGAGTAACAAACAGAATTTCAATGAGGCTTGTTCACTTTTATTTAGTGCTTTAAAACCTAAAGGGATATTCAAAACGGTTTTTAAGAAAAATTAAATCTGAAACTGTTCGAGAATTAGAAAATCCCTTTAGGGCAACTGAAGACTATAAACCATACAAACTTCAGCATAACCAATCACCTCAAATAAGCACTGGCTCCTCTACTACTTGTGCCAAAACCAGGTGTAGACTTCACAACTTACTTAAAACGCAGTCGACTTTCAAAAGTCAACAGACCAAAATTGAATATCAAATTCGGACAGACATGAACTGTGATTCGAAAAATGTAGTATATCTAATCACCTGTAATTTATGGAAAAAACAGTACGTAGGACAACGCAAAACCAACTGAGAATTAGAGCAGTTTGTCACAAGTATGATATTCGGCATGAAGTTGACACCCCTGTCGCCAATCACTTCAATCTACCTGACCATTCGTTAGATGAAAATTTTGAAATAATTCCAATTGAACAACCCCTGATACTTGGTTCAAAAGACGAAACAGACCTCTTGAGACTTGAACGAGAGGCCTTCTGGATTCGTACATTACAGACAAAACAGCCATTTGGAATCAACGTTGAATCTGGTAAAGCTGTAAAAAGAGATAAAATAATTTTTCCAATAATTTACAGTCGACGTAGCGTTGATATTGGTAAACTTATGAAATAGGAGTTTTTAAATCTGCAAACTGTTATGAAAAACCCTATTACAGCACGTCCGGTTATTGCATATAGAAAAAATCCAAGTCTCAAGGATATCTTAGTCTCCACCCGACTACACGCCGCTTAAGCCTCTAAGCCAATCCATTTTTCAGTGGTTGGTTTGTTGTTATCCCTTTCCTAACAATTTTTTAAAAACAAATACATCGTATCCGGCTGTAAACAAAACATAGTACTAGCCAAATAAATTTAAAACAAGACCGAAAAACAGTTATATTTTGTATATCACAACGGTCAATTTAAAATCAATTTCGAATCCCTGGGGCAAAATTAGAAAATAACCATTTTTTAGTTTTTAAAAAATTCCTGAGCCAGTGCGTTCATTCATTCTTAAATACATACATACATACATACATACATACATACATTGAGACTTTTAGACCAACAGACATACAGACATACATACTTACCTACATTCATACATACATACATACATTCATATATACATACATACATACATACAGAACTTCCTTTTGATGGAAGCTTCGGTAGCTCAGAGCGTATCGTGGTTAGTCTTGCAATTTGCGGGCGAATCGGTGCCACAGTTTCGAGTCTCAGCAACGGCATGGGACAATTTGTGAGGCCAGAAAGGATTTAATTATCCCCTGCGCCAATGCGTAAATATCTATGTATGTAATATTCAACCTCGACATACATACAATATATAGATATTCATACATCAATACATACACACACATACATATATACACACACACAGATACATACATACATACACAGACACACATACATACATACATACATACATACATGCACACACACACACACACACACACACGCACACACCCATACATGCCAGGTCTGCCCACTGTTTAATATACGTAAGCGGGATCGACCGCGTAACTTGTAGGCCCCATGCATATGGCTGAGTTAAAGAGCATCCTTTTTCTTGCAGCAAAGGCACGGGACAATTTGTGAGGCCAAAAATTATTTAATTATCCCCTGCGCCAGTGCGTTAATATCTGTGTATGTAACAGTCATCATCGACATACATACACTATATAGACATTCATACATCAAATACATACATACATATTGGAAGACAGGAAAATAGTTTTGCGAAATATCTATGAATATTACTTTTATCAATCGATTTAAAAATTAACGATACTGTTGCAATACTGTTGCAGTAGTACTATCACTATTGTGATACTATTCACAATAGTATTTTAACTGTCGCAATCATATTGCAATAGTAAAACTGACCGCAATATTCACCCCTAGGCCTAAGTCTATTGTATCACGTCATTTACAAGGTGAGGTCTACTGTGTTTTGTAAATAGTTTTGGTGTTTTTATTTTATTTTTTATTTTGTTATTTTTTTTTTTTTTTGGGGGGGGGGGGGGGTCATCTGAATATGCATTTATTATTTATTCAAAGTTAGTACTGACAGTATGCAAGTTTACGTTTTTAAATTTTAGCGCTCTTGTTTAATTCCATAGAAAAAACGATGGACGTGTGACCTCACACTTTTACTGACGTCACTCACTACTACGCAAAAGTAAATATGCACACGCAGACGACACTTTTCCCATTATTTATTAATAGTTTTGTTTTTGTTTTCGTTTGCATGATCGCCATAAATAATAATAATTTTAAAAATACGTGTTATAATGTAGATACGGGTCATGCCTTTTTTGCCCTATTTTTGTCCATGCGCAGACAATAATGAATTTTGAAGATAAAACCTTAAGCCTCTAACTGGACATATTAATATGTTCTTTGCTGCACAACTGCACTTCTGTAGTGAGACCTTAAACAAATGGCAGTTTGCTTGTGGAAAATCCAAATGGTGCAACATAACTGGGTGCAACTATACTACTACTACTACTACTACTACTACTACTACTACTACTACTACTACTACGACTACTACTTGTATTTTGTACTACTGCTACTGCTACTCAAGAGGCAGAGCAATGGGCGCGGCTGGGGATGTCTGAATCAAAAACATATTATTGGTAGTAAAGTATATGGGGTTGGTGTAATATAAAAAAAAATAGTGGTACGGTTCGAGGTTGCGAGACTCCTTTCAAATTAATCTGTGAAGGATATTTTCACAGATACAACAAATATGAACACAAACGTGGTACGGTCATATCGTACCTCTGCGCCGCCCTTGATTACATTAAATAATAAATTATTTTTTTTTACGGGGGAATATACCCTAGATACCTACTAGAAACTGCTTTGTACCCTCGATCTGTCACCCCCCCCCCCCAAACCATGTCTACATGTTTTCAACGTGCTGCTGCTGCTGCTACTACTACTACTACTAGCTACTGATACTACTACCACTACACTACCACTACTACTACTAACTAAATACTAACTACTACTACTACTACTATACTACTACTACTACTGCTACTGCTACTAGGAAGGTGACGTTAATTGCTAACAACAATCAGTTCAGTCAACTTACATGGCCTCTTAATTAATTACAAACATCACAGTGAACAGACCACTCACCAATTTGACATGTTTGACTCAATATTTGCTTAAAAGGCCTTCAGCCCAGTCCTACTTCGGATTCGTTATTTTGGCTCTGATGAAGCGCAAATTAGCGAAACTAGTTAGCCAGCCAGACAGTGATTCTTTTTTTGTGAGGATATTTTTTGTGAGGATAATTAATTTTTGGGTGAGATCGTTTTCATTTCTTTTTTGTTGATACCTTTCTATAAATCTTTTTGTGTGTTCTTAAAACCAAAAATGGCCAGAAAAAATGCCACAAATACGGGTAGTAGAGGACGGGATTTTGGTAACCCGCCGTCCAACAATTCGAAAACAAAAAGCAGGGTTTATCAGTCCGATTCGGCCTTTGCTGGACTTGTTAAACTGCTGTACGGTGTGTTGCAGTGCATCCACCACATTGGGTTACTGGAGGAGGATCTAGTCAATTCGACCCTCCCAAAATCACTAGCAAGGAAGGTGGAGGAGCTTAACTCCTTCATCAAACCGGCACGTCCAAATTTAGATATTACATTCGACTTGAACTTGACAAATCAAAATTGGGCCAATCAAACCATGAACGTGTTGATTAAGCATTATGCTAATTCTCTAAAACTACTGAAGTCTCAGATTATTTCGGCCATGTCATCAAAAAACTTAGATTTCGATCGTGCTCAATTTACTGCTATCAAGTGGGGAAGAAAAAACTACAAAACAAAATTAACCGATTCTAGTCTGTCGGAATTTTCCCGTTATCTTTCGGACCTTCTCCCCAACACAGAGAATAGTGTGGGTAGTTCTTGTCAAACTACTACTCCTCTGCCACAAAGACAAAAACGAGCACAATCCCCGCGTGTTAACACCCCTTCCAACCGTCCTGACCTTAAGGCAACACCGCCCATTGCCAAAAGGTCCACTGCACCTCACCTAACACCACTGCCTAACTCACCACCCACCCCACCTATCCCATCTAACTCATGTAGTTCAGTACCTCGTCTGGGAACTTCTTTTGCTGACGCATTAAAGTCTCCCACCGCCCCGAATCGCAACTCTGGGCGGGATACAAATTTTCGACAAACAAAATTCTATCAATTTCGGCACAACGTTTCGGACAAATCTCAATGGCGCCTTCCAGAAATTAAGAAAAAAACTCTGGATCTTTTTGGCTCATCAAATCTCTCCAGAATTAATTTGGACACGCATCCTGAGGTGCAAGTAGAATGTTACCCAGGTGCCAATTTTAATCATTTTCGGACCATGGCCTCAAATTATAAGGGCAAGTGTCAACCCGAAACCATTGTTCTTAACATTGGTATAAACTCAAAAGATCAAAATCCAACCAGTGCAATAAATCAGTTGCGAAACATGATAAGCTCGATTCGGAAATGTTTCCCTAGGTCAAAAATACTTTTTATCGAGCTTAACTTTTCGGACAGACTTTTGGCTAGTCAAAAAACCTGCCTCAACCAAATAAATTTGGCTGCAAAAACAATGAGGAACATACAAATTATACCTGCGCTTCACGCGTGTGATTTTGAGGTTGGGCAGGACAACATTCACTAGACAGAAACAACTGCCAATAAACTTTATCGCAGTTGGATGAGGTACTTAAATTTAAACTAAGGCCGGGAAAGGGTAATGTCCACCCTGATTTAGGACTAGGAACTAACATTGTTAACCTAACTGGTGACACTAACCTTCTAACATCCGCTGAAAAATCATTACTGGACAGGGGTTTGAATTTTGTTCCCACACCCCAACCAAAAACAGGCTTAGAGGCTAAACTTGACAATGGTGTAATGGATACGGCAGTTTTTGACCACAAAATGAAACTGGCCGACTATTTTCGGCGTTCAACTGGAGAAAAAATCCCATTCACGGAAAACTCCGGCTGGTTACCCCCAAACTCTAGTGTAGATCCTGAAATCATTAAAGCTCATAAAAGGATAGTGGAAAAAGTGGGTGATATGACAGTTTACACAAATCAGCAAAATCTTTCTGTCATGGAACGTCGTGCTCTCACCAAACTACGCAAAAACCGCAAAATTGTTATAAAACCTGCAGATAAAGGGTCAGCCACTGTCATTCTATCAAGGGAGAACTATATCCGGGAAGCCCATCGACAGCTTAATAATTCAAAGTACTACAAAAAATTAGACAAAGCTATTTGGCCTGAAAATTGTAAAAAGTTCAATGCAATTATTCACTGTCTAAAAGATCAGGGACAAATAAATAAAAAACAAGTAAAATATTTAGAAGCCAGGTCACAATCACAAACCCGGAAATTTTATTTACTTCCAAAAATCCACAAGCCAGTCGATACATGGACCGATATTAACACACCACCCGGTCGTCCAATCATTTCAGACTGTGGATCAGAATCGTACAATATTTCAGAATACATAGATTTTCACTTAAAACCAATTGCAAATAGACATGAAAGCTTTGTGAAAAACACTGAAGATCTTCTATCAAAATTATCAAAAACCAAAATCCCAAAAGATTCATTCTTGGTTACCCTTGATATTGACTCCATGTACACCAACATAGGTATTGATGCGGGCATTGATTCAGTTAAGAGAGCATTCGATAAGTAGCCAGATACAAACAGACCAGATACGAACATTATTGAGCTGTTAGAATTAAGCCTAAAAGGAAATGATTTTGAGTTTGATGGAGAAATGTATCAGCAAGTGTGTGGTTGTGCTATGGGCAAACGTTTTAGTCCAAACTTTGCATCTATCTATGTCGCCGAATGGGAAGAGGCTGCTTTAAAGAAATCGAGTAAAACACCTCTTTTGTACCTCAGATATCTCGACGATATACTTATCATTTGGCCACATTCTAAACAAGAATTTTGGAACTTTTTTGAGCTATTAAATCAACAGGATGACAATATCAAACTTAAGGCCACCATATCAGATAAATCAGTTGACTTTTTGGATGTAACAATTTATAAAGGTACACAGTTTGAAACATCAGGTTACCTAGACTACAAAGTGTTTTTCAAACCAACAGACACACACCAACTTCTCCACTGTAAGTCTTTTCACCCATGCCACACCTGGATTTAAGGCATTGTTAAATCTCAGATTATTAGATTTCACAGAAATTCGAGTAACAAACAGAATTTCAATGAGGCTTGTTCACTTTTATTTAGTGCTTTAAAACCTAGGGGATATTCAAAACGGTTTTTAAGAAAAATTAAATCTGAAACTGTTCGAGAATTAGAAAATCCCTTTAGGGCAACTGAAGACTATAAACCATACAAACGTCAGCATAACCAATCACCTCAAATAAGCACTGGCTCTTCTACTACTTGTTTTCATTTCTTTTTTGTTGATACCTTTCTATAAATCTTTTTGTGTGTTCTTAAAACCAAAAATGGCCAGAAAAAATGCCACAAATACGGGTAGTAGAGGACGGGATTTTGGTAACCCGCCGTCCAACAATTCGAAAACAAAAAGTAGGGTTTATCAGTCCGATTCGGCCTTTGCTGGACTTGTTAAACTGCTGTACGGTGTGTTGCAGTGCATCCACCACATTGGGTTACTGGAGGAGGATCTAGTCAATTCGACCCTCCCAAAATCACTAGCAAGGAAGGTGGAGGAGCTTAACTCCTTCATCAAACCGGCACGTCCAAATTTAGATATTACATTCGACTTGAACTTGACAAATCAAAATTGGGCCAATCAAACCATGAACGTGTTGATTAAGCATTATGCTAATTCTCTAAAACTACTGAAGTCTAAGATTATTTCGGCCATGTCATCAAAAAACTTAGACTTCGATCGTGCTCAATTTACTGCTATCAAGTGGGGAAGAAAAAACTACAAAACAAAATTAACCGATTCTAGTCTGTCGGAATTTTCCCGTTATCTTTCGGACCTTCTCCCCAACACAGAGAATAGTGTGGGTAGTTCTTGTCAAACTACTACTCCTCTGCCACAAAGACAAAAACGAGCACAATCCCCGCGTGTTAACACCCCTTCCAACCGTCCTGACCTTAAGGCAACACCGCCCATTGCCAAAAGGTCCACTGCACCTCACCTAACACCACTGCCTAACTCACCACCCACCCCACCTATCCCATCTAACTCATGTAGTTCAGTACCTCGTCTGGGAACTTCTTTTGCTGACGCATTAAAGTCTCCCACCGCCCCGAATCGCAACTCTGGGCGGGATACAAATTTTCGACAAACAAAATTCTATCAATTTCGGCACAACGTTTCGGACAAATCTCAATGGCGCCTTCCAGAAATTAAGAAAAAAACTCTTCTTTTTGGCTCATCAAATCTCTCCAGAATTAATTTGGACACGCATCCTGAGGTGCAAGTAGAATGTTACCCAGGTGCCAATTTTAATCATTATCGGACCATGGCCTCAAATTATAAGGGCAAGTGTCAACCCGAAACCATTGTTCTTAACATTGGTATAAACTCAAAAGATCAAAATCCAACCAGTGCAATAAATCAGTTGCGAAACATGATAAGCTCGATTCGGAAATGTTTCCCTAGGTCAAAAATACTTTTTATCGAGCTTAACTTTTCGGACAGACTTTTGGCTAGTCAAAAAACCTGCCTCAACCAAATAAATTTGGCTGCAAAAACAATGAGGAACATACAAATTATACCTGCGCTTCACGCGTGTGATTTTGAGGTTGGGCAGGACAACATTCACTGGACAGAAACAACTGCCAATAAACTTTATCGCAGTTGGATGAGGTACTTAAATTTAAACTAAGGCCGGGAAAGGGTAATGTCCACCCTGATTTAGGACTAGGAACTAACATTGTTAACCTAACTGGTGACACTAACCTTCTAACATCCGCTGAAAAATCATTACTGGACAGGGGTTTGAATTTTGTTCCCACACCCCAACCAAAAACAGGCTTAGAGGCTAAACTTGACAATGGTGTAATGGATACGGCAGTTTTTGACCACAAAATGAAACTGGCCGACTATTTTCGGCGTTCAACTGGAGAAAAAATCCCATTCACGGAAAACTCTGGCTGGTTACCCCAAAACGCTAGTGTAGATCCTGAAATCATTAAAGCTCATAAAAGGATAGTGGAAAAAGTGGGTGATATGACAGTTTACACAAATCAGCAAAATCTTTCTGTCATGGAACGTCGTGCTCTCACCATACTACGCAAAAACCGCAAAATTGTTATAAAACCTGCAGATAAAGGGTCAGCCACTGTCATTCTATCAAGGGAGAACTATATCCGGGAAGCCCATCGACAGCTTAATAATTCAAAGTACTACAAAAAATTAGACAAAGCTATTTGGCCTGAAAATTGTAAAAAGTTCAATGCAATTATTCACTGTCTAAAAGATCAGGGACAAATAAATAAAAAACAAGTAAAATATTTAGAAGCCAGGTCACAATCACAAACCCGGAAATTTTATTTACTTCCACAAATCCACAAGCCAGTCGATACATGGACCGATATTAACACACCACCCGGTCGTCCAATCATTTCAGACTGTGGATCAGAATCGTACAATATTTCAGAATACATAGATTTTCACTTAAAACCAATTGCAAATAGACATGAAAGCTTTGTGAAAAACACTGAAGATCTTCTATCAAAATTATCAAAAACCAAAATCCCAAAAGATTCATTCTTGGTTACCCTTGATATTGACTCCATGTACACCAACATAGGTATTGATGCGGGCATTGATTCAGTTAAGAGAGCATTCGATAAGTAGCCAGATACAAACAGACCAGATACGAACATTATTGAGCTGTTTTAAGCCTAAAAGGAAATGATTTTGAGTTTGATGGAGAAATGTATCAGCAAGTGTGTGGTTGTGCTATGGGCAAACGTTTTAGTCCAAACTTTGCATCTATCTATGTCGCCGAATGGGAAGAGGCTGCTTTAAAGAAATCGAGTAAAACACCTCTTTTGTACCTCAGATATCTCGACGATATACTTATCATTTGGCCACATTCTAAACAAGAATTTTGGAACTTTTTTGAGCTATTAAATCAACAGGATGACAATATCAAACTTAAGGCCACCATATCAGATAAATCAGTTGACTTTTTGGATGTAACAATTTATAAAGGTACACAGTTTGAAACATCAGGTTACCTAGACTACAAAGTGTTTTTCAAACCAACAGACACACACCAACTTCTCCACTGTAAGTCTTTTCACCCATGCCACACCTTTAAAGGCATTGTTAAATCTCAGATTATTAGATTTCACAGAAATTCGAGTAACAAACAGAATTTCAATGAGGCTTGTTCACTTTTATTTAGTGCTTTAAAACCTAGGGGATATTCAAAACGGTTTTTAAGAAAAATTAAATCTGAAACTGTTCGAGAATTAGAAAATCCCTTTAGGGCAACTGAAGACTATAAACCATACAAATTTCAGCATAACCAATCACCTCAAATAAGCAATGGCTCCTCTACTACTTGTGCCAAAACCAGGTGTAGACTTCACAACTTACTTAAAACGCAGTCGACTTTCAAAAGTCAACAGACCAAAATTGAATATCAAATTCGGACAGACATGAACTGTGATTCGAAAAATGTAGTATATCTAATCACCTGTAATTTATGGAAAAAACAGTACGTAGGACAAACGCAAAACCAACTGTGAATTAGAGCAGTTTGTCACAAGTATGATATTCGGCATGAAGTTGACACCCCTGTCGCCAATCACTTCAATCTACCTGACCATTCGTTAGATGAAAATTTTGAAATAATTCCAATTGAACAACCCCTGATACTTGGTTCAAAAGACGAAACAGACCTCTTGAGACTTGAACGAGAGGCCTTCTGGATTCGTACATTACAGACAAAACAGCCATTTGGAATCAACGTTGAATCTGGTAAAGCTGTAAAAAGAGATAAAATAATTTTTCCAATAATTTACAGTCGACGTAGCGTTGATATTGGTAAACTTATGAAATAGGAGTTTTTAAATCTGCAAACTGTTATGAAAAACCCTATTACAGCACGTCCGGTTATTGCATATAGAAAAAATCCAAGTCTCAAGGATATCTTAGTCTCCACCCGACTACACGCCGCTTAAGCCTCTAAGCCAATCCATTTTTCAGTGGTTGGTTTGTTGTTATCCCTTTCCTAACAATTTTTTAAAAACAAATACATCGTATCCGGCTGTAAACAAAACATAGTACTAGCCAAATAAATTTAAAACAAGACCGAAAAACAGTTATATTTTGTATATCACAACGGTCAATTTAAAATCAATTTCGAATCCCTGGGGCAAAATTAGAAAATAACCATTTTTTAGTTTTTAAAAAATTCCTGAGCCAGTGCGTTCATTCATTCTTAAATACATACATACATACATACATACATACATACATTGAGACTTTTAGACCAACAGACATACAGACATACATACTTACCTACATTCATACATACATACATACATTCATATATACATACATACATACATACAGAACTTCCTTTTGATGGAAGCTTCGGTAGCTCAGAGCGTATCGTGGTTAGTCTTGCAATTTGCGGGCGAATCGGTGCCACAGTTTCGAGTCTCAGCAACGGCATGGGACAATTTGTGAGGCCAGAAAGGATTTAATTATCCCCTGCGCCAATGCGTAAATATCTATGTATGTAATATTCAACCTCGACATACATACAATATATAGATATTCATACATCAATACATACATACACACACATACATATATACACACACACAGATACATACATACATACACAGACACACATACACACATACACACATACATACATGCACACACACACACACACACACACACACACACACACGCACACACCCATACATGCCAGGTCTGCCCACTGTTTAATATACGTAAGCGGGACCGACCGCGTAACATGCATATGGCTGAGTTAAAGAGCATCCTTTTTCTTGCAGCAAAGGCACGGGACAATTTGTGAGGCCAAAAATTATTTAATTATCCCCTGCGCCAGTGCGTTAATATCTGTGTATGTAACAGTCATCATCGACATACATACACTATATAGACATTCATACATCAAATACATACATACATATTGGAAGACAGGAAAATAGTTTTGCGAAATATCTATGAATATTACTTTTATCAATCGATTTAAAAATTAACGATACTGTTGCAATACTGTTACAGTAGTACTATCACTATTGTGATACTATTCACAATAGTATTTTAACTGTCGCAATCATATTGCAATAGTAAAACTGACCGCAATATTCACCCCTAGGCCTAAGTCTATTGTATCACGTCATTTACAAGGTGAGGTCTACTGTGTTTTGTAAATAGTTTTGGTGTTTTTATTTTATTTTTTATTTTGTTATTTTTTTTTTTGGGGGGGGGGGGGGGGTCATCTGAATATGCATTTATTATTTATTCAAAGTTAGTACTGACAGTATGCAATTTTACGTTTTTAAATTTTAGCGCTCTTGTTTAATTCCATAGAAAAAACGATGGACGTGTGACCTCACACTTTTACTGACGTCACTCACTACTACGCAAAAGTAAATATGCACACGCAGACGACACTTTTCCCATTATTTATTAATAGTTTTGTTTTTGTTTTCGTTTGCATGATCGCCATAAATAATAATAATTAAAAAAATACGTGTTATAATGTAGATACGGGTCATGCCTTTTTTGCCCTATTTTTGTCCATGCGCAGACAATAATGAATTTTGAAGATAAAACCTTAAAGCAACTGGACATATTAATATGTTCTTTGCTGCACAACTGCACTTCTGTAGTGAGACCTTAAACAAATGGCAGTTTGCTTGTGAAAAATCCAAATGGTGCAACATAACTGGGTGCGACTATACTACTACTACTACTACTACTACTACTACTACTACTACTACTACTACTACTACTAACTATTACTACTACTGCTACTGCTACTCAAGAGGCAGAGCAATGGGCGCGGCTGGGGATGTCTGAATCAAAAACATATTATTGGTAGTAAAGTATATGGGGTGGTGCAATATAAAAAAAATTAGTGGTACGGTTCGAGGTTGCGAGACTCCTTTCAAATTAATCTGTGAAGGACATTTTCACAGATACAACAAATATGAACACAAACGTGGTACGGTCATATCGTACCTCTGCGCCGCCCTTGATTACATTAAATAATAAACAAATTTTTTACGGGGGAATATACCCTAGAACCTACTAGAAACTGCTTTGCACCCTCGATCTGTCACCCCCCCCCCCCCCCCCCATGTCTACATGTTTTCAACGTGCCTACTATTACTGCTGCTGCTGCTGCTACTACTACTACTACTACTAGCTACTGATCCTACTACCACTACTACTACTAACTAATACTACTACTACTACTACTACTACTACTACTACTACTACTACTACTACTACTACTACCACTACCACTACTACTACCACTACTACCACTACCACTACTACTACCACTACTACAACCACTACCACTACGACTGCTACTGCTGCTGCTAATACTACTACTACTACTACTGCTACCACTACTACAACCACTACTACTACTACTACTACTACTACTACGACTGCTATTGCTACTGCTGCCGCTACTAGTACTACTGCTACTACTACTGCTACTACTACTACTACTACTACTACTACTACTACTACTACTACTACTACTACTACTACTACTACTACTACTACGACTACTACTACTGCTACTATTACTAACTACTACTACTACTACTACCTAATAGGTTAGGCACTCGTACTAAATCCGTGACCGGTGCGGCGCCTAATAGCAAATGTAGGTTAATTGCTGTTAATACAACATATATAAAATTTATTATTTCAAACACTGTAGTATAGTCAACATGGTCAGTGATAAACTATCATCATCATTGTCGTCTTATTCCGATTCACGTAGCATGGTTTCTGCAGCAGCCACTTCCTCAACAGAAGCAGCCATGGTGAAGTAACTTCCTGTTCCAAACTCATTCCTTTCGCTGTCCAGGACAATAGGGTAAATAGGGCAGAACATAACCCAGTGTAAAGAGGGCAGAACATAGCCCAGTGTAAAGAGGGCGGGACATAACCCAGTGTAGAGAGGGCGGGACATAGCCCAGTGTAAAGAGGGCGGGACATAGCCCAGAGTAAAGAGGCAGAACATAGCCCAGAGTAAAGAGAGCGGGACGTGCCCCATTGTAAAGAGGGTGGGACATAGCCCATTGTAAAGAGGGCGGAACATAGCCCAGAGTAAAGAGAGCGGGACGTGCCCCAGTGTAAAGAGGGCGGAACATAGCCCAGTGTAAATAGGGCAGAACATAGCCCAGTGTAAAGAGGGCCGGACGTATCCCAGTGTAATGAGGGCCGGGCGTATCCCAGTGTAAAGTGGGCGGGACGCAGCTCAGTCTAAAGATGGCAGGACGTAGCCCAGTGTAAAGAGGGCGGGACGCAGCTCAGTGTAAAGAGGGCAGAACATAGCCCAGTGTAAAGAAGGCGGGACGTAGACCAGTGTAAAGAGGGCCGGATGTATCCCAGTGTAAACAGTGCTGGACGTAGATCCATGTAAAGAGGGCGGGACGTAGCCCAGTGTAAATAGACTTAGCCCAGTGTAAAGAGGGCGAGACGTAGCCCAGGGTAAAAAGGGCGAGACGTAGCACCGTGTAAAGAGGGCGGGGCGCAGCCCAGTGTAATGAGGGCGGGACGTAGCCCAGTGTAAATAGACTTAGCCCAGTGTAAAGAGGGCGAGACGTAGCCCAGGGTAAAAAGGGCGAGACGTATCCCAGTATATCCCAGTGTAAAGCGGGCGGGACGCAGCCCAGTCTAAAGATGGGGCGGGAAGTGTAGGTTATATGTATAGTAATGAATGCGGAATGTACGTTAGTTGTTTAGTAAAATATATGCATTATAATAAGGAATATGGTATGTAGGTTATATGTGTGTTATAATGAAAGGGGAGTTTAGATTAGTGTGTGTGTGTGTGTGTGTGTTTGTTCTGGGTGGGTTTGTGTAATATGCATACTAATAAATGGGGAGTGCAGATTATATGTATAGTAATGAATGGGGAGTGTAGGTTATAGTTATATAGTAATAAAGGCAGTGCAGATTATATGTATAGGAATTAATGGAGAGTGTATATTATATGTATATAGTAATTAATTGGGAGTGTAGATTATATGTATAATAATGAATGGGGAGCGCACATTATATTGTGTATAACAATGAATGTTGAGGGTAGGTTATATGTATAATAATGAATGTGGAGTTTAGATTATGTGTAGTTAGATTAATGAATGTGGAGTTTAGATTATGTATATAATAATGGATGGGTAGTGTAGATTATATGTATAATAATGAATGGGGAGCATACATTATATGCATAATAATGAATGTGGAGTTTAGATTATGTGTAGTTAGATTAATGAATGTGGAGTTTAGATTATGTATATAATAATGAATGGGTAGTGTAGATTATATGTATACTAATGAGCATGCAGTATAATTGTATAACATCAACTCACTGTCCCTAGGGTCGTGCTATTTTTGTCAAACGACACTGATGTATTAATGATCGAATATAGGATGTCGAACATTTGGTATAGAGTCTTAGATTTAGCAAACCCGCTACATTTTTCTATCAGTTGATGTTTTAATATGCACCATCCCAAAGACATGATATGTAGTGCGATTGGGCCCACCGACGAGGACCGATCCTAGACCGACCGCGAACCAGGCGCTTTACCGCAGTACTATGTTCCGCACTTTGTGCATCGAGACAATCATGAATGAATACGTTATAAATTGTATACATTATTAGTATTGTTACACACATATATAGTATAGATCTATGACATGTATATATTATTGTTTTATACTTTGATATTCATATAAGTTACTAATATGCACCAAAATTAAGTTACCTTTATTTGATTATTATTCTTCTGTTTTGTTATGTATAATAATATTCCATTTTCAATGGAAAATCGTTTGCAAGGTATTTAAAATTCACTTTTCTTCCTTTGTTTTTCAGACCGTCAACAACTTCCTTTACTTAAAACCATATAAATGGTTATCAATATCGGATCCCTGATATGAACAAAGAATGCATAAAAGATGATGGGCATACACGGTGGCACTTAATTGGGGTAGAGTGGGTCTGAAGTAATGATTTATTGGTTCTAAACTATGAACCTGTTTAAGACCAAGCTATGCAATGTTATCTCTACATAATTCCTGTCATATTAATCGGAAGTAAGCGAAGCAAGGGATGGGTAAAGAGATTCTGGGATCCATCCGGTCACGACACATGATGAGTTATTATTTTTATTCTGCAAATTTGCAAGGGCGGATCCAGGAAAGTGTTGGCCTCCTTAGGTCCGCCCCTGATTCACATACCCATCTAGATTCGCCACTGAAATTTATATCAACTTTTACAAAGTGCACTGGCCATACAAACATAAAAAAAATACTAAACATATATCATTATTTGAGTGCTTAAACAATTATTATAGCCTACGTGCAACATATAATATAGACTGGGGAAGTGCATATTATACAGAGGTAGTGAATATTAAACATATAATATATACTGGGGGAGTGTATATTGCATGTACAATATGCACTGGGGAGTGTTTATTCTACGGTCGCTCATAACAGGGAACATATTTTCCATATTGTCTCAGTTAATAATAATAATAATAATAATAATTTTAAAAAAAATATTGTGATGATGAAGAAGAAGAAGGAAAGAAATGCTTGATGACGAGAGTTAATATTTTTGAGTCGATAGCTCGGGATAATAATTCACTACATAATAAGTCAAGTCTTTCCAGCTAATAAGTCGATTTCAGTTACTTGAGATTATAAGTCGAGATGATTTAAAGTTAAATTTTGTTTTGTTTAACGACAAAACTAGAGCAAATTGATTTATTAACAATCGGCTAATGGACGTCAACTGTTTGATAACTTTGACACATAGTCTAGGAGCATATTCTCTCTCTCTCTTTCAAATAACAGGAAGGGAACTGTTATATGCACTTTGTCATAAAGAGAGCAGTACATAACACGGCCTGTTGGGCACTGTGTAGAAGTAAAGAAGAGGGCGGGGAGAAGAAGAATGAGAAGAAGACGATTGCGATAATGATGGTGGTGAAGAAAAGAAAAAGAATGAAAGGAAAGAAAGAATTTGAAGTTGGTAGGAGGACATGGGGGTCGTGCCCCCCCCCCCTTCCCCCAATCACACCCCTCTCCCCATAATACAATTCACAGTGTAGCTGACCTCCAGTATAAAATTCTGGCTACGCCAATGACTTATATCGTAAAGCAGCAAGGCATATTTTATTTTACTTTTATTCTGTAGATATAATAGATATCATGACCTTTTATATACTAGTTCTGTGATACTGGTTTTGATTTTGAACTACACGAATTCTGAAGAAAACACTGGATGATATCAATTGTATAACCTTTTACACCTAAGGCGAGCGCTCTACCAACCAGCTACACCAACATATATATGTATATTTAAACAAAAAGAAGAAATTATGAAATTATATTTATACTATCTTCTTTGAGTTCGAGGTTTGTGTGTTAATATCGAACATAATTACATAATAGTTTCAGTTTAAGTTTGACATTTACATTTATCTACATATACAGTATCCATAAGCTGTCACTTCGGAAGATAGAAACATAGTGTTGTAGGACATAACAATGACGATGCTTCTGTTTAACAAACATCCATTCCCATATATATATATATATATATATATATATATATATATATATATATATATATTTTTTTTTTTATTTTTTTTTATTTTTTTTTTTTTTATTTTTTTTTTTTATTTATTTTTTTTATAACGTTTTTGTTTTCTCTCCATGGCATAAACGTCGGCCTTAAACTTAATCCTGTCGGTCTGTCAGACTGTCAGACTGTCCGTCAGTCCCTCTGACTTACTCTCTGTCGACCTACAGTTAAACAACGAAGACTAAAGATGGTGTAAGTATAATGGTTTATTCTTCAATAATGCCAGTTTGGAAATGAAGTGAAACGTTAGGTTTTCTAGTCACTGGATGTTAAACTACTAGCATGTCAATAAATGCATTAGGTGGTGACGATTATCTTGACAATGGTACTCCTGTCCTGACAGTCACAAAGTCAACCAGTTATTAACCAACCTCGGACCTTTATCTAGGACCGAGGGCTAGAAGGGACAATGTCAGATAATTGCTAGTTTGAGATAAGCCTACCACTGAACTGGAACTGTCTGTTTATATCAATGCTATAAAGGCCAAAGCCATCGGCCACACCAGCACTATGTTCTGAGCCAAAGTCAGTGATAAATCAGAAATCTTTGTGCTAGAAGAGCCAATGTGGCAATTGGCCCTTCTTGCATTCCGTTACGTAAGAGCAGTGATGCAATATATGTTTTTGAAAAGTTTTGAAATTGTCATGGATAATGTGTTTATTGAAATAGGAAGTACTGTCTGAGTCTAAATATCAGTAGAAAATTTTACTTTATCATTATACCTTAAAACTGGTTTTCACAGTTTGTGCAAAAAGAACCAATTTCTTTTTTTTCTTTTTTTTTTAAATTCGGAATGCAGAGTAACAGTATTATGTTTTAAAAAGGCATTAATTGATAGTTTGTAGTTTAAATGTTTACTAAAACCAAAAAATTGCGTTTGCTGTTATTGGCTGAATTTTAATAAAGCGAACAAACTTCCAAATGCATTTTTCACATAACGTAGTATTATGACATTGGCCCTTCTTGTTCTCAGGCCTAGTAATAATGGTCTTAATTTCCAGAACTAAGCTGCTTCCAAGTCTCCGTACAAGGAAACGTACACTGACAGGATTCGGTACGTCTCCACTGTTGTAGGTGATATGTATGTGCTAGGTATTTGAAGTTTCATTATAAGGGACAAATCTTGCAAATGACTGTACCTTTTCGAATGAAAAAAAAGTAAAGTTTGTTTTATTTAACGACGCCACTAGAGCACATTGATTTTTATATCTTATCATCGGCTATTGGACGTCAAACATATGGTCATTCTCGAACTGTTTTTTTATAGAGGAAACCCGCTGTCGCCACACAGGATACTCTTTTTACGATAGGCAGCATGTGTTCTTTTATTTGCGCTTCCCACAGGCAGGATAGCACAAACCATGGCCTTTGTTGAACCAGTTATGGAACACTGGTCGGTGCAAGTGGTTTACACCTATCCACTGAGCCTTGTGGAGCACTCACTCAGGGTTTGGAGTCGGTATCTGGATTGAAAATCCCATGCCTCGACTGGGATCCGAACCCAGTACCTACCAGCCTGTAGACCGATGACCTAACCACGACGCCACCGAGGCCGGCCTTTTCGAACGAGAACCTGATTACAGGATTATCATCAAGACTGTCTGACACTTTCTTACAATCATAATCTCGATATGAAATGTTGTTAGGTACAGGGTTCGCAGACCAGGGGCCCGTTTCACAAAACTTCGTAAGTTAAGGTAAGAAACAAACTTAAGAAAAAAAGATAAGAAAAAACTTACGAATAAAAACGGTGCGTTTCACGAAAGTGTTCGTAAGAAAGTTGTTATCTTAAGAACTTCTTAATTTACGATTTTTTTATTTTTATCACTCTTATATAGATGAGATAAAATAATTCATGACAACGTAAACTTCCGGT
Source organism: Gigantopelta aegis (assembly GCF_016097555.1). Taxonomy (NCBI): domain Eukaryota; kingdom Metazoa; phylum Mollusca; class Gastropoda; order Neomphalida; family Peltospiridae; genus Gigantopelta; species Gigantopelta aegis. Next base: position 16,791,658 of record NC_054713.1, on the reverse strand, counting down.
AGTAGTGTTTTGTCAGTAACTTTTTGTTAACACTTTGTAGCACACTCATATCTACAGAATAAAGCGTGTAAGAACTATTCAAAAACGTTAGTATCGATCGTTAATGTTGAACGCATATTTTTTGCACGTTCTACTTGTCGTCTGCAATTATGCCGCTGCGTTACGTCAGTAAAGCTAAATGATAGCAGACATGGCAATGGAAACGAAAAAGAGGAAGGCCAACTGGAATGAAAATGAATTGGAAGTGTTAGCAGACGCTGTGGTGTGCGACATTAACATTATCAGAGGGAAATTTTCTTCCTCATTAACCCATGAAAAGAAAGTGTATGGATGAAAATAACAGAAAAGTAAGTAAATGCAGTCATATGCAGGGCCATGGGTGGGTGCAGGATTTTTGTAAGGAGGGAGTGTTGGACAAAAAGGGCAGTAGGAGTAGCTTATATGTCTGCTTGACAAAATGTGAGAGCACCAAAAAAAAAAAAAAAAAAAAAAATTGAAAACAATTGAAAAAAAATTGAAAAACAAAAAATAATAATAATAAATAAAATAAAAATAATAAATTAATTAATTAAAAAATAATAATATTTTGGTTTTTTTAAATACTAAAATGTTTTTTTTTTAAATGTTGCAGGTATATTTTTTAATATAAAATTAAGAAATAGAGGGGTACCTATTTCTGAAAAAAGGGCACTTGACATCTTGATGGGGGAGGGTGTGCATTCCCAGCACCCCCATGGTATCCGCGCCTAACTAGTAGAAGTGTCCGCATTTAAATTTATATATATATATACATTTTTGTATATGTGTTGTTGTTTTTTTCTACTCCTAATTATTATTCTCGAGCAACTGATTACAAACTGATTACAAACATTTGTATTATAACTATATTTATAACTTAAAGTACATACAAGATTGAATTAAACTCAATTTCTTTCTCTTTTTCTCTCTCACTCTCTGTATCTATACATACCCACTCTGTATCTCTCTTTCATACACACACGCATACATACATAGACAGGCATGTATGCATATGCAATGAATGGATATGGTGTGATATGGATTTCAGTGACAAATACACACAAATTAGATGTGTTATTCAGGTATACAGTGAAATACAATAAATCATATTGCAATATTTCACGTCTTACTTTTTTAATGTTCTTAAAATTTTAATGAATTTTTCTTTCCTTAGGATCAACGCTGTCAGTACTGCAGGAAGGTCTGTAGAAGAAGTTAAACAAAAATGGCACGACAGCTTAAGCATTGTTAAAAAGAAAGAGAGCAATCGATTGAAATCAATGAGAGAAACTGGTGGTGGACCACCATTGGAAGTCATATTTAAGCAATGGGAGTTGTCAGTGAGTGTTATTACATATAAATATGCATATACATGTGCATACACAAACTCACATATACACACAGTATGAGACACATACATACACATACATATACACACACACATATAAACACATATATATAAATATATACGTACCTATATATCAATGTTAGATATATAAAGATAAAGATAAGAAGACATAGAAAGAAAGAGAGAGATAGACAGAAAGACAGACAGACATATGGAGAAAGAAATGAAGACAGATATTTACACACTTGTGTACAAAATTAGTACTATTTATGTCTTCAAAATGTCATTTTACAGATTTTACAGACACTTTCACCAACCGCAATATCAGGAATTCCTGGTGCTGTCGATACAAGTGAAGAAAGTGTTCCATCAGTGCAAGGTATCATTACTTGTCACAAATTTGTGTAATTGTTTGTTATACTTTACCTTCAGTCAATTTTCATGACAATTACAAAATAAAGATAATAATCTTTTACATCAATTTATTGCATAGCAGTCATTTTGGATGTTTGTATAACACTAGCTGCAAATGATACATCATTGGTATTTTGAACACACAGTCATATTAATAGTAATAATAACAACAAAATCACTTAATTCATAGCCTTTGACTAATGATATTAACACCAAAAAACATATTGTACTCATTTATTACATTAATTTCTTTGCAGCTGTTCCATCAGACATCAACAACAATGACAGTGTGGAAGGTAATTGATACCATGTTGTACAATGTTGTTGTTATTGCTTTTGTTATGTTTTTATATTACTAATACTGACTATTATTATTATTATGATTATTATTATTATTATTATTATTGATATAAATATTATTGATATATATATTGTTATTACTGTCATTATTGATATAAATATTGATATCATTTCTATTATTTTTATTATTATTGTTATTATTATCCTCAATATCATTAGCATTATCATTGTCATCATCATTTTGTTTCAGTCATTAGTATTATTGTCAATTACTATTATTAATGACTATTATTAATTGCCATTACAGTAATATTTATCAGTGATAATATTGTCGTTTTGATTGATTTGTACACTGTTACATTTATTAACATTAATATTGTTATCATTACTTTTATATATAGAAACAACAGTGTACATTTGTGAATCCGGGCCCAGCTATGAAGATAATGCATTAGGTAATTATTTGGTTTTCAAATATAATACATAGAATTTGTTGCATACTTTACAGTGATATGTCATGTCAATTGACATTTTACTTTTTACAAATATATACAAAAGTCACTTAATTTCTTATTTATGAATTGGTAATGATTATAATTATAATGCCCATTGCATACTTTTGTATTGCAATTGATGATATTGATTATTACAATATATAGATACAGGTTACATACAATTTTTCATATGACACATGTTATCAGTGTGTAATGTTTATATACATAATTATATGTATGCAACAAGTATATAATTCGTTATATTCAATATTAAATTACATACATTAAAAACTGATGGAAATTTTGATTTTCAGGAGACCCAACTACAGAATCAAATGTTCCACATATTTCAAGCGGAAAAAAGAATAAAAGGACAATGGGTATGTTATTAAACGTATAATTATGATAAAGGAATGACATCATGTTTATTATTATATTTTATATATCATTACATGCCTTCAGAAATTGTAATAGAGCTTGAATCAAGTAGTCTTTTCTATTGTTGCTTGAATTTCACAATTCTTCATTTACAAGTATATAGTGTATTAGAAGATGAAATCAATGACTAACTTACCATTGCAACATTAACTGTATGTCATATATTAATATATTTCAATATTCAATATAAAATGTCAATTTGTGATGTTGCTTATTTTATGCTTATTCAATCTTTTGATAATTCATGCAAAGTCATAAAACACTTGTAATTCATACTGTATTAAGTACATTACAATGTTGCAAATTAATTTTTCAGATAATGAATTCTGTGAGGACATTTTGAAATTGAAGAGAGAGAAATTCGAAAATGAGAAGATGTATCATGAACAAATCATACAATTAGAACAAACAAAAATTGAACTATTGTGTGAAATTTCGAACTCACTCAAATCAATTGAAAAACATTTAAGAAATGACTCGCCCATTTCTGTATCACCAATCATATCATTGGAACATTTTTAATACATATTCACATATAAATGATTGCATAGCATACAACAGTAAGTTATGTTATGTATAATCATAAAATGTCATTTATATACTTGTAGGAATGAGTGTAGGTTGTGAATTTAAAATTTAACAGAAACAAATTTGAAAATTTGAAATATGTACCATGAACAATGTCTTCAATTAAAGTTATATATTTGAATTATTTTGTGATATATCAAATACACTGTAATAAATAAATCAACATGTAATAAACTGATCATCCCATTATTTATCACCATCTACATCATTAAAAATTTACTAACTGATGTAGATATAAATGATTGCATAATATTTAAAAGAAACATTTACATTTCCAGTTGAAAATATAGTTATAATCATTAACAAGCTGTAACATCAATGTTTACAATGTTAATGAAATATGTGTCGAGAGAAATAGCATTCCCCCCCCCCCCCCCCCCCTTCTAAATTGCATATGTGAAATGTAACCGTTTATTTCAGCTGAAAAAAAGTAACTATAAATGATTACCATTCATTTAGTTAATATTTTTCACTTTCAACAAATGAACTGGAAATATTATGTTATCTGTATAACAGTTCCAGGTATATGCATAATCATGCAGGTTGAACAGTGTTGATATATGTTGTAATATTTGATACTCCATGGTAAAGCCCAATCATGCAGTAGTGTATCCAATATTGTGACTAAACTGTATTAATAGTAGCTGAATTGTATTCATATGAAAAATATATGAAGTAATAAATTGTTCAAACTTTGCCTTTAAATGCATAATGCCACCTATTTACATGTCTTCATATCTCTCAATATTGATTGTGAAATGGAAAATATATTCATTTGAGATAAGAAATCATTATGTTATGGCTGAATAACTTTTCATACACCAAAGTAATGCAATACAATCAATTTATGATGCATCTTCATATTTGGCTTTATGCTTTTAAAATCTTGCAATTAGTTGCTGGCGAATTGTTTGTGCTTGTCTGTCAGGAACATTTCTGCAAATGTGGTTGTTGTTTATTTGCAGTATATGCCACCATGTAGCAGAGGAATGCTTTCATTTATTGCTTTATTATGCAGACGGAAGGTTGTTTCAATTATTCGTGAGCATTTTTTCGGCGAAAATGGTAATGCTCCACCACTTTTATGGATACATCTGAAAACAGACATTATTACATATGTTTAATTACTTCAATTTCATTTTGGAGTTTCATGTTTATATGTGTTTCTGTATGTGAGTGCATGTTTACATGCGCATGTGTGCATTTATTTTTTCACATGTCTTTGTTATGTGTGTAATGACATTAATTGCAATGTTATATTATGTAATAATTCCAATAACACCATAATACTAAGTAAAAGTATTAAATATTTCATCAGCATAATCATAATATATATTTATTGACATGAATTATATTTAAAGATGATCAAAATGCTACATTCTTTTTTTCTTTCTTTATTTCCTTTTTTTTCTTTTCTTTTTTTTAATTAATCATGATGTGGTTAAAATAATTTACTAATGTAATTTATTACTATTCAAATGAAGGTACTAATTCCTTAAAATTAATACACAATTATCAATGGACTTTCAAACATGGGGAAACTGTGTTTTAATTTTTACAATAATATTAAAAGTTAATGATTCAAATGATGAATGCAATGCAGTTGTAAGGGAAACATTTCACCTGAATCTGGATTTTAAGACACCAAATGCCCTTTCAATGACGACTCTTGTTTTGCAATGTGCCCTGTTGTATGATATTTCTTTGTGACTTGTTGGATGAATGAGGGGTGTCATCAGCCATGTTTTCAATGGGATATCCAGAATCACCAACAAGCCACCCTCCTTCTGGCAAGTTCTCCATCATTCGGTGAATGTTGGAACTCATTAAAATATATGCATCATGAGATGCACCAGGGAATCTTGTATTTATATTGATGAATCTGTGGGAACAATACATTATAATTTCCTTACACTTAACCTTACATATATGTCACATTTTAAGTTATTCATATTGAAGTTCTGTGCAATATTATTCATTTCATACTCAATAATACCAAATAATGTTGGGCTTAAAACCATGTATCACATAAACTTAATATAATTATGTTGAATGAGTGTAACATTGTATCATACATTATGTTGTGGATTTATTGGATTATACAAATCTTTCAAGTATTTGTTCATGTTTATATTATAAAAATAGTATTTTGTTTTCATTGTTAAAATTTTAGATAAACCCACTTAATAAAGTAATAGGTGTTACATTTCAATTAATGCATTATGTTTTTATTTACCTCATTTTTGCATCAGCCACTGCCATGATGTTTAAAGCGTGGAACCCTTTGCGACAAACGTACAGATTTTCATCAGTTCCTGTCATACCTTGAATTGGTATTAATGTACCATCTATGGCACCAATTACATTTGGAAAGGATGCCAACGAGTAAAACTTCTCTTTTACTTCTCTCACTTCAGCATTGTTACGTGGAAAGTGTATATTATTAAGTCTGCGACACATAGCATCACATACACTGTTTATGCATCTGGATGCCGATGACTTTGATATGCCATGTACGTCTGCAACTTCAGACAAGAAATCTCCTTTAGCTAAATATCTTAAAGTAACCATCACCTGAAAAGTAATTTTTAATTACAATTAACACTAATTAATTTTGTGACCTTGATATAATCACGTGTGTGCATACACACATGTTGATAACATGATAACATACAGACAATATATGAAGGCATTTCATACAGGATAGTTCCATTATGTACAGAAATATGCATGAAGTCATTGTGTATGTGTGTGTGCGTATTGTAAGAAACAAAACGTTTATTACAGAAAATGTAAATGTGTAAGGTTTTAAAATTGTACAGGCCACTTTCTTACTTTATATCAGTTTAATACTGATTGTGTGTTGGACTCTGTTAGTGTCTATGAATTTCAGTATGAATGGAACTTTTGTTGATTTTAAATAATAATTTATTACTCATTATATGCATTTCACATCAGTATTTGTTTTCTCTCGTTTTCAATAATATATATTACTACCGCAACATACTGTAGTAAACCAAATTACTTCACATTTAAAAATTAACACACAAACGCACACACACACACACACACACAATTAAGTTATGTAAATGTTGCCACCAATATTTGAAATATATAATTTTATTATTTTCATTGTAAATTGCTGTTAGAACATGCTTATAATTCACTGATAAACTTTGATGACTGATTATAGAAATAGTTAGGAGTGATACATTTGTAGTATCTTTCGTTACAAGTACATTTGAAAAAATCATTGAATTCAAGTACAAATGTGGTTACTAAAATATTACAAAGCGCACAATTTTAACAGCACCGTATAATCTAAGGGAGATAAATATATACGTTTTCAAAGGTAACAGTTTCATATTTCACCGGCAGCGTTTCTTACCTGAATGTGTGGTTGAATGGGGTGACTTCTGCAACTCGGTCTCACGATGTCTTCTCTTATCAAATCGGTCAGTTGTAATATTGTTGTCCGAGGAAATCGATATCTTGGAATGTAATCACTGTCTTGCAGTGTCTCTAACAAATACGATCTGTCTCTGAATATTCTTTCTCTCCGAATTTGTCGTGCAATCAACGCTTGATAAATTATGGCGGCCATGTTTACGAAGAAAATAAACTTATTAAGAGAACGCTGGGGTTATCTTAGACTTACGAACAATTTTTTTCGTAAGTTAAGAAAATTTATTTTCGTGAAACGCATTTTGTTCGTACCTTATCTCTTAAGAGTAAAACTGTTCGTACGAACTTTTGTGAAACGGGCCCCAGTACCGCCTCTAGCCCTAATCAAGTTCTTAAGTGTTCAGTGGGTAGGTGTAAGGCCACACGCTATACTCTCTCACAAACCACTAACCAACTAACAACTAACCCACTGTCCTGGATAGACAGCCCAGATAGCTGAGGTGTGTGCCCAGAACATCGTGCCAGAACTTTAATTGGATATAAGCACGAAAATAAATTGAAATGAAATTAAATAGATCACCACCAGAGAATACGTTTGGCATGTAGCCCGAGTACTCAGCCGCTCAAGAGTCAGACGGTTATGATGTCTCTCTCTCTCTCTCTCTCTCTCTCTCTCTCTCTCTCTCTCTCTCTCTCTCTCTCTCTCTCTCTCTCTCTCTCTCTCTCTCTCTCTCTCTCTCTCTCTCTCTCTGTCTCTCTCTCTCTCTCTCTCTCTCTCTGCAAAAGATAACTGTATTGCGAAAACACGGTAGGCAAACATTCCGGCTCTAATACAGGACTAATCCTATGTTTAATGATAAATACCATTACATTGATCATCTTCGAGTTGACCGATAACAAATATTTCACATAGTAACCACCAATACACACACTGCAGGAAGAAACCCAACAGCACCCGATTTTTATCTAACAAATTACGTAGGTGCTGATGTGTTTATTCCTGTAGTGCGTGTATATTAGTAGCAGATGATTAATAAATCGGTGTGCCCTAGTGGTATCGTTAAACAAAACAAACTTTAGATAAAGCTTTAAATATACTAATGGAGGATTCATAACCGCCGGGTATGTCACATTTTAAAATGGAAGATTCATAACCTGCAGGTATGTTTCGAGTTCTAAAGACAAACTTTAAAATACAGATGATTCCCATTTGTTCGAGCCCCGTCGGTGCCCGATAAAATGTTCGACCCATCGGGTGGTTCGACCTAACCATTCGGATGATATCGTGTAAGTGTAACTCGTCACTTCGTTTTTGGTTCGAGCGTTGCAGTGTATTCGACCCTCCCCGGATCAACCCAGCGAGATTATACTATACTGTATTTAAATATCCGTTTAGTTATTTTAGTATCTTGCAAGTTAAATAGCTTTTCTTTCTTTTTTTTCAGTGTGCAACAATAGAGGCGAATACAATTTTATAGACGGAAGCTGTATGTGTCCGGACACATATTATGGTGGAACATGTGATCTTGGTAAGTATGATTTTAGATTTACTAAACGTTACTGTGTTATACGGATAATGTCTTCAATCCAATATCCAATTAATGTTCAAGCACGCTGTCCTGTGCACACACCTCAGCTATCTGGGCTGTCTGTCCAGGACAGTGGGTTAGTTGGTTAGTGGTTACTGAGAAAGATGAGGGTGTAGTGGCCTTACACCTACCCACTGAGTCCATAAGAACTCGCTTTTGGTTGGAGCCGGTACTGGTAAGACGTCTGACTCACTTAACTTAACACAATGCAGTTAATTACTGTTATAAAATGCTGGCTGCATGTTTGTGTATGTCCGCATGTGCAACTGTACACATTATGCAATTACCTATTGTGACTAGCAAGCTGATAGGTAGACGACCACAGTTATTTGTGAAGCTTCAGCTACGATTTATGCATGCCAGCCGCTGGCTTCCTAAATGCACAACTATGGTTTACAAATAATGTTATTGTATAGGGATTAACGTGCACATTCAGATACAGCTGTTTTAGCGCACGCATGTCATGGGCACAGGTGCCGGCCTCGGTCAGCTCCTCCGTCCAGGATAGGAAAGGGTTGGGGTGGGTGGAAGAAGGGACCGCCTCCACTGGCAGGTGCAAGAGAGCAGCAGCGGCCAGCTCCTCCGTCCAGGATAGGAAAGGGTTGGGGTGGGTGGAAGAAGGGACCGCCTCCACTGGCAGGTGCAAGAGAGCAGCAGCGGCCAGCTCCTCCGTCCAGGATAGGAAAGGGTTAGGGTGGGTGGAAGAAGGGACCGCCTCCACTGACAGGTGCAAGAGAGCAGCAGCGGCCAGCTCCTCCGTCCAGGATAGGAAAGGGTTGGGGTGGGTGGAAGAAGGGACCGCCTCCACTGGCAGGTGCAAGAGAGCAGCAGCGGCCAGCTCCTCCGTCCAGGATAGGAAAGGGTTAGGGTGGGTGGAGGAAGGGACCGCCTCCACTGACAGGTGCAAGAGAGCACCAGCGGCCTGACCAGGGTCGGTAACTGGCGGGCGGAGGAGGAAAGGTGCGCAATTTGAATGAAGGAAGTTTAGCGCATTTTTTTTCGTCCACAGAGCTGGAAAGTGGAATTATATATGTTTTCGAACTCAGTTTGCCGAGAGTAGCTCGTTACCGGAACCTAGTTGTTGTTGAGATGTCTCCCTAGGTTGCCCATAGGGGCCCTTATAAGGGCCTGATCTATTTAGATCTTAAAAAATAATGGAAGATACAGATATTTGTAGTCTCAAGGAAATTACTAATAGGGTCATAATTATAAAGATGATCCCTTGGCTATCAATAATCTTAAGAATTTACTTCATATTCCAAGTAATAACCCTTCTCTGATTTCAACTTATTTTCGTGCTTATATCCAATTAAGGTTCAAGCACGCTGTCCTGGGCACACACCTCAGATATCTGAGTTGTCTGTCCAGGACAGTGGGTTAGTTGTTACTTGTTAGTGGTTAGTGAGAGAAAGAAAATGGTGTAGTAGTCTTACATCTATCCACTTAGACGATAAAATTCGCTCTGGGTGTGAGCCGGTACAGGGATGCGAACTCGGTACCCACAAGCCCTATGTTCCATGACCTAATCACAACACCACTGAGGCCGTATAATGCTACCGTAGATCAGCCATCTTGTTTGTTGTTGGTTTATCTTTGAGACTGCCGACTTAACTGGGTTCGAGCTGTAGGAAACAAATGGCGGAAGACTTGTTTATCGGCGGGCATGAAGAAAAACTGCAGGAGGTTATGTGGTTTATGCAAAGGACGTAAGATACGACGTTTTATATAGACATAAGACTAACAGTTACACAAGTCATGAAAAATACGACAAGTTTTATATTGATAATATTAAACTACACAAGTCCTGTAAAATACAACGTGTTTTATATAGATATAAACCTAAACTACACAAGTCATGTAAAATATGACGTGTTTCATATTGATAATATTAAATTACACAAGACATGTAAAATACGACGTGTTTTATATAGATATAAAACTAAACTACACAAGTCATGTAAAATACGACGCGTTTTATATATATATATATATATATATATATAACTAAACTACACAAGTCATGTAACATGCGAGGTGCTTTATTTAGATATAATACTAAACTACACAAGTCATGTAAAATACGACGCGTTTTATATATATATATATATAAAACTAAACTACACAAGTCATGTAACATGCGAGGTGCTTTATATTAATATAATATCAAACTACACAAGTCATGCAAAATACGACGTGGTTTATATCAATATAAAACTAAACTACACAAGTCATGTAAAATACGACTTGTTTTATATAGATATAAAGCTAAACTGCACAAGTCATGTAAAATACGACGTGCTTTATATAGATAATACTAGAGTGCACAAGTCATGTAAAATACGACATGTTTTATATCAATATAAAACTAAACTACACAAGTCATGTAAAATACGACTTGTTTTATATAGATATAAAGCTAAACTACACAAGTCATGTAAAATACGACGTGCTTTATATCAATATAAAACTAAACTACACAAGTCATGTAAAATACGACTTGTTTTATATAGATATAAAGCTAAACTACACAAGTCATGTAAAATACGTGTTTTATATAGATGCATTACTAAACTACACAAGCCATGTAAAATATAATACCTGTTTTATATAGATACATTACTAAACTACACAAGTCATGTAAAATATAATACCTGTTTCATATAGATAATATTAAACTACACAAGTCATGTAAACTGCGACAAGTTTTAAATAAATATAAGACTAAGCTACACAAGTCATGTAAAATACGACATGTTTTATATAGTTATAAAACTAAAATACACAAGTCAGGTAAATTACGACGTGTTTTATATATATATATATAATACTAAACTACACAAGTAAGATACGACGTGTTTTATATAGATATAATACTAAACTACACAAGTAAGATACAACGTGTTTTATATAGTTAATACTAGACTACACAAGTCATGTGAGATACAACGTGTTTTATCTAGATATTACTAAACTGCAGAAGTCATGTAGAATACGTGTTATTTCAAACTGTTTCTTGTTTCTTGGACCATCCCCTTGTTGACCCATGAAACGATAGAAGACATGGTTTGTTACCGTAATTATATACACAATGTATACACACATAATATAGTTATTACTTTATAGGCAGAACATGACGTATTCACAAGGACCTGGATTTTACGAAGTATCTAGAGTAAATGAAAGTAAATAATGCTATATGTGAATGACAGTAAGATAGAAAGAGAAGGAGGGTAGAAGGAATGCACACACACACACACACACACACACACACACACACACGCCCACGCACGTGTTTTGATTATATACATGTGTATCATTATTTATAACAACATTTCAGTGGTCTGTAAATTGGCATACAAATATGAAGGCGTTTTACTTTATATCAAGTACACGTGACCTGCTGGGGCTGTTGAAAACAAATGGATGAACAAAAGTAATATTAAGATTAGATATCAAAGTGAGAATGGTACATTGCCATCTTGTTAAAGGTAGAGTAAACTCAAACAAGAGATTTATGTGTTGGAAAGATGCATACCCGGACCATCAACACATACTGACACTTTAACAAATGAAAAGCGCGTAATTTTAGAATTAATTGCTAATTGGGGGCAGCCATTTTGTTTCATTTTTATGACGTCCGGTGGTATAGCTTGGGGCGAAGTGACGTCAGCTCCGTCCATCTGCTATATGCACAGTGTAAACAAACGCTCTAATTTACGACAAGGCGCTTCGCTTTCATCAACCTGACTTGTAAAACAACATAAATGACTTGATAGTATAATACACTATTTAACTAAATATATTTCAATTTGCATCAATAGAACGAAATGGAGTTATAGTATTTTTCTTGTTTAAAAAATCCAAAGAAAAAAAAAGCATATTATTAAGCCTATTGGTATGCTACGTTCGAGCAAAAACGACCACTCACGATACCCAAGTGATAATTTTTTTTTTTTTGGAACTACGTAATTGGTTAGTTTTGTGATTTTAGATGGGAAAGTCTACTTAATCAAGGGTTTTACAGAATTACTTACACTAATAAAGCAAGACGGCTGATCAATTACGATTAGAGGGGTGTCCGTGCGGTTAACACACAATATCCTGTGATCTTAATAAAAGAGCACGTCTTTTTAGTGTGTCTAGACACAGTGTCTGGGGACCGTCTAAATATACACCTGCCAATCAGGAACCACAGGTACAGGCCACGGAAAGAAACGACCAATTAACTAAGAAAACACTCCAGTTATTATTTCAGTACGTGGGTTAATTTATGTACAAACCATAATACAGCTATTTCAACACTTTGACAATGGTGGTTTATTTTGTATTAAATATAATATATAATTGTTGCTGGCTTATTGGGATGACTATTATTACAGAATATTGCGATGCATCCGCAAAAATCAGGTATGTTTTGTTTCTTCAGTTCGAATACTAATTCCTGACGTGATACGTTAGGCATTACGTAACCACCAGCTCGCCAGAGGGCGTATTCACTGGGATGGTACAAAATGGCTGCGCCCGTTATATATAATAGCCGTCACATTTAACCGTTTTATTAATTAACTATATGATTATAATTGTTGATATTAAGCAATGATGTGCATTATATATCGTTGAATACGCATACCAGGTCAAATGCCTTGATTGTCTCCTCCTTTAACGAATGCATTAAAGCAGTTTTTGCTGTAGTGAATGTGTTTCTCGGTCAGGTATCTTTGTTAACTTAGTTTTGGAAATGAGTAATGTTTAATTGTACATTTTGCACTTTGCATATAGATGTACACAGACCTCACGCGAGCTCAAACTCGTAGAGCGAAGTCACTTCTCTCTCAACTTTAGAGAGGACGAAATTTTTAACAGCAGGGAGACTTGAATCCAAAAAAAAAAAATACGCAAAAAAAAGTATCTTAATGCAGGTGCAACTTTTGCAATCTGTATTTTATTTTTAATATTTTTTTTTTTTATTATTATTATTTTTTTACCGTCTGTACTGCTAACTGATGGATATGTGCTCTTTATGTTTGTTTTTTGTGGGGGTTTTTTCAATCACCTTTCCACATGTCGCCTTCTTTAGAAATAATGAAATGTAATTGAACAACACTAATTCAACCGTTTAGAATTAATTCTCTCATAAGTTTGTCTTCTCATTTCATTTAATACCTACTCCATGCAGAGTATTGTCCTAGTAGATTAATCTACCACAGTCAAGCTTAGATTACCCAGAGGCAATTAAATGCGTTCCACAGTCACAGTTTCTTAATTGATACACTGTGGAGTTGGCAGACTGAATGGGTACTAGCATCCGTGAAGGTGTGAACATTGCTTATCTGTTGCACCTTGTCACTGTTGTTTAACATAAAAAAATATATATATATTTATAGAATTTATAGTGGTCGCTTAACACGGGCACTTAGCGACTTGGGGATCCAGTTTAGGTGGCCGCTGGGTGTGTAGGACAAGTTACCTTTTATTATGAGTGCATATACATTAAAACTCCACTAGGACAGGGTTGCTTGTATTATTTTATAATTTCGACATCTGTTTTGTATGTTGCATTTATTCATTATGACAAAGTCTACATGACACTAGTTAATTACTCCCTGCATTTTTTTCACGTCTGCTGCTCCAAACGAATATTTTTCCAATGTATTTTCCGGTGGAGCATAGTCCAAACTCCCTAAAAAAATCCATTCGCCATAGTCTAGATCCCCACACTTGTACAATTTCCAGCACATTCGCCTGACAATACGCTTCAAGAGTCAGTAGCACGTTTAGGCCAACCATTAGTGCCAGACACGGGTGTTGTCTGAGCTAGACAGTCTACCAGTATCTGTGTCTGACACATGATTGTGTGGCGTCAGTCTCTCTTCAAACTCTCAGACACTTGACACTTAATTAATATCTATGAATAGGTGTTCCTCGAGTTCTTCACCATTAATCCGAGATGTGTACATTGCAAATGATAACTATTTTTAAAAAGGCGACACAGATTTTGCCTTACGGTGACTGGCACGGCGAAGTCAGGCTGGTCAGAGCGAAGTTTGAGCTCACTTCGCCCGGTCGCGTGAGCCCTGGTACATATAAAATGCGTAGCCAATAATAATAATAATAATAATAATAAATGCAAAATATTATCTGTCTTAATATTATCTTTACATCCAAATATATCAAGTTCATGGGATAAATTTAGGTTAAATATATGATTACCAGATCTTACTAACTAATTCAAAAAAAAAAAAAAAATGATTTCAAGAAAGCTTAACAACTTCACACTCCAGAAATAGATGTTCTATAGATTTCCACATTTCACCACAAAAACTACACATTTCACTGTCAATAAGTTTTAGTTTATAAACAAACATGTTGTTAGTTAATATTCTGTGTAATATTCTATATAGGAACCATCTTAATTGTATTTCCTGAGTGGTTACCAATGGTTTTAAATACACTACAGACCAGTTAAGGCTTGAAGTGAAATGAAGCTGTCATTTTAGTAAAGGAGTATTCGGAACTTTCTACAACGTTTATGTTTAATAATATAATTTTGAGCCGTTGAACCGGAGAATCGTCTTTGGAAATATATATATATGATACTAAACTGCAGAAGTAATTTAAGATATAACGTGTTTTATATATAATATATATAATACTAAACTACAGAAGTAATGTAAGATAAAACATGATTTATATAGAAAATACTAAACTGCATATGTATAATATATGCTGAGCGAACTAAGGCATTTTGTTGAAACTGATCCCTGGTCCTATCGTTTACGCTGATGCAATTTAATTTGCATTACAATTGGAGTATAATGTGTCGTGGATGTCTGGGTTCACAATGTATGTATATTTACAGGCAACTGCAAGGACAAGAAATTTAAGTATTGTTTGAGCATGGTTACAGATGTATCTGCCAAAGCAACAAAGCTGTTGTGTAAAGCAGCGAAAGGCGGTTGCCAGAAACAGTGCAAATAGAATGTGAGTGCCTTATAATATTATTATTTAATTTTTACGCAGATTTACATTAACTTTTCAACATTTAGGGTTACTCAGACTGTCGACCATACATGACGTGATTTTCATAGCTGACTTTCATACTTTCAAATATATCTACATGATTATTCTTCTATCCGTCCGTCCATCCGTCTGTTTAACTTGCTTTCCATCCACTAACCCACGAAAGCCACCCATCAACCCCCTCTCTATTTCTCCCTGTCTCTGTCAGTCTGTCTGTCTGTCTGTCTCTATCTCCCTCTCTTTCGCTCCCCCCCCTCTCTCTCTCTCTCTCTCTCTCTCTCTCTCTCTCTCTCTCTCTCTCTCTCTCTCTCTCTCTCTCTCTCTCTCTCTCTCTCTCTCTCTCTCTCTCTCTCTCTCTCTCTCTCTCTCTCTCTCTCTCTCTCTGTGTGTGTGTGTGTGTTTGTCGTTCGATCCATCCATCAACCCATCTGCCCATCATTCTCAAAGAAGTTTGTTTTGTTTAACAACACCACTAGCGCACTATTTGAATGCCAAACATTTGGCAATTTTGACATATAGTCTTAGAGAGGAAAGCCGCTACATTTTTCCATTAGTATCAAGGGATCTTTTATATGCGCCATCCCACAGGCAGGATAGCACATACCACGACCTTTGATATACCAGTCGTGATGTACTAGCTGGGGATCGATCGAAGACCGACCGCGCATCAGGCGAACGCTTTACCACTGGGCTACGTCCCCCCCCCCCCCCCCCCCCCCCCGTTGTCTGTCGATAGGCCCTTTGGTCCATGTGTTTTGTTCGAACCAGTGCACCATGACTGGTATATCAAATGCTGTGGCATGTGTTATCCTGCTTGTGGGATGGTCTATATAAAAGACGTCTTGTTATTAATTGGAGAACATAGTGGATTTCCTCTCTAACAAGAGCCGATGATTGATAAATAAATGTGCTCTAGCAGTTTGCTTCGTGGCTGTGGTGTTAATACAGCGTATACAGGCACAATGAAACACGTGTAAACCGGTCCATGCGAGTGACCTGCTATTTGCCCGGTTTAGACACAATCCGATGTTTAGAAGGTTGCCTTTTAGAACTTAGAAAATAGGGGACAATGAAACTTTGCCTGTTTTCACAGGATCCAACCGCTAACAACTAGCCCACTGTCCTGGACAGACACATAGCTGAGGTGTGTGCCCAGGAAAGCGTGCTTGAACCGTCATTGGACATGCGCACAGAAAACTGTTTGACAGGATTCTGGTTCGTTCAGTATCCGATTTAGACAGGAGTCACTGTACGTGTACTCAGAAATTGTACATCGTGAACAATGCATGTGAAACCATTGCATTTGTCCGCATTTGTGAGGATGAAATTTACTCGTAGAATGCAGAAACTTGAATATATGTTTCAAAATTTCTGGCGAAACTTGCACCTAAACCCCCCTCCCCCCCATCCATCCCCAACCTCTGTCACTTCTACCCCCCCCCCTCTCTCTCTCCTCTCTCTCTCTCTCTCTCTCTCTCTCTCTCTCTCTCTCTCTCTCTCCTCTCTCTCTCTCTCTCTCTCTTCATTCTTAGTATTAGTAAAATATGTATTGAAATTTAATTTTGTATATTTATAAGTAAACAATATAAGATTTAGATGTAAAATATAATAACAAAAACAATCTTTCTAAACCCAGTTATTTTCAAAACAAGACAAATGCACCAATTTGATTGTGATGTTTATGGTGGAGGGGTGGGGGGATAGTGCTCTGTGTGTATAGGGGCGGCATTTTTTAAGTATAGTAATGAATTTTGTTCACGTAGTGGCGGGATGTAACTCATTGCCGTGGTGCGAAGGGTCATAGGACTATGGCCTAGAATCGTGCTATCAACTATCCATTCCATCATTCCATGGCAAACATAAATAACAGTTCCGTTGTGCTTTATTGACAGGAGTAGACACAAACACCACACACACACACACACACACACACACACACACACTCTCTCTCTCTCTCTCTCTCTCTCTCTCTCCATTTTCAACTGAAGTGTGCATGAAAATATGGATGGAAATCATGCACACGTTTATACACATGGTAAGAACGCATTGCACGGGCACAACATACAAAATTTCAGACATGGGTGCGTTTAGACAACCCATTTTTGGGGGTGATAGTAGGTAAATGTGTTTGCATAACTTTTATCAATTTGTTGTGGCCTCTAACCGGAAGTACCATTACTCATATTGAAATCCAAATGCTACTTAGGACACCTCACTCCGGGCCTAATCCACATACATTCCTTTGTTCATAATTAGTCTGTTGGACGGGCATCGTTAACATGTGTAGTACTAGAAATATGAGTGACCCTTCAATAGTGACGCTAAGTGTATTATTTGATCCACAAATGTGTTATTGGCAGTGTCCGATTTAGATTGGTTTCACCACGAACACACACACACACACGCGCACACGCGCGCGCGTGCGTGTACTCCTGCATACATACATACACACATCCATGCACATACATACTTACATACATACATACATACATACATACATACATACATACATATACATACACATACATCCATATACATACACATACATATATACATACACATACATACATTGTAGATTTTAGGCCCCATGCTTGTGGTTGAGTTAAAGAACATCTTTTTTTATGGATGGTGGCGGGGGGGGGGGGGGGGGGGGGGGGGCTTCTTGGTCTTATTTGTGTTCGTATTTTGTTAATTTTTTTTGTTAGCTTTGAGTTTTTTTAGTTGTTGTTTTTCCTGTTTGTTTGTCGTTTGTTTGTGGGGGTTTTTTGTGTATGTGTGTGTGGGGGGGGGGGGGGGGGGGGTATGGGAGGTTCGAAGTGACATAAAGTTTGGAGCGAAATGACTGAGGTCTAAGTGACACACGGGACGAACTGAAACAAAGTGGAAGTGAACTGAATGTGTGTGGTGAGGGCGAAACTTCTGGTTCCCACACCTAACATAATATGAATATTTAGACACATTGACGAAAGAGGGTGAAAATGTCGACCATGTCTCTGGTATGTTAAGGCGACGTCACACAATAAGAGTGTCTCGTACGAGAATAGAAGATTATGACAAGACAACATTACGACTTCAACTGATGCTAAATTAAAGTTTATTTTATTTAACGACACCCCTAGAGCACATTGATTTATAAATCATAGGCTGCTGGATGTCAAACATGCGGTCATTTTAACTGTCATAGAAACGAAACACGCTACATGTTTTCTATTAGTAGCAAGGGATCGTTTATATGCACCATCACACAGACAGGATATCACATGCCACAGCCTTTGATATACATGTCGTGGTGCATTGGTTGTAACAAGAAACAGCCCAACGGGCCAACCGGCGGGAATTAATTCCAAACCGAACAGGCATCAAGTGAGTCAACGTTACGTGATCATGTTTATAGGTTTAGTTGGGCTACACCAACTGTGTAGCAGGAAGGGGATTTTATATGCTCTTTCCAATGGGCAAAACAGCACATACCATTGCCTTTGATCTACCAGTACTGATACCCTGATGGGTACATATATACTCTGTCAAAAAAGAAACGCATAGGTAATAGGGAAAGACGAAAAGTGTTTGATTTTACAAAATGTAGTTTTTTTGGTACAATGTTCCTGAATGACCATGTTTGTTAATGTTCCTGGAACGGGACATATCCTAATGCACACTAAAACAAATTTAACGCACGCTGTGGCAATTGCAGGAAATCGGCGTGAAACGTGAATACACGTGAGACTCGGGGAAAAGATTAGGGTAGTGATGAGTATTTAAAGCTGCAATGCTCGTAATGATGCCTCATTTCTATTTCGACGTAGACGAGTTACACGATTCCAAGACTAAGCCTGCCGAATCGAAACATTGCAATATGCCGCCTCCAGTTAGGTGAAACGCAGTCAGCAGTCGCACGCCACATGAACGTCCATCAGAGCACCATTTGACGTCTCTGGGACAGGTACCAGCAGTTTCAATCAGCTGAAGACCGGCCCAGAAGTGGAAGACCTCGCATAACAACTGCAGCACAAGATCACTACATCCGGGTTCTGCACTTGCGTCACCGAACTGCCACAGCAACGTACACTGCTGTACGCATACGCACCAACCATTCGGAACCGACTTCGAGAAGCTGGTTTAGAGGCTAGGAGACCGTATGTTGACTCCGTCCTGCGACGTCAACATCGACATTTACGTGTTCGCTAGTGCACGAATGCACTGAGGTGGAACTTGGGAAACTGGCGGCGAGTATGGTTCAGCGACGAGTCACGTTTCCTTCTACAGCGACGTGATGGACGACAACATGTTTACAGACGCCGCAATGAACGTTTTGCCAACAACTGCGTCGCCCAAGATGACAGATTCGGTGGAGGGAGTGTCATGATGTGGGGAGCCATCTCATACACCGGCAGAAGTGAACTTGTGTTCGTACAATGCAACCAAACAGCTGTACGCTACCGTCACATGCTTCCCATTTTGGATCGACAGAGAGTACTCTTTCAGCAGGACAACGCCAGGCCGCATACGGCACGTGTAACAATGGATTTCCTACAGAATGAGAACATTAATATGCTGCCATGGCCATCTAGATCGCCAGATCTCAACCCCATTGAAAATATATGGGACGAACTGGACAGACGTGTACGCCAGCGTGACCCGGAGCCTCAGACGCTTCCGCTACTGCCACATGCACTGCAGGAAGAATGGGCCAAGATTTCACGTGCCCAGATTCAGAGATTCATTCAGTCTATGCCAAGGAGATGTCGCGCAGTGATTGCTGCTGCTGGTGGCCACACAAGGTTCTGATTTCAGCGCTCTCGTACGAAGCTGTTTAGTTACGAAAATGTCTCCACTGCCGGCAGTCCATAGCACAAGCATTGTTACATACTCATGTCAAATTTGACTGTGATACGATAATAAATAACGAAATTATGCCACTTTGTATTAAAGAGATAATGCCATGAATATTTCGCCTATGCGTTTCTTTTTTGACAGAGTATGTATAGACCTCACGCGATGTTTAAATTATTATGATGAAGTTACTTCTCTCTCACACTTTGAGAGAACGAAGTTTTTAACAAGAATGAAACTTTGTGTTTTCATTAGGTACTAACAACACTAGAATAATAATAATAATAATAATAATAATAATAATAATAATAATAATAATAATGCATTCTTTATTTAGTGATGGTAACACAGTTAGCAGAAGCTAATCTTCCCTGAGGCCCTCAGGTACAAACAATACTGAATTACAATACATACATTTATGAACAAATAGAAAATACATATATGGCAATAAACATATGTACAAATGATATTATTTTAGACAATATTTCTTGAGTCTATATTTATAAACAGCAGTATTTGACGATGATCTGATAGCTTTAGGTAATTGATTCAAAAGTACTGGTCCAGAGTAACTGAAAGCATGTTTAAATAGAGACATTTTAGGTTTTGGAATTAATAGATCAATTAGATTAAATGTTGTTGGTAAATTATAATTTGTTTAGGTATAAATATTCCATAATTGCAGAGGTGTTAATTTTAAAATTTTAAAAATATCACAATACAAACAAATGTTACATCACAGTTTTTTCCCCGTGAACCCTTCATATATTAAATATATTACAACTGTAGTGTTATGAGTACGCTTCCCTAAAAATGAAGTATAATTAGTTTGTATCAAAATGGAACAGATGAATATTGAAATTAACAATGAATTAATAAATATATTATATAAAATATTTTACAGAAGTGGGATTCGAACCTGCATTAAACAAGCGCCTTTGACCGCTCGGCTACGCAACTATAAGATCAATTAAGTTTAATAGGGATTACGTTTGTATTCTGTATAAAGGGAACTGGCACAAAGTGGGTGGGGTGAACGCCACTTTTTTTCAGAATATAACTTTCTCATTGCAGCTATAATAACAGTAAAATACCTGTTTAAAACCACAGGTTTAAAATCGCAACGTTTCGTCACCTAAATGCTGACATGGCCAGGAGAAAACTAAACATAAAAACAGGAGTTTAGCATTGAAAACCAGCAGGGTAAAAACAGTTGAAGTCGAACACAAAAGTTCATAGTTTAATCGCATCTCAAGATAAGCTGACTGGGAGGACAGACATAATATGAATATAAAAAAGAGTTCAGATAACAAAGTAGAGTTGAATGAATCATAACATCACAAGGTAAAGCTGCGTGGGAAGACTAATAAAAAAGAAAGTTAATTACTGCTTGGGTAATACTCATCGAGTCCTGCAGGTCACACTGTAATTAATCCGTCTGTCCAGAGTGATTCTGCTATGTTCAATTTGGATTTATCAATACTAACAATCTTTTGTAGTACAGTGCAGATGTAAATGTGTCGTGCTTTGCTGAAATGAGGAGTCACGTGGGGTGCTTTAGATGGTTTATTGTACAGAATATTGTGTCTGTAATTACTGAGTCGAGCACTGAATTGTTGAGTAGTTTGTACTACATACTGAATTTTGCAGGGAGTACATGTCAAACAGTAGATTTACAAAAGTGGCACTACATTCTAGACAGTATTTTATTTGGTACACTTTATTGCTTTTGTTTGTAATATTTTGTGTTGTCGTAATTGTTTTCACAAGTTTTGCGTCTAGGGCTATGACAGGGGCAACAACCCCAAGTAGTATTACCTGAACTGAGAAGAAGACAAAATGAACTACTAGTTTCGATGGCGTTGTGGAAAGACTGATATCTTCTGAAATTAACAGATATTTATCCCACTGAATACTTGAACAGACAATTCAAATAGCTGGAATCTGTTTTCATTACAACATAACCATAATTAATTAAACTTGTGGCACAACTGGTAGCTTCTGGATTCAACAGAGATTTCTCTCAATGACCACTTGAAGGAATGATTTCCGCCTGTTACCCCCGCCCCCTCATTGTATAAATCTTTACCCACAAATGACTGTCAGGTCAGAATTTCAATTAACGTACTTATATCAATTTAGTATTCAAGCACCCTCGTTGCGAACACGATTTCTGACCAAGGTCAAAAGCTATACTCAGAACCAAAGGGGCACTCCCATTATATTGATATATGTATAAAAAGGGAACTTCACCATAAACCAAAAACTAACCCTAACCCTAACCCTAACTCTAATCCTAACTTTGAAACTAACCCTAACAATAAGGGAATAACAGTCGGATATTTTACCATTAGAAATTGTTATCCGAAAGAAAACAATAACAAACAACATGGACTGTCTGTTCAGTCACATGTCTGTTGCAAATAATGTCAGTGTGGTATCGTGGCCCGCGTGGTTTAAGGCGCTGGTTTTAGGCACCAGTCTATTCGGAGGCGTGGGTTCGAATCCCACTGCTGCCAATTATGTTTTGTTATGTTTTGGATATTACTGCTGCTGCTACTAATTATTATTATTATTATTATTATTATTATTATTAGTTATTTAATTAACTAACTTAATTGTTTGAATCAAAAGGAAAAAATATTCTACCTAAAAAAATATATAAATACATGTAGATATGTCAGTAATTCATGTTTATACACACAAAAGGAACCATTCAGACGTTTATTATGTTTCGTTGTGATTTACATATCCGTATCCTCCACAAATCTTAAAGTGTTCATATACTTGTTGTTGAATGTAAAATCGGATAATTTAACAACACAGTAATTTCATTCCTATTCAAAATTTAATCTTTCTAGAAACAACCCAAAACATTAGGTAATTTTAAATGTGGTGTTTTCGTAAACAGCTTTTAACACAGAGAAGTGGCAGTCCTCCTACGTGTGAATAATGTACAAGTTAAGGTGCATATTACATTGAAGTGGCATTCTTTTTTACACGCGAATGAGATACTAGATATGGTGAATCTTCCATGGAAGTAGCAGTCCACTTCTATAGTACTAAACCAAATACCTTCCGGCTGGTTCAAAGTTCGAGGTTAAAAAAAGTTTCATCTGGGCAAAAAATGTATGCAATTTTATTTCATCTAGTACCATTGTGTCAAGCAGCCTTGTGCTTAAAACATGTATGGGGTACCTCAAAAAAAAAGTACTCGAATTTTGTGCGGAACTAGGGTAGACATATACACTACCCGTTATCTCTGAAATGAGCAGCTTGACCCCCTATTTTTTTCTGATTCACTTATAAAATGAGGGGTGGTATTATTTATATCCGCGTTTATGTCTATCGTTACGCTCCAGGTAGGGGTTTTAGCCACGTTACTATTGTCGTCTATGAGATTTGAATTCGTAGTATACACCCTACTGGCAAAATAGATACTAGTACTAGATTATAATTAGGTGTATCTTCCCGTGGCAGTCATCCTACGTGCGATGGATATACTAGTTAAGGTGCATCTTCAAGGGAAGTGGCAGTCCTCATACTGGCGAAGTAGATCCCGTGAAATGGCAATCTTCATGCAGGTGAATGAATGAATGAATGAATGAATGTTTAACGACACCCCAGCACGAAAAATACATCGGCTATTGGGTGTCAAACTATGGTAATGCAAATAAATAAAGTGATGATCAACATCAATATAAAAATTCAAGACTTAAACAAAAACAGTGTAAAGAACTGTGCAAAAACTCAAATATCACAGAATTTTATGGATACTGAATCTTACTCAAAACTTCAATTTTGTGCTGTATTGGCCATTCTCAAAGAGAATGTTACACCCCTGCACCACGGTGAGGTTACAGCACACGCAGGGGAAAAGACATGCAGGTGAGGTAGATACTAGATAGGGTGTACCTTCCCGAAAACTGGGATCGATCCCCGTCAGTGGACCCATTGGGCTATTTTTTGTTCCAGCCACTGCACCACGACTGGTATATCAAAGGCCGTGGTATGTACTACCCTGTCTGTGGGATGGTGCATATAAAAGATACCTTGCTGTTAATCGAAAATAGTAGCCCATGAAGTGGCGACAGCGGGTTTCCTCTCTCAATATTTGTGTGGCCCTTAACCCTATGCCTGACTCCATATAACCATAAATAAAATCTGTTGAGTGCGTCCTTAGATAAAACATTTCTTTCTTTCTTTCTTCCCGGGAAGTGGCAGTTCTCATATTGGCGAAGTAGATACTAGAAGAGATGCATCTTCATGGGAAGTAGCAGGAGGCATCCTACAGGCGAAAAACCCGACGGCTGATCATGTTATGAGCAGTCGTGATATTGTTAAAACATCATTTGACTGCTATGCAGTGATACGATTTTGAAAATGTTCATTAAATGGTTTTATCCTTCATATAAAATATTTATTTCTCGACTCACTTTCCGTCTCGTGGTCAACATTTGTACATGATGCATCACTCCTTCGTGCATTGTGTGCTATCTTTCATTGGACGATCAAATTTCATTAAGTTTGGATTAAAGTTTGTTCAAGTTTGTTTTGTTAACGACACCACTAGAGCACATTGTTTTATTGATCATCGGCAATTGCATATCCAACATCTGGTAATTTGGACATATAGTCTTAGAGAGTAAACCCGCTACATGTTTCCATTGGTAGCAAGGGATCTTTTATATGCACCATCCTAGAGACAGAATAACACATTCCACAGCCTTTGATATACCAGTCGTGGTGCACTGGCTGGAACAAGAAATATCCCCAAAACGGAGATCAATCCCAGGCCAATCGACCACGCAACAGGTGAGCGCTTTAACACTGACACTTATAAAACAATCACTGTGAAACGAGCACTTTACCACTGGACTACGTCCCGCCCTGTTTATATCTATGAAGAATGAAAGTACATCTACATTAACTTTTTTTGTTTTTTTGTTTGTTTGTTAATAATTTTAATTAGCCCAGCAACCATTTGGTAATGTTAGGGTTGGGGGCCCTGAAGTCATTACTTACAGTATGAGTCTATAATATTCTGTAATATAACTACATATAGGCCTATATGTCAGGGATCTATCCAGACATTATCTGGTACCCCAAAAGGTCCCCCTCCCAAAAGAAACAGGCATTGAAAATTCTCAATTTGTCTTCATTGTTTATTTTGTTTTCCCAATTTCATCTGCTATGGGACCCTGGTGAAAAATCCTGGACAAATCCCTGCATGTACATATATAAATATGCATGTATAGAGGTTATTCTCAACAAGGGATGCAAAATGATGTGACGTGAATAACCTCTATTAAAAAAACACAATATACAATACCTTTACATTACAGGTTTCATATGGGCAGATAAAAAAACATAAGAGAATGTTCAAGTCAAGAAAGAGAAAAAAAAAGAATAAATAAATAAATAAATAAATAAAATAAATAAAGAGTAAAGAAGACAGATTTCCAAACTATAACCATTAATCATTTGTTTCGAAGAAAATTTGCCAAGGTCTCCAAACTTCTTCAAATTCACTGAACTGACATTTTTTATACAATATATATTTTTCAATTTGCAGTTTATCTTTTATTATATTTTGAAGTGCCACAACATTTAGTCCGGACTTCTGAATTTTCATTCTATAAATGTAATGTTTTACATTAATAATTAGCCAATTAATCAATCTGTATTTTTGATTTGTAAGTCCAAACAAAACTATATTTTTGTCCAATGAGATGTGTTCATCTTTGGCTTGTAACCAATATTCAACAGCTTTCCAGACTTCAGCAACTTTTGTACAATTATAAAACAAATGTTCCAATGTTTCTGGTTGGAGGTAACAAAAATGACAAATATCAGAATCTATATATTTTATTTTATGCAAAAAAGTATTTGTTGCTATAGTTCTGTGTAAGATTATATACTGGAACCACATTAAAGATGGGTTTTTTAAAACTGAAAACGGTAAACTGTAATAATATCCCCATATTTGTGGAGAAAAAAATACAACCCAATTTACAATATTTTATTTGTGATGTAGGTATTACTTTATTCCTGTTCAATAATTGGTATATTCTTTTAGATCCCTTTTCATCTTATAGAAAAATTCTTAGATTGAAAGGGAAAATTGGATTGTTCAAAGGTAGAAATATGTGGTTATCAGTTTTAATATTGCCAATAAATGTTCTGATTGCTCTTATTAAAGTGGCATATTCTAAAAAGTTTGATTTTATATTGTATCTTGCTTTACAAACTTCATAATCCATAAACTGTCCTTGCTCATTCAATAAATCTTGTATAAACATTATGCCTTTTTCAATATAGTGTTTATACAATATAGGTTTATCATCTTTAATGATATGACTATTATACCAAATATTTGTACTCATTATTTCATCATTATTTTCCCAAGTCTGTTTTTGTTGTATCTTTAACCAACTTTGTAATACATTTTTCCAAAACAGATTTTTAATTAGTTTTTGTTTTTTCTGAAGGAAATAATCACAGTAATTTAACAAAAGTTCTGTCTTTAGTCCTGTTATTACCTGGAATAGAGTTTTCCATTTTGAATTTGAGGTAAAAAGTCTTCTTATCCAAGAGGCTTTTAATGCAATCATAAAATTTGAAAAATATAACATTTTAATGCCTCCATTTTTATAGTCTTGTACTAATACTTCTCGTTTAATTCTTTCTGGTTTGTTCTGCCAAATAAAAGTATACAACATTGTATTTATTTGTTTTGTTATTACTTCAGGTGGATTTGGTAAGGAAATAAGTAAATGAATTATTTGTGGTACTAATAAAGTTTTAACAACAACAATTCGGCCCAAAACAGTCAACTTCCTTGATGACCATTGTTTTATTAATGTTTTCATTTGAAGTACTTTTTGTTCGAAATTATTTATACTAATTTGTTCAATATTAACAGAAAATTGTACCCCTAATAGATTAAAATGTTTCTCACCCCAAGTTAGTTTCCATTTTGAATGATAAAATACCTCTTTGGAAAATTTTCTACTACCAATCCAAATAATTTTAGTTTTTGAATAGTTAATTTTCAGACCAGAAACATTAGCATACTGGTCTAATATTCTTAAAGTTGTGTCCAAAGATTTGGGAGATCCATCTAACATGAAGGTTGTATCATCTGCATACTGAGATATTATGTATTCTTCACCGTCTATGTTAATACCTTTAATTTCTTTAGAATTCCTTATTAATATTGCTAGTATCTTAGCACACATTATAAAAATATAGGGGGAGAGAGGATCGCCTTGTCTACAGCCTCGTTCTAATTTAAAGCTTTCAGACAAGAAACCATTTTGCATTACTCTAGATTCTGAATTTAAAAAAAAAAAAAATTGTATCCATTGTTTTATTGATATTTTAAAATTAAAAAGCTCCAAAGTTTGTTCAATAAATTTCCATAACACAGAATTAAAAGCTTTTTCAAAGTCAACTAAAAGCAACAAGCCAGGGATTTTATGTAATTCAGTATATTGCATAATATTATAGATTAGTCTAATATTTTCGCCTATGTATCTGCCTTTAATGAACCCTGTTTGGTCTTTTGCAATAAGTTTGTCCAACACCTTTTTAATCCTATTTGCAATGCATCCAGAAGCAATTTTGTAAATACAATTTAATAATGTTATTGGCCTCCAATTTTTTAAGAAAAGTTTTGATTTTTCTGGTTTTGGTATGCAAGTAATTATTCCCAGTTTGTGTGTGGTTAACATTTCTTTAATATCGTAACTGTAATTAATTGATCTAACAATAAAATGGCCCAAATCTAACCAAAACATTTTTAAAAACTCAGCAGAAAATCCATTAGAGCCAGGGCTCTTTTCACTTTTCATCTCTTTTAAAAAGGCCAATGCTTCTGAGTACATAATGTTTCCTTCAAGTTGTTCTGCTTCCGTATCAGTTAATATTTTGAAGTCCATATTTTTTAATTGTTTAAAATTTTCTTTTAAAGTTGACTTCTGTTTATCTTGACTGGAATATAATTTTTTATAAATGTTTTTTAGTTTCTTCTAAGATTTGTTTTTGATCAGTTACTATAGTACCATCTTCAAGTTCTATTCACTGTGAAAATTTCTTGATTCCATGCTACAAAAATATTTAGTGGGCTTCTCTCCTTCTTCAATCCATTTAGCTCTAGACCTAATAAACTGCCCTTTTAACTTTTTTTTCCTAATTTCTATCAATTCATTTCTTTTTTCATCTAGTAATTTGAAATCAATCATATTTTCATCTTGTTCTAAAAAAATTATTTCATCACAAATACTTACTTCTTTAAAGGAAACATGACACGAGACCATATTATAGCTCATTTTAAAAGAAAAACAGTACTCGGTTGCGAATGCCGAGGTGTACATTGTACATATTTGGCACAAAGATACACCTCAGCATGATGTATTTATGTATGTTAAAACAAAAATATAGAATTTTTTATTTATTTTTTTTTTTGGAAAAAAAAAGATTTTTCATGTTAGGGCTGTAGGCCTACATAACAAAATCTGTATTCACCGTCCGAAGAAGGAAACGTCAACAAGTAATTAAATATGGCATATACAAACATGGGATTTGGCATGAGGATACATCTCAGTACGATATATTTAAATATGTTTTTAAAAAACGTGTAGAAAACAATAATAATTTTAAATAATGTTTTTAATCTTCGGGCGGAATACGTCACAAAAACGTTCCTCGTCGCCCGAAGCCCCAAAGCAACACGAAGTTCAATACAAAATAAACCACTACTGTCGGTGTCGAAATAACTATTATGTTTCATCCACGGGCTGACTTGAGAATCGGAGTGTTGTTTTAGTTAATTGGTCCTTTCTTTCCGTGGCCTGCACATGTGATTCCTGACTGGCAGGTGTATATTGCAGGGTATCGACCAGGTAAGTGATTACCACGGTCTAGACATACGTACAAAATACGTGCCAGTTTTTTTAAGATCACAGGGTATTGTGGCGTAACCTGTCGCGACTATAGTACAATGTTAATGGACATTATCAGCCGCCCTGCTTCATTACTGTAAATAATGCTGTAAAACCCTTGATTAAGTAGACTTTCCCATCTAAAATTACAAAACTGACCAATTACGTAGTACCAAAGAAAAGAAAATTATCACTTGGGTATCGTGAGTGGTCGTTTTTACTCTAACGCACCCTACCAATAGGCCTAATAATATGCTACTTTTTTTATGAGAGAAAAATACTATAACCCCATTTCGTTCTATTGATGCAAATAGAAATATATTTAGTTTAAAAGATGATTATACTCTCAAGTCATTTATGTTGTTTTACAAGCCAGGTTAATGAAAGTGAAGCGCCTTGTCGTAAATTAGAGCGTTTGTTTACACTGTGCATACAGATTTCATTATGTACAGCCCGAACATAAAAAATGCGATATTTTCTAAAAAAAAACCCACCAAAAAATGTTTGTCCTACATTTATATTTTTTACATATTTAAATACATCATATCGAGGTGTATCTTTATGCTAAATATGAACAGTATACACCTCGGCATTAGCATCCGAGTTTTGGTTTTGTCTCCGGGTTACTTTCGGGCTCCGGGCTGTAAATTGGTCGACCGGTCTGGTCTGGCACCATCAGTTTCTCCACCCTCCGACTCGCTATCCGTTTTTTCTTCAGTATCACTGTTGTAAGTAAATGTGTGTCTTTCTTCATTTACTAACAGCTCATATTGATACGGCAAAACGTTTTGCGAATTAACACTCATTGTTTTGGTAAGCTGTGCAAGTCTTAGCTTCTTTATGAGTGGTACGGACTAATGCTTTTAAGTGTAAGGCTTCAGATCAAGCGACGCGTCTCTGACGTCACGGACCTCGTGATTGCCCTGCTCATTAAAGATCGGCAATTTCCGCTAAGAGCTCGTATCTGGGGTTCTTTTATGGAGATATTTTAAGTAATTAATTTTTTATAATCTTTTTTTTTTAGGTGATTCAATTTATAATTAATTGTACATGGTTGGTGCCAAATATGGTTTACGTGACATGTTTCCTTTAATGTCTTCAGTTTTCTTTTTAAATGAAGAATAAGATATAGTTTTCCCTCTTATTTCCATTAACAAAACTTCTAGAAAAAGTTGATCGCGCTTCACAGAAACCTACCACGAGATGACTTCCAGCGCAAGCGAAAGTGGGACCGACAGCGACTGCCAAGCTCATTGATCATGCGATTCTTCTTTCGATGATGAATAGTGTAGTAATGACGACTGGACTAATATTTGTGCAACACAACAAATAATGCCTTATCAGTTTGAACCTGGAACATCTTCCGACGAACCACCGGCCTGACAGATGACGATGAAAATGGTCGTGGAGACAGCTTACCACTAATTTACAACTTTTATTCTTGGTTTGTTCTTTAGCTTTTCGTGCGAATTATTTTGCTACACTGTATGTTCTAATACTTGTAGTAGAGAAGACGATAAATAACTCTTGAATTCTACGAGTCAAGTGGACACGATATCGGTAATTTTAAGAAATAAACAAAAACGACTTTTAGCCCATCCCATCCCTCCATGAAGATTGGGGGTTTTTATGAACAATTTCAGTTTAGGTTGACGTAAAAAAAAAAAAGTAAAAGTGTTTTGGAAATAACAAAACAATACTATTTTTTGTGTGCAGTTGTGAAAACAGTCTGCTCAGAAATAAATAACTTATTTTAATTTTAAGAAATAAACAAAAACGACTTTTAGTCCTTCCCATCCATCCATGAAATGTTTTTTTTGTGTGAATAATTTCAGTTTAGTTTGACGTAAAAAAAAAAAAAGTAAGTGTTTTGGAAATAACAGAACAATACTATTTTTTTTGTGTGCAGTTGCGAAAACAGTCTGCTCAGAAATAAATAACTTATAGCACATTCCATAGTATGAAAAAAGGTTTTCTTTGTGGGAAGGTATAGTAAAATTAATTTAATGTATTTATAGTCTGTTTTACAGGGAACGCCTTTTTTCATACTATGGAATTTACAAGTCATTTATTTCTGAGCCGATTGTTTTCTAAGATGCATACAAAATTAGCTCTTTTTTTTTTCTTTTTTACAAAAAAAACCTACATTTTTGTAGGATGGGACGGACTAGGCTATAGATACTTATTTGTTTGTACTTTATTGTTTTAATGTTTTCGAACTGTAAAGTAAAATCTCACAAATGAACGAGATGCAAACGACAACAAATCGGATCTCGATGATAGCACGAACCGTGCATGGAAAAACAAACTGACCGGAGTTGAAAGTATAACGCAATTTGGGACATTGACGATATGCACCCCAAGGTCGTTTCGGTGTGGATGGCATCGGCTGTTGTCATTTGTTTTGTGTCGCAGAAAAATTGTTGGTACGGCATCTTTTTTTAAAAGCCATAACACATGGTATTCCCATATCTCGCTTAAGCCGACAAGCCAGTTCGGACGAATCGAAACTAAAGTGCCTGCAGTCAACGGTCTCCGGCATTTTCTTCCTGTCCAGTATTTTCACGTTGTTTTAATCAAATTCACACACAGATTATTCACAGCAACATTACTAGGAAATGCGTGAAGACTAAATTAATCGGCGTTTCTATTGCTACAGCCGCCAACAACACTCCGTTTAACCATAATAAACACAAAAGAAGTAATGAACAATGGCGCTGACTATCGAAAGGAGTTCCCTTCGTGACGTCACGAATCAAATCTTATGGAAATTCCCGAAACGAATTCAGCTGGTTCTGTTTTTCAGGGGAATATTTTTAAATGGAAAATATACCGGTATATAATTTGTTTACATTTTTTTAAATAATTTTCTAATCATATTAAATAATATGTTGATTGATATAGCTCAATACATCATACATCTCGAACAGCACTTTAACATCTAAAATGGTTTCTTTAATTATTTCAATATATTTTTTATCTTAAAGTAACGAATTGTTAAATTTCCTTTACCCTTTTCCATATTAGATAACTTTAATTGTAAAATGACTCCACAATGGTCAGACCTGTAACTACTCTCTATCCATACCTTTGCTACAAATGTCATTAGATTTTCGGATATAAGATAAGTCCAATCTAGCTTGTTTCACTGGGTTCTTTTTTGTCCAAGTATACTTTTTTAGGTCAGGGTAAAGTTCACGAAATGGACCCTTAAAACAAAAAAATTTCAAAATTTTCTAAAACTCTTTCTCTAGCTTTAGGGTTATTAATATGTATATAATTTCTTGTATCTAGATTTTGGTTAAGCACCAAATTAAAGTCACCACAAATAATAAATTTACATCTACATTAACTTAGTTAATTTTCAATACATATGCATGTATCGGAGGTAAAGATTTTCGCGGATTACCCAATATGAGACACGCCATTTATATGTAGGCATGTTTGTGAATAAAAGTGTTTTAAAATAACATTTTTAAATATTGGAACTGCTTACTAATTTTTTTTAGTATACTTTGTTTTTCTCTTGCTTCTGGGGCGGGACGTAGCCCAGTGGTGTAGTGTTCGCTTGATGCGCGGCCGTTCTGGGTTCGATCTCCGTCGGTGGGCCCATTGGGCTATTTCTTGCTCCAGCAAGCACCACGACTGGTATTTCAAAGGCCGTGGTATGTGTTATCATGTCTGTGGGATGGTGCATATAAAATATCCCTTGCTGCTTAACCATATGCCTGACCCCATATAACTGTATATAAAATGTGTTGAGTGCATCGTTAAATAAAACTTAAAAATAAGTGCATAGTATTGCTCTTCAGTTTTCCAATTTTCTTCTTTTAATCCTTTAGGATAGACAACGTGTCTGTCAATACTGTAACGGGGGTCAGTACCGTGACATGTAAGTCAGTACCGTAACAGGAAATCATTCATGTGTGCTCCAAAAAGAATTTCTCCACAATTTCTTGCATAATACTGTAATCACACGTGATAAATTATCTACTGCATCGAAACCACAGGTCAGATCAGGTCAGGTCAGGTCAGAGTGTTCAACGTGCACATTCAGAACAAGCTCGTATAGCGCACACGCCTGTCATGGGTACAGGATCGAAACCACTTGGAGATTTCTTTTATAAAAGTTTCATTTTGCGCATTTTTTTCAATCAGTTGAATGAATCCAACGAGGTGGTTCGATCCTAAAACGCAAGTACCTCATCGAGCACTCAACCGACTGATCTAAATCCCGCCCCACACCAAGTAATGATGTAATAAAGCTAATAATTGAAAACAAAATGTTGAAACGTGATGTAGAAGAACTTAAAGAGACATTCCTGAGTTTGCTGCATTGTAAGATGTTTCCGACTAATAAAATAGTTCTACGATTAAACTTACATATTAAATATATTTTCTTGTTTAGAATATCAGTATCTGTGTATTCAACGTGGTCGTCTTAATATGTGCAAGAAGCCCAACCTGGATTTCGTCTTCAAATAATTTCGTTTGTACGAAACAAAATATTTTAGGAACTAAAATGAAATTTAACCTATTACAAATATTACAGCCATCAGAAACACGTTTAGTATACAGCCACTAATAATGTATGCAGAAAAAAATGTATTTGATATGTAATTAACATTAGTCGATAACATCTTAAAAAGTGCAGCAAACTCAAGAATGTCCCTTTAAGTTTGTATATGTAAAAATAATAAAAATAAAAATATTAGACTAATATAAGTACAACTGCTCCCTAGTATTTCGATTTGTATAAAGTCATCCAATAACTTAATTCTAAAAATAGTGATTTTTTATTTTATAAAGTAAACACCTCAATTTAGGACTTTATCTGACAATAACACACACACTTTCGATATAACGAAAGTTTGCTTTGTTTAACGACACCACTACAGCAAATAGATTTATTAATCATATGCTATTGGATGTAAAATATTTGGTAATTTTAAAATATAGACATAAGAGAGGAAACCCGCTACATTTTTCCATTACCAGTAGGGGATATTTTATATGCACCAACCCACAGACAGGATATCACATATCAGGGCCTTTGATATACCACTCATGTTGCAATGACTGGAACGGGAAATGTTTTATTTAACCACACAGTGAACACATTTCATTTTAAGGTTATATGACGTCAGACATATGGTTAAGGACCACACAGAGATTGAGATAGGAAACCCGCTGTCGTCGTTTCATGGGCTACTCTTTTCGATTAGCAGCAAAGGATATTTTATATGCATCATCCCACAGACAGGATAACACATACCACGGTATCGAGCGAGCGTCTGTGTTCCCGCCCCCTGACTGGAACGAGAAATAGCCCAATGGGCCCATCGACGGGGATCGATCCTAGACCGACCGCGCATCGAGCGAGCACTGTGTTCCCGCCCCCTGGTTGGAACGAGAAATAGCCCAATGGGCCCATCGACGGGGATCGATCCCAGGCCGACCGCGCATCGAGCGAGCGCTGTGTTCCCGCCCCCTGGCTGGAACGAGAAATAGCCCAATGGGCCCATCAATGGGGATCGATCCCAGACCGACCGCGCATCGAGCAAGCGCTGTGTTCCCGCCCCCTGGCTGGAACGAGAAATAGCCCAATGGCCCATCGACGGGGATCGATCCCAGACCGACCGCGCATCGAACCGGCGCTGTGTTCCCGCCCCCTGGCTGGAACGAGAAATAGCCCAATGGCCCATCGACGGGGATCGATCCCAGACCGACCGCGCATCGAGCGAGCGCTGTACCACTTAGCTACGTCCCGCCCCTGGCTAGAAGGAGACATAGCCGTATTCGCCGACGGATCTGGATCGATCCCATACCGACCGCTCATCAGGCAACCGCTTTACCAGTGGGCTGCGTTCTTTATGTTGAACACATTGTTGGTCTATTATGCATAATAAATAAAAATACAACATGGCTACTGCAGAAATTGTTTTAATTCAACGTGTCAATATTATAGACATTACAATAATTATAATCTTTAATTAAGTCGACGTGTTCCCGTCCTTGACTTTTATTTTCTCCGATTTCTTCTTTCGAATATCGCTTCAGTTTTTTCTTTCTACAAAACAAACATTTATATTACCATTCAGTTTGGAATAAACACAATAATGGAATGCAGTGTGTATGTATGTATGTAAATGTATATGTAACTGTAAATGAGTATGCATATGTGTTACAGTTAATCTCTATAATCAGGTAATATGTATATATTCACACAGTTAATGTACATATTACCTAACAAAACAAAAATCAGGCAATATACAGATTGCCTAAAACATGTCCCACCATTTTAAACAGATTATATGAGAAACTTATATATATATATATATATATATATATATATATATATATAATATTAATATTTGACACAAACACCCCTACAACGTAATTGTAATAATAATAATAATAATAATAATAATAATAACAATAATCATTATTTATAATTGGAGGTCAGCCTGACAGTTTGAACCATTTGTAGCATTAAACTGGCCTCGGTGGCGTCGTGGTTAGGCCATCGGTCAACAGGCTATCCTGCTATCCTGCCTGTGGGAAGCGGAAATAAAAGATCCCTTGCTGCTAATCGGAAAGAGTAGCCCATGAAGTATGGTCCTTAACCATATGTCTGACGCCATATAACCGTAAATGAAATGTGTTGAATGCGTCGTTAAATAAAACATTTCTTTTTTTGTAACATTAAATATCAGAAAGATAAAATGCATGTGTATATACAGTGTTGAAACATAGTATGCATTATAATAATGCACTCATACTTTAGCGGCACTCTTTCCAGCATGATCTCGTCCATTTTGCACAAAGCGTCCTTTTTGCTCGTTCGGCTGACCATTTTATCACTTTCGTACACAAACTCTTTTTCAGATCCTTGCATGTGGCTGTAAATGTACATATAATCAACGAATCAGAACTCTACAGTAAACACTCAACTTGTGTAAATGAAAGTGTGTCTTCGTATAAATCATGTGTATCGATCGGTTTTGGCATACTGCATTATTTCACTGTGCATATTTCAAATCTGCACTTTAATATTGTGTGTGTATATATGAATTCTGATGTTTAGTATTATCTATATACACGTACATGCATATTAAACAAAAACAAAACACGTTTAATCTTGCATGACTTCTGCTGTATCTATATAAAACAACAACAACCATCATGATAATAATAATAATAATAATAATAATATAATAAAAACAATAATAATATATTTCACATTGTACCTTGTAGCTTACATGACATGCATAGTATGGTACAATGTATTATGAATATAATACAGGGTGTATATCTGCTGTTTAGTATTATATAATTATATTAACACATTGAATCTTACTTGACATATGCAGGTATTATATAGTAATATTTATATTATAGACGTCGAGTTTTACATTACTTTTGTTATCTGTATTACATAATTCATGACTTGTGCAGTTTAGTATTAACTATATAATACACATTGTTTTTTACCTGACTTGTGTTGTTTAGTACTACATGTATATATATAATATGCATTGTATCTCACATGACTTCGGCAGTTTATTTTCGGCAGTTCTATTTTTCATAACATGGGTGGTGTTGTATTTATATTTTAGACGTTCCATACCTTGTGTAGTTTAGTATTATGAATAAAATACACATATTTTACACAGCTTATGTAGTATTGTATTATGAATACCATATACTTATTTTACACGGCTTGTGTAGTTTAGTATTATGCATACCATACACGTATTTTACACGGCTTGTATAGTTTAGTATTATGAATAAAATACACGTATTTCACATGGTTTGTGTAGTTTAGTATTATGAATACCATACATGTATTTTACATGGCTTGTGTAGTTTAGTATTATGAATACCATACACGTATTTTACACGGTTTGTGTAGTTTTGTATTATGAATACCACACACGTATTTTACACGGCTTGTGTAGTTTAGTATTATGAATACCACACACGTATTTTACACGGCTTGTGTAGTTTAGCATTATGAATACCACACACGTATTTTACATGGCTGGTGTAATTTAGTATTGCGAATACCATACACGTATTTTACAGGTTTTATGTAGTTTAATATTATTTATATAATACCGTGTGTATATTTAAATTGAGTTGTGTAGTTTAGTATTATGAATACCATACACGCATTTTACATGGGTTGTGTAGTTTAGTTTGATGTATATATACTCGCGGAAAAAAGTTCCTGTGCACCAAATGATTGCATATAGTGTATAATATACTTGGAATCTGGTCATAAAAATTTCAGTAAATGAACGTGTAACCATTCCCTTCGATATTCAAGCGGTGTCCTGTCAGTTGCACGAGCTATTCATGCTTTGTGATCACAAGTTGCATTACTAGCATTCTTGGTCATGTGCTCCTGTCTGACGTCATTTTTCTTATCATTGGACTCTAGAACTATTGTATGGATTCTCATCACTCAGAAAAATACTTCTGTTGGTATTTGATCGTCGTCAGTGTGATGCCACGCCTCCACGAAAATTAACTTCTTCGAACGAAGGGTATGATTGAGGTTAGAATGGCACAAACGTTGTTGCTGGTAATTTTGGTGTTGATTGGTGTTCGTCAGGAAACTATGCACTGTGTGCGGAGATGTTCTCGACAGTCTACGGATACTACGGATCTTCCATGTTTAGGGAGTCGACACGTACCCGTCACATTAACAAATCGTCAACATCAAGGCGGTACACATATTGAATCATTTGAAAATTCCAGGTTTAACATCTCAATACATCCCTGAATTAAGGCCAATCAGTGGAAGAACTGTACGCATCCGAGTAGGTGATCACAAAGCACGACCATGACGGTACTTCATTACGCTATGCTGTTACATAGTCATCGACGGCGCACCAAGCATTGTGTATACCGTACGTCAGGTTCAGAAGACAGGAGAAGATTACTCTACTTTTACAAGATACATAGTACTTCTATGTAAAACACAATATTTTTAAATTTTAAAAATATAAGTCTTACTGAAATGTTAATGATGCACAGGATCGTTTTTCCGTGAGTATATAAAACACATCATAGCTTACGTCCAGTGCACGTATTGTTAAGTTTAGTATTCTATACATGCATATAATACGGCTTTTATCTTACATGCCTTGTGTAGTTTAGTATTCACGGAAAAAAGTTCCTGTCATTATTAAAATATCAAAACTTCTTATACATATATAGTTATACTTATACCACAAGCTAATTAAGATAATTAATTTTTAAAATTCTACTCATTAAATTTTGTCGCTAGATTAGATCGGGTGGTCAAAAAGAAATTCGACAAGATCGGTGGCCTGACTTGGGATGGATGGGGATGTAGAGTTGAAAATAGGCAGAATTTTGGAAATAGCAATTAGTAAAAAAGATAATAGAATTAAAAAAGAAACCAAAAAAATATTACAAGCCAAAAATGAAAATAATTGACTGCTCGGTCGAATATTTATATAATTTGTAGGATTGTAGGAAATAAATCAGACAAAGAATAGAGGATCGGAATATTTAATAATATTGAAAAAAGAAAGTAATTTCGACATAAACTTTTGAACGAAGGTCTAAAAGTTTAAAGTCTGATTTATATGTCCACGTGGGTGGCCTCGTTAAGGTCGTTAGGGTGCACAGTTTGTAGGGACGAGATGGGTTGCATCCCGTCAAGAAAACCCCTAGATTGACAGTCAATAGACGTTGAAGGTGTAGTGCTGTGCTGAAATACAGATCTTGAGAAGCCGGATCCGTCTGAACGAGAGAATCAGACTAGGGTATAGTCCAGTCGTCATGGGTTGGTATAGTGGTGCGGACGGGCCCGACTCCGGAGAATACGAGATGGTATCTTCAAGTGCTGCTAAGACAGGCTCGGACATGTAGAGACTAAACGCGAACAACCGTGGCGTTCTACAGAATGGCCGTCATACGAGTCACGAAAAAAACAAGTGAACATAATCAGACGGAGAAATGACGTGGAGGCAAGGTATCTCGCTAAAAAAGAATCCAACCTGGTGGTGCAGACTGTCGAAACGAGAAGCGTTCCAGCGTTCAATCAGTTCCAATAGAAAACTTCACTTCGCTGATAAAAACAATGAAGTGAAGGATCCCCAAGTCGAGCCGCGAAAGAACGTGCAGTGTGCACAAGCGAAACAAACACGTCTTACCGCGTCGAGCTCCAGACTGGGAATGTTTACAGTTACGAATCCAACGCCGATGTCAAGGGAAATAACTCTGTATTCTAAAACGCGACCCTCTAAACACCGGATCCTGTCTAAACTGAATCAGTAATTAAGTCCCCGACGTGAATAACCTAATTTTTGGGGCTAAGTTGGACTTTAAACAATTTGGTCGCGGTTCAAAATTCTAATGTTTTTTTATTTTTTTGTAAATAGTCCAACTTTACTTTGGCGCCCATTCAATTGCTTAAATCACTTTAAATCCTTTTAGGCCGAGCATTCAAAAATACTGTTGGTTTTAATTTCTTAGTCCAGACATGTGTAGGATAGAGCAGGCTATTATCGTTAGGGCTTAGGTTTTTACCCGACCACTAAATTGTTTATTCCCCCCCCCCCCCCCCCCCCGGCCTGGACTTAGTCACTGGTGAAAGTAAAAAAATAAGCCCGTGACAGGCGGGCGCGAAGCTTTCGTGGCATATACGCACGTGAAAAACGTTGCCTGACCTGACCCGACGTGATCCGGTCTAGTCAAATTTCACTGTATTTTAAAATAAATCGAAACCTTTTGTTCCCCAATCGTGTATTATTTATCTGTTAAAAGTATGATTGACCAATCCTGAATTATGCTCCTAAAGTGTTGTCTACACCATGTTTTGTGCGCGTCGATGTCATCGTAACTGGACTACGTATTGCTGAACGGTCGTGGCCATATTCTGTGATTACTTACAGTTCTGCCACTAATTGGTCTAAACTCAGGGATGTTTCGGGATGTCAGACTTGACGTTTCCAAATTATTCCGTAGGTGTACTAGCCTAATATAGGCATTTTACAAACGTGACGTCAGACAAAAGGTTCCCTAAATACAGAAGATATCTAGTACTCCTAACTGTTGATAACGTCTCCGCAAACACCGATACACACTAATGAACACCACGACGTATAGCAACAATGTGTTGTGCCATTCCAACTTCAATATTACTAATCTCTCGAAGATATTAATTTTCCGAGAAGTGTGACTTCACCATGTCGACAATCAGATAACAACCAAAGTGATTTTCTCAGCTATGAGAAGCCATATAATCGTCTTGTAGTCCAATGCTAAAGATAATGACATCAAACAGGATTACGTGACCCGAAATGTGAATATTTCATTTCAACTTATTTTTGTTTTTATATCCAATTAAAGTTCAAGCATGCTGTCCTGGGTACACATCTCAGCTATCTGGGCTGTCTGTTCAGGACAGTGGATTAGTTGTTAGTTGGTTAGTGGTTAGTGAGACAGAAGAGGGTGTAGTGGCCTTACACCTACCCATTGAACCCTTAAGAACTCGTTTTGGGTTGGAGCCGGTACCGGGCTGCGAACTATGCACCTACCAGCCTGTAGTCCAATGGTTTAACCACTGCGCCACGGAGGCCGGTGAAACATGCATACGGCAAGTTGTGCTCATAAAGCCTGAAGAGTAATGAGCAATTGACAGAACACCTCTAAAATATCGAAGGGGATGGTTACCCAATAATTTTGTGAATTTTCCTGACCAGATTTCAAGTAAATGCAATTCTGTATTAATTTATTCATTTGGTGCAGAGGAACCTTTCCGCAAGTATTTAAAGCACATCAAAGCTTACATCCAAATCATGACTTGTGTACTTTAGTATTATGTGTGTGTGTGTGTGTGTGTGTGTGTATTACAGCTTGTATCTTACATGGCTTGTGTACTTTAGTATTATGTCTGTATAAAACACATCATAACTTACATTCTGTGCATGACTTGTGTGGTTTAGTATTGTCTATATAATATAGCTTGTATCTTACATGACTTGTTAGTTTAGTATTATGTTTATATAAAACACATCATAGCTTACGTCCGGAGCAGAGAGCGCATGACCGCTTGCATATGTCTCTCACTTGTTTCACACAACACAACCTAGTCCATCTTCGTGCTTTATCAACAGCAAAGGCCGTGTTGCAAGCTGGAAAATAAACCACAAACAGCGTGACGGATCAATGAACTTAGTAAAGACGTAATAGGCAATTTTATATTTGTAAAATAGCTCACACGTACGCACGAGCGTTTAGCAGTGTTAACAGTAATTAACTACGTACAAGTACTACGTCATGTTAAGTGAATGTGTCGTGTTAACGGTTATTAACTGCGTACAAGAGGTGCGAGCTGCGAGTGAGTAGCTTTGACAGTAATTAACTGTGTACACGTATTGGGCGATACGAGTCAGCAGAGGTCAGTAATTAATCGTGTATAAGTGCCGTTTGTGTACAAACCTTTAATGATGTGAGCCAGTAGCGTGATGTGAATCAATTCAATTTTTCATTTCAATTCTTTATTTCAGCCTTGAACCAGAGGTTCATTGGCACAAAACAACAGGATACACATTTCAAACGGAGTCTAATGCACGCAGGTATTAATGAACTGTTGACAATATAGTACAATATAATACCTGAAGTAAATTTAGTTTTAGGG
This sequence comes from Gigantopelta aegis, assembly GCF_016097555.1. Classification (NCBI taxonomy): domain Eukaryota; kingdom Metazoa; phylum Mollusca; class Gastropoda; order Neomphalida; family Peltospiridae; genus Gigantopelta; species Gigantopelta aegis. Next base: position 16,749,584 of record NC_054713.1, on the reverse strand, counting down.
GAAACGTTGTGAACAGAGCATCCACTGGACTGGGACTACGTTTACAGCAGACATAACTCCCTAGGTAATGTATCCCTTATCCACTGAAAATATAAGTACCCAAAGATTATTATGGAAATCTCTGCACCCCTATATCCAGCTCCAGAGATATGCCCCGCTCACAACGTGCACGTTATAAAACCAGTAATAGTTGATCATATATATTTGAACACCGAAAAATCATGTATGGGAATTTTGTCATCTTTTACATACATTATGTAGAAAATTACCCAATCGCCGTCAGTTATTTTTACTAGAGGAATTAAAAAATGAAGTCAACTTAAACATGGATGGATGGATCCAATAATACTTGTTTATATATAAAAGTCTTAAGTCATCAAAGAAAGGGCAACTTAATATAACATGGAACTTGTCTTCAATTTCGTTCATATCACAGAAAATACATAATCTATCGCTACGCGAAGTATTGTTGTAACGCCCCAACCTCAATGGCCAAGTCATGTAACCATAACCAAAACTTAGTAATCAATCTTTTGTATACTGTAGAGAAGGGTATGGAAAGATATATTTGTAGTCTAATCTCGTTAACAAGATATTTGTAGAAATATGAACATTTAGTGGAATCTTGTAATTGAGATGAAAGTTCCTGCTGCCGCTGATCCATAATTATTTGCAATATAGACTGCAAACAAAGCTCTACATTAATTATTGAATCTTGATGAAGCCATAACTCCAAATGCCCCAAGGAGCACAACAAATGTTTTATGTGAGCAGCCCAGTTATCTTTGATAATAATAAAGTTATCAAATTTGAATCTTAATTCTGTGAGTGCAGTATGCAATATACAGTTTTTGGTTTACAAGAGGTTAAGCCAATATTTCAACATTCGATATTTTCAAATACGCATTAGTGGATATTGTCCTGATTCAAAATATATCATGGTATTTGGAGTCGCATTTTTAACATTTAAAACATCTTTACAAAATGCTAAGTGTAACTTTTCTATGGAGTCTGCCTTATGAGACCCCCAAATTTCGCAGCAATATAGAATGACAGTCTTAATGTATGTTTAAAACAAACTAAGTGAAGTATTAATGTTGAGCATTAGATGCCTCTTACGAGCGTATAAAGCTTTACGACCTTGATATGCAAGTACCCTAACAGAGTTAGAAAATGTATTATTATAATTCAGTTATACCAAGATAACAAAATTGATCGACGGTGTCAATCTTAATACCATTATAGTACCATCTTTCACATTCTTTCAGATGACCTTCTTTCTGAAATACCACAATTTGTGTTTTTCTTTCGTTGAGACACAATTTCCACTTCTTATTGTACGAACTTGGAGTATTTAACATAGTTTGGAGCCCTTCGACAGTTTTGGAAAATATTACCATATCATCAGCATACAAAAGCAAATATAAACTTTTAATGAAATAAAAGCAAAAATAAACTTTTAATGAAATAATGTTCTATATCATTCACATAGAGGAAATACAATATCGGTGACAAAATGTCTCCCTGTATCAGGCCGATCTCATTTTTAAAGAAGTCCAACAACTTGTCATTTAGCATTACACAAGATCTAATACTTTTATACATGCTCTGGATTACCTTTAGGAGTTTACCCCTAATGTCAGTCCTAGAAAGCTTAAACCAGAGATTAAAACTGTTGACAGAGTCGAAGGCCTTTTTATAATCAATGAAGCAGCAATGTAATCTATTTTTATTAGAGAAAACAGACCAAGGTAATGGAATATAGTGAAAATATGGCATCCACTGTGCTCAAACCACTGCGAAAACTAAACTGAGCATCACTAATGATATTAATATCTTCAGACCAATCTACCAGGCACCTGTTAAGAATTGAAGTAAATAATTTGCCTAATGCACTGAGTAAACTGATACACCGATAATTGTTAGGATCAGACTCGTCTCCTTTTTTGAAAACAGGAACAAAAACTGCCTTATTCCATGATGCTGGGAAAATCTCAGAATTGAGGATGCTATTAAATATTCTTTTAAATAAGGAAATATGCGTTCACTAAATTCTATGAAAAATTCGTTTATAATTGCGTCAAACCCAGGACTTTTTTGACGATTTAAATGTGTTATAGCAGAAGTTAATTCAGCATCTGTAATTTCCTTGTCCAATGGTTCATACAGTGTTTCATTGTTATTGAGTTTAAAACTCGCATCATCTTGAACATCATTATTGATAGTACCAGAACTACCCAGGCCTTTAAAATTTTCAAAAACTGTATCAAGAGGAATTTTAGAAATTGTCTTCTTTGATTTAGAAAATATACGATAAAATTATTTAGGGTTATACTTTTTCAAATATTCAAGCTGGTCGCCCTGCCAGATATTGTATTGTCTTTTAAGGCGTTTTTCCAACTATTTGTATGCAGTTTTACGTCTGTGTAAGTTATTAATATTATCAGGACATTTATTGCAATTGTACTGCACCAGAGCATCAAGATAGGCTTGATGTAGTTGTTTGTATTCATTGTTAAACCAAGGTTTGTCTGTCACTCTTGTTGCATTAATACTACTGAAATTAGAATGATGGGTATTGTTAAATTTGAAAAAAAATGGATCAGTTACCTCGTGAAGTGCTTTAGTAAAATTATCTACAATCTGATCTATATCCTGTTGAGTCTCTATCACTCCCCCTACAGCTGTATCAAATAAACCAATGTTGACCCTAATGGCCTCTGCACATGCATCTTTACAGTTTTCATTCCACTGACACTTTTTTCTTGTAAATTCATTGTCAGATAAATCTTGTACTACTTCACAGGAAGTATGTTTAACAAACACATTTTTTCACAGCAAGTGACACAATTAACGGGACATGGTCAGAGAACTGAACTTTATGACTGTGGAATGTAAAACCGTTAGCCAGTCCATTAGTATGTCTCCCATTCATAATACGTAGGCTTGTAGCTTTAAACAGATTCAAAATTTTATTGCCAAAGATATTATGTCCTTTGTCTGGATTAATCCGTGTTTTTAATACAACATCTTTGTTATACTGCATAATTGTTTGAATAGTATTCAAAACACTAACATGAGGGTCATCTAATGTAATATGTAATAAAATCATCTTTAGAAGCTGTCCTACTACTAAAATCCCCTATAGCTAGCACATCACACAAGGCGGAGTAATTCTCAATACTATGTTGTAACTCAACAAACAAATCACAATCGTAAAGCCTATAAAAGGAACATTCCCAGTCTGGAGCTCGACGCGGTAAGACGTGTTTGTTTCGCTTGTGCACACTGCACGTGCTTTCGCGGCTCGACTTGGGGATCCTTCACTCGATGGTTTTGTCAGCGAAGTGAAATTCTCTACTGGGATGTATGCGGCCATTGGAACTGATTGAACGCTGGAACGCTTCTCGTTTCGACAGTCTGCACCACCAGGTTGGATTCTTTTTTAACGAGATTCCTTGCCTCCACGTCATTTCTCCGTCTGATTATGTTCACTTGTTTTTTTCGTGACTCATATGACGGCCATTCTGTAGAACGCCACGGTTGTTCGCGTTTAGTCTCTACATGTCCAAGCCTGTCTTAGCAGCACTTGAAGACTGACTGCCCCACTCTAAGAAGAAATAGGAAGCGGGGTCGGTACTTACTACTCTTTTCTAGACTTTACTTTGTTTTATTGTGATACCATCTCGTATTCTCCGGAGTCGGGCCCGTCCGCATCACTATACCAACCCATGACGACTGGACTATACCCTAGTCTGATTCTCTCTCTCATTCAGACGGATCCGGCTTCTCAAGATCTGTATTTCAGCACAGCACTACACCTTCAACGTCTATTGACTGTCAATCTAGGGGTTTTCTTGACGGGATGCAACCCATCTCTTCCCTACAAGCTGTGCACCCTAACGGTGTTAATGAGGCCACTCACGTGGACATATAGATCGGACTTTAAACATTTAGACCTTCATTCAAATGTTTATGTCGAAATTACTTCTTTTTTTAAAATATTATTAAATAGTCCGATCCTCTCTTCTTTCTCTGATTTATTTTTGGACTGTCCTTCTAAAATGCTCCAAATTATATAAATATTCGACCGAGCAGTCAATTCGTTTTATTTTTGGCTTATAACTTTTTTTTTCTTTTTTTTAATTCTTTTTTAAAATTCTATTAACTTTTTTACTGTGAGTTATTAGTGTTATGAGTAATTAACTGTGTACAGGTGTTGTGTGATGTGAGTTAGTAGTGTTATGAGTAATTAACTGTACAAGTGTTGTGTTATGTGAGTTAGTATTGTTATGAGTAATTAACTGTACAAGTGTCGTATTATGTGAGTTAGTAGTGTTACGAGTAATTAACTGTGTACAGGTGTTGTGTGATGTGAGTTAGTAGTGTTATGAGTAATTAACTGTACAAGTGTTGTGTTATGTGAGTTAGTAGTGTTATGAGTAATTAACTGTACAAGTGTCGTATTATGTGAGTTAGTAGTGTTACGAGTAATTAACTGTGTAAAGGTGTTTGTGTGATGTGAGTTAGTAGTGTTATGAGTAATTAACTGTACAAGTGTTGAGCTATGTGAGTTAGTAGTGTTATGAGGAATTAACTGTACAAACCTTGTGTGATGTGAGTCAGTAGTGTTATGATTAAATAACTGTGCACACGTAGCGTGTGATGTGAGTTAGTAGTGTTGTGAGTAATTAACTGTGCACAAGTGTTGAGTTATTGGTGTTATGTGCAACTAACTATACGGGTGCAGTGTGATGTGAGTCAGTGGTGTTATGAGTAATTAACTTTGCACAAGTGTCGTGTCATGTGAGTTAGTCTTAGTAGTGTAACGAATGAATGAATGTTTAACGACACCCCAGCACAACAGTATAACTGTATACATATGTTGTGTGATGTGAGTCAGTAGTGTTATGAGTAATTAACTGTATAAGTGCTGTGTGGTGTGTGTTAGTAAAGTGTTAACGCTAATTAACTGTTTACACTTGTAGACACACAACAGGTAGCAAAAAATGAACATATTACAGGTCATCGTGCCATCATTAATTAGCTTCACATTCAATCAGTTTTAAATATTGTATAGTGATTACACTTCATATCCATTGTTGTATATGTGAAGTTGTTTAAATTACTTTTTCATTCAAATACGATCAGATGCATTGGTAATTATAAAATATAAACACGAAGAAGCGACGCTGGACTTAATAATCAAAACTAAAACTAATCGTTATCAAGGTAGATAATCAAATCATGAATTTGTTCACACAAATAGAAAATAATATGATTTCTATGTTGTCACTGTAGGCTAAACTACAGGGAAAATATGACTTTTCATTGAATATCACTTTTTTTTTTCTTCTGTATATCTATATTTATCAATTATTTACCGTCATTGATGACAATATCATGTTTTATGGATTGAAGAACTTGATATTGGCCGGTCCATAAAACATGTATTGCCCGAAATGTGTTCAATAATTGTTTTATTGCATAACACTCGTACATTCCTGCTTTGTTTATCAGAATTGAAATACGACAATGCATTAAATTCCCGCAATGTTTTATCAGAATCGAAATACGACAATGCATTAAATTTTCCGCAATGCTTTATCAGAATCGAAATACGACAATGCATTAAATACCCGCAATGTTTTATCAGAATCGAAATACGACAATGCATTAAATTTTCCGCAATGCTTTATCAGAATCGAAATACGACAATGCATTAAATATCCCGCAATGCTTTACCAGAATCGAAATACGACAATGCTTTAAATTCCCGCAATGCTTTATCAGAATCGAAATACGACAATGCTTTAAATTCCCGCAATGCTTTATCAGAATCGAAACACGACAATGCTTTAAATTCCCGCAATGCGTTAAAACTGATGAGATTCAGTGACGTCACGCAATCCTATGACGTTGTATGGTAAGCAGACGAATGTGGAAATAAACAGTTGAAACATAAAACAAACAAAGGGGCTTGCCCTAGTTTTTAAACACTAAGACATATTTTTGACTATTAGAGACCTTTTTTGATAACTGAAATCATACTTAACTTAGATTTTATTGTTTAGATTATCCATTTCCGTACATTCGAAGTGTGTTTGGTCATCCTGGTGTTTTTAATATCACAAAATGTATTTCTCATATTTTCAAAAACGCACGTGCGTCTGAGAAGTAACTGTTATGCAGTCGAGTTTTGGTCTATTTTTAGAGGGTATTTCACCATTTCAAAGTCACAGATTCATGTTTCACTCAATTGTAACTTTATCCAAATCTGTTACAGGTTTGTAGATTAACTAAACTTAGTGTTAATTTTTACGGGTTGAAACTAGGGTCTGTCCCTTTAAATTAGAGATTTTATGACCAGCAAGAATGTCAAAATTATATTAGTAGCAAAATAAAACACAAAATGTGATTAATCTGAACATAAATTTCTATTGAACAGTTAGGGATTACGTCCAAATGCATTCTTAATTTGTAACATAAAATCCAGGTAGTGTTTTGGTGTATCATGCACGATTCTAAATCTGACAGATATTCCTTATAAAATTTGACGAGTACTGACCTTGTCGTATTTTCGGAATTAACTCAGTATGAATTAAGTTGTTCTCTTTTTGTGCAGGGGGCCCAGTAGCCCAGTGGTAAAGCGTTCGTTTGATGCGCCGTCGGTCTAGGATCGATCCCCATCGGTGGACGCATTGGGCTATTTTTCGTTCCAGCCAGTGCTCCACAACTGGTGTAACACATGTCATGGCATGTACTATCCTGTCTGTGGGATTGTGAATATAAAAGATCCCTTGCTGCTAATCGAAAGGAGTAGCCCATGAAGTGGCGACAGCGGGTTACCTATCTCAATATATGTGTGGTCCTTAACCGTGTGTCTGACGCCATATAACCGTAAACAAAGTGTGTTGAGTGCGTCGTTAAATAAAACATTTCCTTCCTTCCTTCTTATTGTCAAAGGACAGCAAAGCATTTTGTCACATGTTCCTGGTTGTTTAAATTACAATTAGCAGTTGGCGTTCCATTACGTTACCTACGCAATAATTGAATAGCATTTGTTCTCTCCTTCATTTTCATTGGTTAAATCTCCCAGGGCAACATCACTTTTGGTCGGACCGATGGGACCGACTGAGGGCAATATCATTATTTACGGAAGTTCATGTGACTGGTTTTCGACCAATAAGAATACAGAAAAACCCACCTTACGGACACCCGACATACAAAACAGGTATGATTATATATATATATATGTGTGTGTGTGTGTGTGTGTGTGTGTGTGTGTGTGTGTGTGTGTGTGTGTGTGTGTGTGTGTGTGTGTGTGTGTGTGTGTGTGTGTGTGTGTGTGTGTGTGTGTGCGTATATCATTACGATGTAGACAATAAATGCATTTATGACACAATACAATTTTAGAGAAACTCAAAATATACTTACTTTTCTCACAGTGGTAACCAAAATATCCCTGTTTACACAAACACTGGCGTATACCATGTTTTATATAAATCCGTTCAACATTTTTGCAGCCTGAAAAAGGAAAAATGTATTTAAGTGTGAACTGCATGTACTTTTGAACATGTAGCCGGTCAAATGTAGTACAGACGTTTATTTTATAAAATGACAGAAACATCCAAATATTGAACGACAAAACAGATCTTGTACGACTGCCACATCATAGGTCAGTACAGTTTTCCAACTTAGCTTGTAGGTCTGCCACATCATAGGTCAATACAATCTTCTAATTTAGTTTGTAAGACAGGCGAATACCCACGTCTCGTCAGGACTGGTGTTCCATTGTGCGAGGTGCGCCGGAAAGTCGGGGGGGGGGGGGGGGGGGAGGCTAGTCAATCCTATCGCCCTATCGGGCGATAGGATTTAAGCCCTACCGCTCCTCACAAATGGATCCTCATTGAGGGAAATATTATCTAGTTCTGTTTGGATAGCTATTTTGAAAATATAGGTCAAAAATGATTCTGCCACACCTTCAGTGTTTTTGTATCTGCCTAGCTCTCTCACATCTAGTGTATAGATAGTAGTAGGATCATCACAACTAAACGTTGACCCATACTGCAGGCGTGAGACTACAAAGGCATTAAAAATCATCATTAGTGTTTGTTTGTTTTTTCTGTCGGCACCCCTAGCGGTACCATAAAGGATTCTAAGTACGTTTATATATTGTTTACAAATTTTAACAACTTCTGCAATAGGGGTTCCAAAATTAAGTGATTGGTCGAAGATGACTCCAAGGAATATAACTGTTGAAACGTGTTTAATATTAGTATTGTTAAAAGCAAGGTTAAATGTAGAATTAAATCCATGGACTTTATATTTAAACAGCAAAGAAACAGTTTTGCTGACAAACAGCTTCACCCTCAACTGTAAGACAAATTTTGGCGTCTATTTAAATCAATTTGAATACTTTATATTTTTTTTTTAATTTTGGGAAGGCGTAGGCCTGAACGCCAAAAGGCTGTGTCATCGGCGAAAAGCCCAATTCCAAAACGAGTCCTTTTTTCGTTTAATTGGTACAGTCATTCTCTCAGCCACATCGTTTAAACACTAATAGATAAGTTGGAGCAATTACTTCTCCTGTATCCTGATAATTATGTAACGATAAGTGAGGTCGCGATACGATACGTGTCCCGATATTTAGGTCGCGATACGATGCGTATTGTGATACTTAGCTTTTCATATCAACCATCAATAATTAAACTGTCAAGTTCAAGTTTATGAAATATGATAAATGTAAGACATGAGAGAAGATGTATTACATGATAGTTTTGTTGTCACCTGACAATAAAATTAAAATGTTTCGAAATACAAATGAATGTAACATACTTGCACAATGCAGTTCAATGGAATTTCAGTTTTTTCTTGAGAGGTTTTAGTGCAGACCGCTAGCAGTTACATTTCCTGCTGTACAGAAACCCCTTTCGAATGGTACATACGTAGAGGGGACACATATATTTTTGCAACTGTAGCATAGTAAAGGACAGCTTAGTAAATTTCGTAAACAAGAAATAAACTTATGGTGTACGTGACGATATCAACGCCGTGGATTATGAATAGAGACCTCAAATGTTGGGGAATTTCAGCAACTAAACATCGAAATTACGTTGTCCTTGCTCTACTGTGCATGTTCGTAAGTTCGTAAATTTCTGCTCAACTTTTTTTTACTATTAAAACATGAATGTAACGTATTGTATCGCGATACAGCTATCCTGAATCGATGTATAGTATCGTGGTCCTCGTATCCCGATACGATACTGTATCGCCGTATCGTTACAACTCTCGTATATGTGTATGTGTTTATACACGTATATGTAGATGGCTAGTATGTAGACTGCGTGGCTAATGATTGAGTTATCAATTATTTAGGACAAAAGGGTTTAATAACAAAATTACAAAGTGGGTTTAGAAAAAAACATGTCACCATTGGTCACCTTGTACCTCTTCATATACATACACACACACATGCATGCATGCATGCACACATACATACATACACACACAAACACACACACAAACACACGCACGCACGCACGCACGCACACATGCATGCACGCACGCATACATATACACGCACAGACGCACGCATGCATACATGCATACATAAATACAGAGAGAGAGAGAGAGAGAGAGAGAGAGAGAGAGAGAGAGAGAGAGAGAGAGAGAGAGAGAGAGAGTAATCATTAAACGCATTTGTTGAGTCTTATTACCTAACACAACTGGAGTTGAACGTGAACTCTTGAAGATGACTCCTGACTATTTGCAGATAATGTTGATGATTTACAGAAATACTTAGATTCTGTATTGTATTGTAAACTATGGAAATTAAAACTGAATGTTGAGAAAACCAAAATTGTAGTGTTTGGATCTAATGTAAACTTCAAAAAAAAAATAATAATAATAATGCGGTGATAGCCGACTAGTATAAATATTTAGGTATCGTATTTGACCCCCCCCCCCCCCCCAGTAAATTTGCTTACTGCTAAAACAACCATAATGAATCAGACAAAAAGCAATGTCCGTGTATTTACTTAACGTTAGAATAAGACATTTGAATTTATCTTTGGATTACCAGTTGTTGCTTTGTGATCAAACAATACTCCCTATTCTTGTTTATGGTTCTAAAACATGGGGTTTTAGTAAAATTGTAATGATAGAAAAGGTTCATACGGATTTAAAAAATACATATTGAATGTTAAATGAAGTACACCGCAATTATATGTTATATGGAGCACTTATTACACAGCCTATTTCAGGTATAATAAGACAACGAATTATAATGTACTGGGCTAAACCTGTATCTGACAAATAGCATAAAATATCAGTAATTATGTATAGTTCACTATACAAAAAACAAAAAAACATGTTTATGAATGGCTAAAATATATTAAAACCTCTTTAGACGATTTGGGACTTAGCTACTTATGGTTATCCCAATAACTTCTCATATAAACTGGCTTAAATCGATTATCAAACAAAGAATATCTTATCAATTTGTTCAAAACTGGTACGCCTTAGTATCCGATTCCCCCAAATTTCTGTTTTATTGTATTATTAAACATAATATTAAGTTAGTAAACTGTCTTCTTTTGTTACCTAACTGTTATGAATTCCTATTACAAAACCATGTTGAAAAGGACAGGTGGGAAAATAGACTACAAGAAGAAACGAAATGTACTCTCTGTAATCAAAATTAATTAGGTGATGAATATTATTATATTTATATTTGTCCATTTTGTATCGATATTTGTAAAAATATGGTTAGTCAAAATACTTGTTTGGGACAAATATTCTAAACGCTCACGAATTGCTTAATACCAAAAATGTGTGTGTGTGTGTGTGTGTGTGTGTGTGTGTGTGTGTGTGTGTGTGTCGATACTTACCTATATCAACTGCGAGACCAATCGCCAGCAGAAGACAGAACCGTACCAAGACCAGCCGCATGTTGCTTCTTTGTAGTGAAGTAACAAACGGTTGGTGTTCTGCGTTTTATAGTCTTTCGTAGTTTTACGTGGCAGCGCCCTTTCACCGCCAGCTGTGTTTAGATAATTACGAGGTGGCTGATTTTGATAAAGCAGCCAATTCAATTATTAATATACAATTACAGATAAACATTAGTGTATGCATCTAGTATACAAGACATAAATTAGCAAACGAATAAATTAAAACACCGTGGTTTCAATCGTCACTCTAGGTGTATCTGTTACAGCGTATTAGGCGATGACGTTACAGCGGGATACTAATGCAAACACGCACACGGCCCTACTCTCTAATGTCACCCCCTAGCACTGGTCTCGGTTAGTAGTGGTTAAATCATCGGTGTCAAAGCTGGCAGGTACTGGGTTCGCATCCCAATCCCGGCTTCCTCCAAGTGCGAGTATAACGACTCAAGAAATTAAAGTTGTAACACATTTGACATATAAATTGTTTCACCCAATATAATAATTATAATATATAGAAACACAAAAAACTATAAATGCCAGTGATAAAGCGCTATCCTGATGCGCTGTCTGTCTACGATCAATCCCACTCGGTGTGGCCACTGGGCTGTTTGTCCTTCGAATCAGTGAACCAAAAGTGTATTTGTTTTGTTTAACGACACCACTAGATCACATTGATTAATTAATCATCGGCTGTTGGATGTCAAACATTTGGTAATTCTGACACGTAGTCATCAGTGGAAACCCGCCTCATTATTCCTAATCCAAGAAGGATATTTTATATGCACTTTTCTACAAACAGGAAAGCACCTACCACGGCCGATGATCAGTTATTGGACTCTAACACTGGATGGAGCGAGAAAAAAAAATCAGTTGAACGGATACACTGTGGTGGTTCGATCTTGTGACGCAAGCATCTCAAGCAAGCACTCAACCGACTGAGCTAAATCCCCCCCCCCCCCCGTCAGTGAACGACGACTGGTATATCAAAGACCGTGGTATATGCTATCCTGTTTGTTAGATGGTGCATAGAACTGATCGCTTGCTTCTAACGTGAACATGTTCAAGTTCACCCAGCGAACGTTTCGATAACGTTCCTTAACTTTTTGATCGCTTCAAAACTTGTAGTAATTCGGTTTAATGACAAGACAAGACAGTTTTGTTGATTAAAGAATCACCTTAGTTAAAACATAAAACATCACTAAACACCATAAAATCTAAAATAATACAAAGCCACTCTATATGGAGTTATGAGAGACTATACATTATTAATAATCGACACATAAAATATATACATATTACATTAAGGCATATTTAAAACACTAAACATGAAACAAAATATATAAAATATATATCTAACTAAATCCCCAAAACGCAGTTAATAATACAGTAACATACTATATATAGATATAGATATAGGTATATGTATATGTATATGTCTATGTATATGTCTATGTATATATCTATCTATATCTCTCTCTCTCTCTCTCTCTCTCTCTCTCTCTCTCTCTCTCTCTCTCTCTCTCTCTCTCTCTCTCTCTCTCTATATATATATATATATATATATATATATATAATCAGTTAATGTAAAGACACCATGACGCTTTTATGAAATTAATTTGTATGTCTTGGCATTTAATCTGTACAGAGTATGACTGGATACGATATTTGACATTTGTTTATGGGTCTGTATCAGTTATAAAAGCATGCCATAATGCTATGCATGTAATAATTAAAATATCCCTCAAATCTTTATATATGGCGTAATGAAGCAGGACATGCTGTCCATCTTCTACACATTTGCGACAATTAAAACAAACTCTCTCATCAAATGGGTTTTTTTGTAACGACCTTGGTTTCTATATGTATCGGAGATACCACACATCAAAACATAGCTAACGCTCTTCTATGAAATCTAATCATATCATTAAGTATAAATGCGTAACGTAAAGACCAATATACCGAAATTGGCCACAGTCGTGCCATGGCTATGCTATCGGACACCAGGCAGTTGGGTTCGAAGCCCGGTACCGGCTCCCACCCAGAGCGAGTTTTAACGACTCAGTGGGTAGGTGTAAGGCCACTACACCCTCTTTTCTTTCACTAACAACTAACAATTAACAACTAACCATCTGTCCTTGACAAACAGCCCAGATAGCTGAGGTTTGTGCCCAGGACAGCGTGCTTAAACCTTAATTGGATATATAAGCACGAAAATAAGTTGAAATGAAATGAACTATTTTTTATGTTTATACCAAACGTTAGCGATAAGCGGTTGACTGAACTTATCCCTGTTTACGGCCCTAATTAACTTATGCCTCACAAGCAAGTAGTTTGTTTCATTTCAACTTATTGTCGTGCTTATGTCCAATTAAGTTTCAAGCACACACCTCAGCCATCTGGACTGTCTGTCCAGGACAGTGAGTTAGTGGTTAGTGAGAGAGAATAGGGTGTAGCACTAGTCTTACACCTACCCAATGAGTCGTTAAAACTCGCTCTGTGTGGGAGCCGGTACCGAGCTGCGAACTCTGTACCTACTAGCCTTATGTCCGATGGCCTAACCACGACACCACCGAGGCCGGTACAGGCAAGTCACTGCCATATTCACTTGTACCTCACACACAAACACACACAGAGAGAGAGAGAGAGAGAGAGAGAGAGAGAGAGAGAGAGAGAGAGAGAGAGAGAGAGAGAGAGAGAGAGAGAGAGACAGATATTGAGAGATTGAAATTTCGAACATATTTTAAAAATTATTATTGGATGGTATGATATTGGCAACCTGGTCATCACATATGAGTAGCTAGTAACAGTATGTGGTGTTATTAAAAATGACGATGTTCTCAGTTACGGGTGTGTAAGAAAAATGCTTAAATAAATATAAATGTGATTCATTTCTTCATTCATTATATTCATATTTTCGTGCTTATATCCAATTAAGATCCAAGTACCTGTCCTGGGCAACCACCACAGCTATCCAGGACCGATGATTATCGACAACTTAGTGGTTTACACCTACCCACTATGTCATTAAACTCGCCCTGGTTGGAACCGGGATGCGAACCCAGCACCTACCAGTCTTGAATCCGATGGTTTAACCACTACAGCACCGCGGAGTTTGAAGGAAATGTTTTATTTAACGACGCACTCAACACATTTTACTTACGGTTATATGTGGCGTCAGACATACGGTTAAGAACCACACAGATACTGACAGTGGAAACCAGCTGTCGCCACGTCATGGGCTACACTTTCCGATTAGAAGAAAGGGATCTGTTATATGCACCATCTCACAGATAGGGCAGTACATGCCACGGCCTTTGATATGCCAGTCGTGGTGCACAGGCTGGTAAGAGAAATAGCCCAATGGGTCCACCGACGGGGATCGATCCCAGATCGAGCGAGCTATTTACCACTGGGCCACGTCTCGTCCCCACGCGGAGTTTGAAATTACAGTAGGGTTGAGATAGAAAAAATTCATACGTATTTTAAAAAATAGATATTGAATGTTAAATAAAGTACACCCCAATTATATGTTATATGGAGAACTTGTTACACAGCCTATTTCAGGTATAATAAGACAACGAATTATAATGTACTGGGCTAAACCTGTATCTGACAAATAGCATAAAATGTCAGTAATTATGTATAGTTTACTATAAAAAAAACCCCAACATGTTTATGAATGGTAAAATATATTAAAACCTCCCAGATCAAGCGAGCTATTTACCAGTAGGGTTGCGATAGAAAAGGTTCATACGTATTTAAAAAAAATACATATTGAATGTTAAATAATTCCAATCTCTAAAAATGCCTTTGTTATAAACCCTTGGATTGGTCAAATTCGTATCACGTGGTGATAAAAACTGACATTCATAGCACCATGAATCTCAGTTTAGCACTATGTTTGGCTTATAGCCGGAACTACTTTATTAATTATGTCAACAAAAGAATCCCCGAGGAATTTCCTTGTTATTCTATTTTTAGACATCAAACAGTAATCGTCTGCTGTCAAACTTCTAAGTGTCAGCGTTACACATTGTAACATGTCAGATGTTCCTATACAATATTTTGGAGATTTTAATTAAAACACGTCGTTTTCATCTTTAAAGAAAATAAAATGCGATCCAATCTTTAAACGACTCGGGTTTTGAAACTATGCATATCATGTACATGTTGGGCCACAGGAACGAAGCTTCAATTCGAAGCTACAACAGAGAATGTTCCACTTTCCAAAAACGAAACATGAGCATGGCACTGTCAAATCTCACGAATACTTGTGTCGCACCACTTGAAGTCACACACAAGCCAAAACCATCCTGTGTTGTCGCCACTTCCACAATTACAAGGCCAGTAAACACAGAAACTCGCGACACACCTGTTTCATCCATTTCCGGAAACATTAAAACCACTTTCTCCATGTCAAATCTATCAACACATGGAATTTTCACGACCTCAAAATTTGATAACTGTAATTTCAACGTCGTAAATGGTAAATCTGGACAGTAATAAAAAAAATGGCGCCCATGTACAGTTCGTAGTTAAATATTCATACACCAACCGCTTCACATATAGATTATACCATACAAAATAGGTCGCTTGAGACATTTGTATTACATGTTAAAAGTTATTGAAATTACTTACATTATATGTTTATGGTGAATTCAAGATGTTTCTAGTTGGTATTGACATTTAATGCAAAAAATGTAATATGAATTGTATTAATGATTGTAACAATTTCATTCTCTCATTCGGCTATTGACGGAAAAAGCCGAACCACCATAGGGATTCTGCTAATGTTGAGTATGAATTTTGTGTTAATAAAATAATAAATAGTTGGAAAATAGAGTTCACTTTATATTTCAAAAAGCTTTACATTAATGACATGGTTATGTGTTTGGAATTATAGCTAACGCGCTACGCCATTCATAGTGTGTAAAGCAGTTTCCTTGAGGAATCGCTAGAAATTAGCACGACTCGCGTCCAGAAGGGTCATAAAACGACCTACTTATAGATAACATCTGTCCTCGGTGGCGCAGTGGTTAAGACATATGACTACAGGCTGGTAGCTACAGGGTTCGCCCCAACCTAGAGCGAGTTCTTAAGGACTCAGTGGGTAGGTGTAAGGCCACTACACACTCTTCTCTCTCACTAACCACTAACAACAAACCCACTGTCCTGGGCAGATAGCCCAAACAGCTGAGGTGTTTGCCCAGGACAACGTGCTTGAACCTTAATTGGATATAAACACGAAAATATGTTGAAATGAAATAAAATAGATCACCACCAGAGAATATGTTTGGCATGTAGCCCGAGTACTCTATTAACTGTATTGCGAAAACGCCCAATTGCTGCCTACCACCCGGTTGGCAAACATTTCCGCTGAACAAGGGAAAAACAAAAACTGGAAACTAAACTGTGCGAAGATATTATGGCGTTAGAAGAAAATGCAGCCATAAACTTTAAACAAATAGAAGATCAAAAACAAAAATTGGTAAAAATTAGAAAAGAGAAATTAAAAGGGCATTTTATTAGATCTAGAGCTAAATGGGTAGAAGAAGAAGAGAAACCTTCAAAATATTTTTGTAACATGGAAGCAAGAAACTTTCATAGCAAATTAGTTTCCAAAATATCATTAGAAAACGGAAATTTAATCACAGACCAAGCTGAAATATTGAAAGAAACAAAACGTTTTTATGAAAAACGGTATTCAAAACAGGAATCTGAATGTGAAGATATAACAAAATTAATTGAAAACTGTAATTTTAATATTCTTTCTGATAACGAAGCAGCAGAGTTGGAGGGGGAATTAACGTACGCTGAAGCTTTATTATTTCTTAAAAATATGAAGAATGAAAAAAGTCCTGGTTCTGATGGATTTCCAGCAGAATTTTTTTTAATTCTTTTGGCTTGATTTGGGGCACTTTGTAGTTAGATCCATCAATTATAGTTACAGTATTCAAGAAATGTCACATGTACAAAAACTAGGCATCATAACCTGCATACCAAAAGCAAACAAACCTAAGCAGTTTTTAAAAAATTGGAGGCCACTCATCCTTTTAAATTGTACTTATAAAACAGCATCTGGTTGCATTGCAAATAGGATAAAAACCGTATTGGACAAAATTATTGAAAAAGATCAAACAGGATTTATAAAGGGGAGATACATAGGAGAAAATATAAGGTTGATATATGGCATTAGGCAATACACAGAAACATATAAAATACCAGGTCAGCTATTATTAGTCGATTTTGAAAAGGCGTTTGACTCCTTATCCTGGAAATTTATTAAAAAAGCTCTAGACATTTTTTATTTTTAAGTGTTCAATAAAAACTTGGATACAAACACTGTATAAAAATTCAGTTTCAGCTCTAATCCAAAATGGACATCTATCAGAATGTTTTAAGTTATACAGAGGCTGCAGACAAGGCAATCCGTTATCGCCCTACATTTTTATAATATGTGCAGAAATACTGACCATTTTAATACGCAATAACAAGAATATTAAGAGAATTTATATTGATGGAGAAGAATATCTTATTTCGCAGTATGCAGATGATAATACTTTTATTTTGGATGGATCTCCCAAGTCACTGTACGGCACACTTACTACTCTAGACTGCTTTGCAAAATTGTCAGGTTTGAAGCTAAATTATTCTAAATCAAAGACAATATGGATTGGCAGAACAAAATTCTCAAATGAAGTCTTTTATCATACTAGATGGAAATTAGAATGGGGCTCAACTAAGTTTACTTTAGTGGGAATTCGCTTCTCTTTAAATCTAAAAGATATAGTTAAAGAAAATTTTGAACCAAAAGTATTAGAAATGGAAAGTACAATGAAAATCTGGAGTGCACGAAAATTGACGCTATTAGGCAGACTCACTGTTTTAAAAACATTAATAATACCCAAAATAATAAATTTACTAATTTCATTACCAACTCCTTCGGAACAATTAGTCCAAAAGTTAAAAAATAGATTTTATAGTTTTATATGGGAAAATTCAAGATTATCAAAACGGAGGATTAAGAATGATTAATATTTCAATTTATATAACAGCCTTAAAATCAGCATGGATAAGAAGACTACTTACAAATGATTCAAAATGGATACATCTTTTTTCATCTATTACAAAGGTATCAATACATGATTTAATTATATATCGGGATCAGTTTGTAAGCAAGAAAATGCAAAATACAAGTAATCTGTTTTGGAAAGATGTTCTTGAAAGCTGGAGAAAAATTCAATGTGAAGAAATCATTGAAAGTATAGACGACATAGTTGGTGTCAATATTTGGCACAACAGTAAAATATTAAAAGATAAAAAACCTATTTTCTACAAAAAGTATGCCGAAAAGGGAATTATTTTTATAAATGATTTAATTTATGGTGAAGCATAATATAATAATGATTTTTTTAGATTATACGTCTTTAATTAAAGCAGTAAACTTTTCATTGAAAAATATGGAAAAATAAATTGTCAAACTGCATTTTTTCCCTAATTATAAACCAGTTTATCCACAAAAGTTAAAGCAGATTTTATAAGAGAAACAAGGTTGCAAGGAACAATATAAACTGCTATCCAAAACATCACAAATACCAAAATCACAATTAAAATATCAGGAAAAAGGTTTTAACTATTCATTAAGGGAATGGAAAATATATTATAGCATACCCTTTAAATGTACTAGAGATACAACTTTGCGGTGGTTTCAGTACACAATATTGCATCGAATACTCGCAACGAACCATTTTTTATATACCATTCACTATATAGATACCAATAAATGTACTTTCTGTAATCTGCTGCCAGAGACAATGGAACACTTATTCTATGATTGTCATTTTGTTGAAAAAAACTATGGAAATCTATTGCAAATTGGATAACAAATACTATGGGCGAACATATTACTTTTGATAACATATAGTTATCTTAGGTTTGCCTAATGAACAAAACAGCCGTGTAGTAAATTGGATGATTATTAATATAAAATATTATATTTATTCTATAAAAATGCAAAAACAAAAATTGAACTTACGATCATTACAACAGATAATTAAAAACAAATTAGAAATTCAAAGGTGTATTCTGCTTAAAAACTGTGAATACGAATATTTTGAAACATATTGGAAGAAATGGTGTAATGTATTTATTGACAATTTTACATGAAATTTTTCAACTGTAGTTTAACATACTGGCTTAGAGACAAAATTTGGTTTTTCCCCTTTCTTCTTTCTCTTCTTTCTTGCTCCCAGAAATAATTAATACTAATTACCGACATGTATGAAAACTGATGTACATGGATATTTGTGTGTGTGTGTGGGGGGGGGGGGGGGGGGGGGGGGGGGGGGGGGTGAATAGGTGGTGGATAGGTGAGTGGTGAATAGGTGAGTGGATGAGATAGTTTTTTGAATGCAGTATATGTTTTAAACATGAACATTGTGTACATGTAAATAGTCTGTATAGACAGTGTATATATATATATATCTGAAATATAATTAAGATATGTGTACGTCAGTGAGCTCAGGGCACCTCAACCCTGACACTGCCAAATATTTCTGGGGCAATAAAAAAATAATAATAATTAAAAAACAACAAAAAACAACAACCAAACATTCCTGCTCAACTGCAGGAATAATCCTATGTTTAGTTATAAATAACATTACATCCATCATCTTTGAGTTCACCGATAACAAATATTTTACATAGTAGCCACTAGTACACACACTACAGGAAGAAACCCAACAGCACCCCATATTTATAAATAAAATACGTAGGTGCTGGTGTGTTTATTCCAGATGATTAATAAATCAGTGTGCCATAGTCGTATCGTTAAACAAACCAAACTTTAGATCCAGCTTTAAATATACTAATGGAAGATTCATAACCGCAAGGTATGTGACGACTTCTAAGTCACACTTTAAAATAAAAGATTTATAACCGCCGTGTATGTCACGACTTCTAAGTCACACTTTAAAATAGAAGATTTATAACCGTCGGATATGTCACGACTTGTAAGTCAGTCTTTAGAATGGAAGATGCACAACTGCCGGGTATATCACGACTTCTAAGTCGCACTTTAAAATGGAAGATTTATAACCGCCGAGTATGTCACGATTTCTAAGTCGCACATTAAAATAGAAGATTCATAACCGCCGGGTATGTCACGACTTCCAAGTAAGTCTTTAAAATGGAAGATTCATAACTGCCGGGTATATCATGACTTCTAAGTCACACTTTAAAATGGAAGATTCATAACCGCCGTGTATGTCACGACTTCTAAGTCACACTTTAAAATAGAAGATTTATAACCGCCGGCTGTGTCACGACTTCTAAGCCACACCTTAAAATGCAGCTTAATCCCGATGGTTCGAACCCCGTCGGTTCCCTATAAAGTGTTCAACCCATCGGGTTGTTCGACCTAACCATTCGCTTGATATCGTGTAAGTGTAACTCGTCAGTTCGTTTTTGGTTCCAGCGTTGCAGTGTCTTGGACCCTCCCGAGATCAACTCTGCGAGATTCTACTGTAATGTATTTATATATCCTTTCAGTTATTTTTGTATCTTGCATGTTAAATATCTTTTCATTTTTTTAGTGTGCAACAATGGAGGCGATTACAATCTTATAGGCGGACGTTGTGTGTGTTCGGGTGCATATTTTGGTACAAAATGTGATCTTGGTAAGTATGATTTTAGTTACTGTGTTATACGGATAATGTCTCCCTTTTTTGTTAATATCATTATATAGGTTTGTATGTATGTATGTATGTATGTATGTATGTATGTATGTATGTATGTATGTGTATATATATGTATATACATGCATGTATACATATATGTATATATTTATATCTATATACATGTATATATCTATCTATTAATCTATCTATCTATCTATCTATCTATCTATCTATCTATATATATAGATATATATATAGATATATATATATATATATATATATATATATATAGATAGATAGATACATACATATATATATATATATATATATATATATATATATATATATATATATATATATATATTTCAAATGAAATGAATCACTTGACATCACTCAAAAGTTATTTACTGATAATTGTACTGACTCACATTGTACAACACATGTGCACAGTTAATTACTTTTGTCACTGTCACGGGGATCCTATAATACCCGTAACTGAATGAAACACGATTATCAAAATATCTCTCCTAACTGTATATGTATTAGATCTCTCTGTAACGGGCGGTTATACCCTAGTGTGGCTCGTCTAGGTATGATCAGAGATAAGATGTTATATAAAGTATATATTATTATAGCACGTTTAGTTCACTAGAAAACACAACAAAAACACAATACACTTTGGAATCTGTATTAACCTACGCTGACAAATGTACTGCCGCAGTAGTTAATTAACAACAACAAATAATAACAACCCAGAACTGATCACTTAATTAGTTAATCTCTAGGTGTCTAGTTTACACAATATGCTAATCACTTCACCGTGACACAACACCCACACGTGTGATAATTGAGAAACGCTTCCAGGAGAACTTAATTAATAAAGGAATTACAACTCTATTCCTAAATGGTTAATTTTCAATTAACCCTTACTACTCGTTCAGTAACGTGTGATAATTGAGAAACGCTTCCAGGGGAACTTAATTAATAAAGGAATTACAACTCTATTCCTAACTGGGGACCGGCCTCGGTGGCGTCGTGGCAGGCCATCGGTCTACAGGCTGGTAGGTACTGGGTTCGGATCCCAGTCGAGGCATGGGATTTATAATTCAGATACCGACTCCAAACCCTGAGTGAGTGCTCCGCAAGGCTCAATGGGTAGGTGTAAACCACTTGCACCGACCAGTGATCCATAACTGGTTCAACAAAGGCCATGGTTTGTGCTATCCTGCCTGTGGGAAGCGCAAATAAAAGATCCCTTGCTGCCTGTCGTAAAAGAGTAGCCTATGTGGCGACAGCGGGTTTCCTCTCCAAATCTGTGTGGTCCTTAACCATATGTCTGACGCCATATAACCGTAAATAAAATGTGTTGAGTGCGTCGTTAAATAAAACATTTCTTTTTTCTATTCCTAACTGGTTAATTTTTAATTAACCCTAACTGCTCATTCAATAACCTTGTAATACAGACTTAATACTGGTACCTATCACAATAAAGACAATAACCTACAGTTTACCTAGGTCCTCTAGGATGACTTGCTAAGCGTTAATAATTATTTAGGACAGTGAGCCTACAGTATACTGCGTCAGATGACCGGCAGCACCATCTAAATAATATTTGTATAACACAGTATTAAAATATTTAAAGTCACGTCAATCTCATCAAGGTTATACAACATTGCAGAAATGATATTTACCACGTCCAAACGGTCGAACGTTCCCTGGAAGCCTTCCAATAAGTTTCTCTCCGATATCTCTAAAATCCTAGCTATTTATCAAAAAACCGAATATCACCTGGGGGTACATCGCGGTCCTCCCCTATCAAGTGATATTTCCACAGCGACCACGCCGGCATATTTTTCTTAGATCGTCAGACTTACTGTCGCCAGCTCGCTAGAGATTCCATGGTCACGCGGAGGTATTACGTAACTACTGGCCACATGACCTCCGCACCTGGGCTGGGTGTGTATTAGAAAGTACAGCTCGACAACCGTCGCGCAGAGGTATTACGTAACAAGTTGCCCAGCTGGGCTTAAGTGCATATTGGAACTGCACACGGCCCTCTAAAACAATTGATATCGCCACAGGCGAAAACAAAATTAAGAGCATGTTCCGTCACACACCCCCACCTGTTTTATACAAATATAATACTAAACTACACAAGTCATATAAAATACGACGTGTTTTATATAGACAATACTAAACTGCACAAGTCATGTAAAATACGACGTGTTTTATATAGATATAATACTAAAATGCACAAGTCATGTAAGATACGACGTGTTTTATATAGATATAATACTAAACTGCACAAGTCAAGTAAGATACAACGTGTTTTATATAGACAATACAAAACTACAGAAGTCATGTAAGATACAACGTATTTTATATAGATACTACTGAACTGCAGAAATCATATAGGGTATGTGTTGTTTCAAACTGTTTATTGTTTGTTGGACCATCCCCTTGTTTACAAATGTCAAACCATGCAAAGGGAGAATACATGGATTGTTACAGGAATTATATACACAATTTATACACAAATAATGTAGTTACTACTTTATAGCGAGAATTAATTGCAGTGGTATTTTTAAAAGGACCTGGATTTTAAGGAGATTCTAGAGTAAATCAAAGTAAATAATGTTATACGAGAATGAGAGGGAGATAGAAAGAGAAGGAGGGTAGAAGAAATATGCAGCCCCCCCCCCCCCCCCCACACACACACACACGCACGCGCACGTGTTTTGATTATGTGCATATGTATTTATAACAACATTTCAGTGGTTTGTAAATAGGCATTCAAATATGAAGACGTTTTACGTTACATCAATTCCATGTGACCTGCTGGGACTGATGAAAACAAATGGATGAACAAATGTAATATTAAGATTAGATATCAAAGAGAGAATGGTACACTGTCCACTTGGTAACGAATTTATTAAAACATATATAAAATACGTAGCTAATAATAATAATAATAATAATAATAATAAATAATAACTACAAAATATTATTTGTCTTAGTATTGTCTTTACATCCAAATATAATAAGTTGAATGGATAAATTTATGTTAACTATATATGATTACCATATTCTAATAACTAATTCAAAAAATTATTCCTAAAAAGCTGAAGAACTTTACATTCCCGAAATAGATTACCGCATTCTATGACAAAACGTACACATTTCGCTGTCAACAAATTTTAGTTTATAAGCAAACGTGTTGTTAGTCAGTAGTCTTTGTAATATTCTATATAGGAACCATGTTCATTTTATTTCTTGAGTGGTTACAAATGGCTTTAAATAGATTACAAACCAGTTAAGGCTTGAAGTGAAGTGAAGGTGCCATTTTAGTAAAGCAGTTTTCGGAACTTTCGACAACGTTAATGTGTAATAATATAATGTTGAGCCTTTGATCCGGAGCATCGTCTAAGGAAATATTTGTTTCAACGTTTTTAATATTTATTTTCCTAAAATACGACTTAACTGAATTAATGACGCCATGGTATTCTATAAAAGGAACATCTAACTCGTGTATTTATCATTAAATTCATTTCAAATGAAAAAGACCTCCTCGCTCATTAACGAGATCACAAATTTGAGAAATGCCTTTCTCAAACCATTAATTTATCAACAATGTTTTCCTGTCAATTTGTATTTTGAAATTGTCAACGACAAAAAATTGGTTCAGATTTGTCCTTAATCCTTAAAGGACCTTAAATTATGTTACTTTTATTGCTGTCAAGAAGTCATAAAAAGCTTGAATACAGTCCTTCCAAAACAGGTTATTTACATTTTTAAAAATTGTGAGGGGAAGGTGTTACCAAATATAGAAATATTTCGAAATTGGGAAAAAGAAACAGAAAGAAAGAACTGTTTTATTTAACGACACACTCAACACATTTTATTTACGGTTATATGGCGTCAGACATATGGTTAAGGACCACACATATATTAACAGAGGAAACCCGCTGTCGCCATTTCATGGGCTACTCTTTTCGACAAGCAGCATGAGATCTTTTATATGCACCATCCAACAGACAGGGTAGTACATATCACGGCCTTTGATATACCAGTCCTAGTGCACTGGCTGGATCGAGAAATCTCCCAATGGGCCCACCGATCCCAGACCGACCACGCATCGAGCGAGCATTTACCACTGGGATACGTCCCGCCCCTACGAAATTGAGGAAAACAAGAAAATCAAATAGGTTTCCATTTTGAATCTTTTGCTTCCAAGTTTCAATGCCTATTCGATGCCTCCCTCTTTATCAGGTTTGCATACAGTTAGTCTTTTTATCCTATCTGGTAATTAGGCTTTTATTATCGCTATTCAGGCAAGTGTTGTTACAAATCTTCCCATCAATTTATTTATCATTTATTTAGTTTCTAACAGTTTAGAGTAAGTAAGTTTAGCTATTTCAGAAATTTCAGTACTAAAGATAATCCCAAGTGCTTTAACAGTTGGAAGATTCTATTTTAGATTAAAATGTTGTAATTATCTTACTGATCTATTCTTGGGGGGGGGGGGGGGGGGGGGGGAGACGTAGCCCAGTGGTAAAGCGCTCGATGCGCGGTCGGTTTGGAATCGGTATCCTTCAGTGGGATCATTGGGCTATTTCTCGCTCCAGTCAGTGCACCACGACTGGTACATCAAAGGCCGTGGTATGTGTTATCCTGTCTGTGGGGTGCTGCATGTAAAAGATCCCTTGCTGCTAATCGAAAAGAGTAGCCCATGAAGTGGCGACAGCGGGCGTCCTCCCTCAATATCTGTGTGGTCCTTAACCATTTGTCTGCCGCCATATATACTGAATTTTACTCTAAATTTTAATTTGATCTATCTGTAATATTTGTACTTTTGCACAGTTCTTTACACTGTGTTTTTATCTGAATATTGAATTTGTATACTGATGTTGATCATCACTTGATGTTTTGACTTTACCATAGTTTGACACCCAATAGCTGATGCATTTTTTCACCATGGGGTGTCATTAAACATTCATTCATTCATTCATTTCGACGCCATATAAACGTAAATAAAGTGCGCTGTGTATGTTGTTAAATAAATCATTCCCTTCCATCGATTATTTTGGGAACCAATCCAAATAAAACAATTTTTGTCCTGATCAGTCCGCAAATTATTTAAAGTTTTCCTCAAAAGATATTCTGCTACCATTAAGTATTATATGTATCATCAGTGTACTGTGAAATAAGATACCCTTTGCTGTTTATTGAAATGCCTTTAATTTGCTTATTTTTACGAATACGCTCTTCAAGAATGTATACACAGAGGAGGAATATATACGGAGATAATGGGTATCCTTGTCTGCATCCCCTGTAAATGTCACAGGATGATGATACAGCTCCGTTGACTATAACACTGAATTTAATAAAAAAAATTATAAAACACAGAAATTCATCGTTTAATATATTTTCAAATCCAAAGAACTCAATAGTTTCATGTACAATTGACCCGGAAATCGTATCAAATGCCTTTTGAAAATCTACTCTTAAGAAAACATTACTGGAATATTTTGGGATTCAGTATAATACAATGCATGTACACGATCCTTAGTTTTATCTTCAGTTATTAGAATATGGAGTACACCATTTAGTATGTGTGATATGCAGGCTGATGCTAATGTATAAACAATATTTAAGAGTGAAATGCGACGCCAGTTAGTTAGAACACGTTTGGGTTTATCGCCTTTGGGTACAGAAATTCCTTCACCTTCATCTATCCATTTGGCTCCATATCTGATGTATACACCCTCCATTTTCTTTTCACGCAAGCTTTCTAAGTCTTTTCCTTTTTATCTGTATAATTTCAAAATCTAATTATTCGCTATTTTCTAATATCTCTATTTCTTCAGTCAACTGGGTTTTTTTTCTAGTTTGCCGGGTTTTTTTTTTTTTTTTCATGACCACCGGAACTGGGGCGGCAGGGGCGGCGGACGCCGCTCCAATAATTTGACCAGTTGAGATCGCCGTCCAAAGAATTGTACCACTTTACAAAATTTTATTTGTATTGCAAAACGGTCCTGGTTCAAGCCAGTTTTATCATTATAAATTAATATTAGATTTGTGTATAGATCTACATATTAATATCCCTACCTGATACGCCTGCCATGATATGCTAAATAGTCTTTTAGGAGATAACCATATGGAGGTTTTAGATTTGCGGGTGTTATTGTCTATTTGATCACGCAAATGTAATTTTTGACCGAAGGTGTAAGCCTGAGGTAAAAAATGAAACATTTGCGGGCATCAAATTGACAATAACACCCGCAAATCTAAAAACTCAATACGGTTATGTTCATTGTAAACTGAATCACTTTGTACGGAACTAAATTTATATTTGGTATTTCTCTGAAATCATGACACTGATCAACATACTTTTGGTGATGCCCGCAACCAATACATCCAGCGAACGTTCGTTTTCGGCCTTCGGAGTAAAAACATACCTACGTACCAGTATGTCGCAGAAAAAAGTTAAATCATCTGATGCTTTTGCATGAAGTGATAAACATAAGGACAGATTGGACAGCTTCGATATGAAATCTGTAGGCAATGCATTTTGCTGCCTTCACGACAAAAGAGTGTTAAAATTTTGAGTACCGGTAATGCACAAAAAACAACACAAATGGCATATCTGAGACATCATCGGAGACACACCGTCATTAATTTTTTTTTTTTAAATAAAATAAAATAACATGCTTCATGGAAAGAAGCGCCTTCTCGTGGTGTGAGTTGAATGCATTTATAAACTTTCAAAAAAGTTTTTTTTTTTTAAATGTAACTTAACGCCCCTTAATGTAGGCATTTGTTTCTTCCGCTAATTGGGGGAATTCCGCTTTTAATTTTGTTTTCCTTTCATTCATTTTCCTTGCATTCTGCACTCGATTACGTGCCTTCGGCACGCATGTATCATTTTCAGCTTTTTTAGAAATGTTTCAATTACATGCCTGTTAATGTTTCACTATATAATTTTCATTTCTGTTTATATAAAATACCAACACATTTTATCACAATCAAATATTATTTTTAATGTCCAGAAGCCATTAAAATCGCTTTTTCCAATATCTACATTTCAAAATTTTCCCAGGAGATGCATGCCCCCGGAACCCCTTTAGCAAATGCGGGCAACTTCGTGGCTCTCAACATCGCTAGTCCGCCGCCCTAATGTCATAATCATTCCAATGAGTATGAAATTGTCTTTCCTCTAATTTTCATCAGTAATACTTCTAAGAATAATAGATCATTAATTGTGAAATTGATTTCTGATAGGGTATGTCATCAATAGTATCCAAGTTATAGAGAGACGTGGCATATTGTCTCTTAACATCAGAAATAAAAATGTTTTTATTGATATACATGTATAAGATTTATTTTTTAAGAGTTATTTATTAAATTTCCAATAGGTGTTGTGCCTGTCGTTTTCATTGAATACGAATTTTAGACTTACAATACAATGGTCAGTTCTACATGTATATCCACAGTGTGCACTGGAGTACTTGTAAAAGTTCGGACTACCTGCATTTGGACCATATAGGTTTACTGATGGCATGCGTGTATTGTAAATAGTTATATGTAGAATAAGTAAATGACCGCCGTCTTCTCTAAATACTTTATGTATTTTATATTCAAAAGTGTTATTTAGCAATATAGCAACGCCACGAAATTGGTTGTTATTAAAATTAAAAATGCATTCATATCCACACTCCTCGTGTATAAAAAGTTCCTTCTCTTTAGTTAAGTGTCCTGCGGGATATAAACCGAATATCGTTTTGATCTTAAAACATGAAACACATCTATCCTTTTCTGTACATCAGCTGAACCCCAGTAGTTCACTGAAAAACATATAAATCCTCTATCCATTTTCAAATATAATATATATAAGAGATTTACATTAATTAAATACACTATTCCGTATACATTACACCGACCACCAACCAGGAGTATATAAACAATTACGTCACAGTATAATTGCCTACACATACAGATATAGATAGAGATATAGATTACCAATACACAAACATGTATAATAATTTTTAAAATTAAAAATTAAAAAACCTACAGGGTCAGAGGAATACCTTGCAATGTCTATTACACCCTTACCCCACTTTTGTTATAATATATATCAACTGAGGAATGAGGAAACAAAAGTGAGAAATAATAGTAGCAATTATAGTACATTTAGTGGTATTGGTAACAATAGACACTATTACTACATGTTGCTTGGACTAAGCCAGGCTAAACACAACCAGCTTAAAGTCCCGTAATATACTCTGAGAGTAACATAAGCATAAATAATACACACGGTGACATAGTTTAACAGTAGTTCTAACACACACATAAAATGCACATACATCCACACACATACATACGCACCCACCCTCACACACACACACACACACACACACACACACACACACACACACACTCACGCACATACACATACGCGCGCACACACACACACACACACACACCAAAAAAATAAATAAATACCATGTACTAATATGTATATTGACAAGAAAAACACACTTAAATAAAATATTTATGCAATAATACCCGTAAATGAAAACGAAAGGTTTTGGGTATTATTCCACAAAGGAGCTGTCTGTTTCTAGAATTAAAAAAATAAAATAAAACTTATGTGTTTTATATAGATATTAATAAACTACAGAAGTCATGCAAGATACAAAGTGTTTTATATAGATAATACTAAACGACAGACGCCACATAATATACAAAGTGTCTTATATAGATAATACTAAACTACAGAAGCCATGTAATATGCAAAATGTGTTTTATATAGACAATACTAAACTACAGAAGCCATGTAATATACAAAGTATTTTATATAGATATTACTAACTACAGAAGCCGTGTAATATACGTGTGTTATATAGATATTACTAAACTACAGAAGCCGTGTAATATACAACGTGTTTAATATAGATAATACTAAACTGCAGATGTCAGGTAAGATACAACATGCTTTATATAGATAATACTAAACTGTAGATGTATAATATTATATGCAGTGTGAACTAGTGCATTTTGTAGAAACTGATCCCTGGTCCTATCGTTTACCCAATATATTTCATTTTCATTACTGGTGGAGTACAATGTGTTGTGGATGTCTGGGTTCACAATGAATGTATATTTACAGTCGGATGCAGGGATGCGCATGGTCAGGGATGTGTCTTATAGAGCAAAAAAGCGGTTGTGTAAAGCAGCGAAAGGCGACTGCCCGAAGCAATGCTAATTGAATGTGAGTGCCTTATTATACTATTATTTTATATTTTACGCAGATTTATAGTTTATAGTTTTGACATTTAGGGTTACTCAGGCTTCCGACTGTCAATCATACATGTCATGATTTTCATAGCTGACTTTCATACTTTGAAATATAGATGTTTCGATAGCTCAAAAGGTATCGTGGCAAGTCTCCAAAGTTGCGGGCGATTCGGTGCCATAGGTTCGAGTCCCAGCAACAACACGGGACAATTTGTGAGGCCAGAAAGGACACGTCCGTTAATATCTATATATGTGACAGTCAACCTCGACATACATACAATATATAGATAGTCATACATACAGACATACAGACAGACACACACACACACACACACACACACACACACACACACACACACACACACACACACAGCAACGGCATGGGGCAATTTGTGAGGATAGAAAGGATTTCATTATCACATGCTTCCGTGCGTTAATATCAATGTATGTGTGATGGAACATGCTCTTAATTTTGTGTTCGCCTGTGGCGATATTAATTGTGTTAGAGGGCCGTCTGCAGTTCCATATGCACTTAGCCCAGATGCAGAGCCCAGGTGGCCAGTAGTTACGTAATACCTCCGCGAGTGCGGTTTTTACAACCGTGATTCTGGCGAAATGGCGACATCCAGTCTGGCGATCTAAGAAAATGTACCGACTCTGGGAGAGGTGGAAATATCAGATGATAGGTGAGGTACCGCGTTGTGCCCCCAGGCGATATTCGCTGTCTCTGAGAGTTTTGAATAAATAACTAGGGTTTTAGAGATATCGGGGAGAAACATAGGAAGGCTTCCAGGGATCGCTGTCCGTCCGGACTGGTAAATAATTTTATTTCTGCTCTGTGTATAACCTTGATGTGATTGATGTGACTTTAAATATTTTAATACTGTATTATACCAATATTATTTAGACGGTGCTGCCGGTCATCTGACGCAGTAAACTGTAGGCTCGCTGTCTAAATAAATATATAAAGCTTATTCAGTCATCCTAGAGGACCTAGGTAAACTGTAGGTTATTGTCTTTATTGTGATAGGTACCAGTATTAATTCTGTATTACAAGGTTATTGAATGAGTAGTTAGGGTTAATTAAAAATTAACCAGTTAGGAATAGAGTTGTAACTCCTTTATTAATTAAGTTCTCCTGGAAGCGTTTCTCAATTATCACACGTTATTGAACGAGTAGTAAGGGTTAATTAAAAATTAACCAGTTAGGAATAGAGTTGTAATTCCTTTATTAATTAAGTTCTCCTGGAAGCGTTTCTCAATTATCACACGTGTGGGTTTTGTGTCACGGTGAAGTGATTAGCATATTGTGTAAACTAGACACCTAGAGATTAACTAATTAAGTGATCAGCTCTGGGTTGTTATTATTTGTTGTTGTTAATTAACTACTGCGGCAGTACATTTGTCAGCGTAGGTTAATACAGATTCCAAAGTGTATTGTGTTTTTGTTGTGTTTTCTAGTGAACTAAACGTGCTATATTATACATACTTTATATAAGATCGTATCTCTGATCATACCTAGAGACGAGCCACTAGGGTATAACCGCCCGTTAGAGAGAGATCTAATAGATATACAGTTAGGAGAGATATTTTGATAATCGTGTTTCATTCAGTTACGGGTATTATAGGATCCCCGTGACAGGAGTAGAAAATTGGGGCGCTCGTCCCGGATCTGAAACGGGACATGCATATTTTAAAAAGTATTGTTTGTAAATGGGGGCTTTATCAATTATTTTTACAAATTAACCAGAAGTAGCATGTTGTTCACTAGAAAATTAATTAATAATAAGTGCATCATATCTAAACATGGATAAGAATTTGCTGGATAGGCCTACGCTCAGTGTAGTGGAGATTAAGCGAGCACGTAAGGCCGAATTAGTTGAAATCGCGGGTGAGCGAGAAATTGATTTAACATCAGCTAAAACCGTAGGTGATATAAAGACAATTATTATCCAGGAAGTTTTTGGTGATAGGCCTGTTATGGAAGACAGTGATATTGTTCCAGAGATAGAGATAAATGAGTTAAGTGTGGAACAACAATTAGCTTTTAAAAAGCTTGAGTACGAAAGAGAAGAACGTACATTAGATAGAGACAGCGAGAGAGAAAGAGAAGAGAGGGATAGAGAAGAGAGAGAGATATATAGAAAAGATAGAGAGAGGGATAGAGAGAGAGAGAGAGAGAGAGAGAGAGAGAGAAGAGAGAGAGATAGGGATAGAGAATTCCAGTTAGCAAAATTAAAAGTGGAACATGAGTTAAAGTTGAATATTGAAGAAGTTAGACGGGAAGCCGGAAATGGGTTTAACATGTCGGAGGCTTATAGATCAGTGCCTGTGTTTTATGACCAGGAGGTAGATATGTTCTTCCAACTTTTTGAACGGGCTGCTAAGCAGCTAAATTGGCCGCAGTCTAAGTGGACATTGTTAGCCGTGTTTAAGTTTAAGGGGAAGGCTAGCGTAGCTTATAATTCAATGAGTGATGAGCGATCAAGTCAGTACGACCTAGTTAAGGCGGCAGTGTTGAGGGCTTATGAATTACGACCTGAGGATTATCGTTTACGGTATAGCGAGTTGAGAAAAATGCAGGGTCAGTCTTATAGTGAGTTTGTGGCTAAGAAGGCAGGGATGTTTAATAAATGGGTGGTGTCTCATCAGGTAGAGTCATATACCGAGTTACGGGAGTTGTTGATCTTACAGGACATTAAAAATGGATTACCAGTTAGCTTACGTATTCATTTAGAGGATCGTGATGTCAAAAAGATAGAGGAGGCAGGCATAGTGGCAGATGACTACGTGTTAATACACAAAGCTCAGGCAGTACAGGGTAGCTCTTTATAACAGGGTGATAAGAAGAAATTTCAGCCAGGTTTTCCCCGGGAAAGTAACTATCGGGGAGAGTCATCTAGTTGGTCAGCTAGTCAGGCAAGGAATGTACCTGGTGGGCAAAGTAAGGATAAACCTGCATTATCAGCCAATGCACGAACTTTTCGTCCACATTGCAGTTACTGTAAAAAGGATAACCATCTTGTCAGGGACTGTTTTAAAAGGAAACGCGATAATGCGCAAGTGGTCGGTTT
>NC_054713.1:16644084-16711584 GCF_016097555.1 Gigantopelta aegis | reverse complement strand
GTGGTTGTCGCTGTCGGAGGCGTCGGTCCAACTCGTCCCATAGATGCTCATTTGGGTTCAAATCCGGTGATGTCGATGGCCAAGGAAGGACATTAATGTTGTTGTTCTGTAGGAAACCCGTTGTGAGACGTGCTGTGTGAGGCCTGGCGTTGTCATGTTGGAACACTGCGTTGGCGTTGGCCATAACTGGAACGATGTGTGGCCGGAGGATCTGGTCAATGTAGCCCTGTGCATTCAGGTTGCCCTGCACGTGGACCAGGTGAGTTCTGCCAGTGTGTGAGATGGCTGCCCACACCATGACACTACCCCCGCCGAATCTGTCCATTTCCTGCACGCAGTTTGCCGCATAACGTTCACCACGACGCCTATACACGCGACATCTTCCATCATGACGTCGGAGCAGAAATCGGGACTCGTCACTGAACCACACCTGTCTCCATCTCAGTTGAGGCCATTGTCGATGAATCTGGCACCACTGCAGTCGGAGTCGACGGTGTTGTGGTGTTAAGATGACACCTCGAACTGGACGTCTGGCACGAATTCCTACCTCACGTAGGCGGTTCCGTACGGTCTGGTCGGATATCCTGCGCAAACCTGGTATTGCTGCGGCTGTGGAGGTGGCAGTAGTCAATCGTTCCCGAATGTGGCGTACCCGGATGTAGCGGTCCTGCCCGGGGGTAGTGACCCGTGGTCGACCGGATCTAGGGAGGTCACGTGTTGATCCATGTTGCTGGTAACGGTCCCACAGTCTGGAAATGGTGCTTGGGGACACATGGAATGCCCTGGCAACGGCCGTTCTGGATTCGCCTGCGTCTAGTCGGCCGATGGCATTGTTTCTCTGCGGTTCACTGAGACGTGGCATGTCCTGGATTGTCAACTGTCAGCCAGATACAGAGGCCAGGCAAGCGAACACCCTGCACTTTTATACTGTCGGTGTTCATGTTGCACGTGCAGACAACGCACGGGCAGTGGTGACATGGTTTGCACGTGGCTGCGTTTTTGCGAATATTCACATTTTGGAACTTTATTGTACAGTAGCTGCGTTTTATCGAATGTAACCGTGGGAATGTGTTTGGGACATGCAATGACCTTATATTCACAAAGCATGAACCGGTAGGAAACATAAAATCGGAGTTATAACCCATTTGTACACTTTTGCGTTTCTTTTTTTGAAGAGTATATTATAAGCTAACATCTCTAGAACGATTTATAATGGTTGCATGATATATCTTACATGTTTATTATTAAAAAAAAAGAAAAATATATATATCAGGTAGTGTGCTCTCGAATAAACGCGATGCTATTTTGTACATAATGTATTTTGAACCAGCTGTATACTGTCAATGAAAACAGTTGATGAATGAAAGGCGAATCAAAAATAGATCCTGCAAGGTCATAGCATGAGCCAATCGTGTGACGCCGAGGTGTTGCGTCCCACTTGGCGTTCTAGTAGGACTTATCACTTTGATGTGTACCAAGATATTTTTAACCATATGGATAACAATTTTTGTATTTCACCTTTTAATTTCGTTAAAATGAAACAACAAATAACACAGGGGACAATATTTCAAAATTTTAGGTAACCAGAAGTCCGTTCACGTGAGTTTTACTTAGGTAACCGATTTTTCAGTTACGTGAATATAGTTATCGTAACCGATGAGTTAGGCCTACCTAATCCTAAAACATTTGAACTATGGTTCTGTGCTATATTGATGGTTCAAATGCATTTGAAAACAAACAGATTTTCACTTTCATTACTGATGTATGGAACTTTAATGTTAGAAAGTAATTGTTCACCACGTAACCGATTAGCGGTTCTCGTGATTATAAAGTTGCGTAACTGACACGCGAACTGAACAACCGTTCTCGTGAAATATTGTGCCCTGTTTTAAATATTTGGAAGCTAACTTACGCAAAGCAGCTGTGAGCCCAAGCGCCAGCAGAAGACAGAACAGAACCAAGATCGGCCGCATGTTGTCGCTTCTTCGTAGTGACGTGAAGAACAGTCGAGACTCCTGGGTTTTATAGAAACTTGAAGTTTCGTGTCCACGGAGAAACGTGTTCACATTATTACCAGATGGCTGATTTTAATTAAACAAACAATTAAATGATTAATATGTAATTACAGATATAATTAGAATGTGCACGTAGTGTAAGGGGCAACGGTCTTGCATTTGCATAAATTAGAACTCAGCATTACCAATCTTCACGCTAAGAGCATTTATTGTGACAGTGTAATTAAGCAAAGACGTAACAGGTGGATAATTACACTAGTACACGTAAACAATTCTACCACATGGTGTGTGTAAGAATACTTTGTGTGTGTGTGTGTGTGTGTGTGTGTGTGTGTGTGTGTGTGTGTGTGTGTGTGTAAGAATACTGTATGTGTGTGTGTGTAAGAATACTGTGTGTGTGTGTAAGAATACTCTGTGTGTGTGTGTGTGTGTGTGTGTGTAAGAATACTCTGTGTGCGTGTGTGTGTGTGTGTAAGAATACTGTGTGCGTGTGTGTGTGTGTGTGTGTAAGAATAATGTGTATGTGTGTGTGTGTGTGTG
This sequence comes from Gigantopelta aegis, assembly GCF_016097555.1. Taxonomy (NCBI): domain Eukaryota; kingdom Metazoa; phylum Mollusca; class Gastropoda; order Neomphalida; family Peltospiridae; genus Gigantopelta; species Gigantopelta aegis. The sequence goes on along the minus strand of NC_054713.1, from coordinate 16,709,029 downwards.
TGTGTGTGTGTGTAGGAATATTTTGTGTGTGTGTGTGTGTGTGTGTGTAAGAATAATGTGTGTATGTGTGTGTGTGTGTGTGTGTGTGTGAGAATACAGTGTGTGTGTGTGTGTAGTGTGTGTGTGTGTGTAAGAATACAGTGTGTGTGGTGTGTGTGTGTTTGTGTGTATGTGTTTAAGAATGATGTGTGTGTGTGTGTGTGTGTGTAAGAATACAGTGTATGTGTGTATGTGTGTGTGTGTAAGAATACAGTGTGTGTGTATGTGTGTGTGTGTGTTTGTGTAAGAATGATGTGTGTGTGTGTGTGTGTGTAAGAATACAGTGTGTGTGTATGTGTGTGTGTGTGTGTGTGTGTGTAAGAATACTGTGTGTGTGTGTGTGCGTGTGTAAGAATACTATCTGTGTGTGTGTATGTGTGTAAAAATACTCTGTGCGTGTGTATGTGTGTAAGAATACTGTGTGTGTGTATGTGTGTAAGAATACTATATGTGTGTGTGTATGTGTGTAAGAATACTATGTGTGTGTGTGTGTATGTGTGTAAGAATACTATGTGTGTGTATGTGTGTAAGAATACTGTGTGTGTGTATGTGTGTAAGAATACTGTGTGTGTGTATGTGTGTAAGAATACTATGTGTGTGTGTGTATGTGTGTAAGAATACTATATGTGTGTGTGTATGTGTGTGTAAGAATACTATATGTCTATATGTGTGTGTGTGTAAGAATACTCTGTGTGTGTGTATGTGTGTGTAAGAATACTATATGTCTATATGTGTGTATGTGTGTAAGAATACTCTGTGTGTGTGTATATTTATGTGTATGTGTGTGTGTGTGTGTGTGTGTATGTGTGTGTGTGAGAATGTGTGTGTGTGTGAGAATGTTTTTGTGTGTGTGTGAGAATGTTTGTGTGTGTATGTGTGTGTGTGTGTGTGTGTGTGTGTGTGTGTGAGAGAATGTTTTTGTGTGTGTGTGTGTGTGTGTGTGGGTTTGTGTGTGTGTGAGAGAATGTTTGTGTGTGTGTGTGTGTGTGAGAGAGAATGTTTGTGTGTGTGAGAATGTTTGTGTGTGTGTGTGTGTGAGAGAGAATCTTTGTGTGTATGTGTGTGTGTGTGTGAGAATGCTTGTGCGTGTGTGTGTGGGTGAATGTGTGTGTGAGAATGTTTATGTGTGTGTGTGTGTGTGTGTGTGTGTGTGTGTGTGTAAGTATGTGTGTGTGTGTGTGAGAATATTTGTGTGTGTGTGTGTGTGTTTGTTTTTGTTTGTTTGCGTTTGGCAACTGTGTGTGGGGTGTGTGTGTTGTGTGTGTGTGTGAATGTTTGTTTTTGTGTGTGTGTGTGTGTGTGTGTGTGTGGGGGGGGGTTTATTTGTTTTTTTTTTTTTTTTTTTTTTTGGGGTTTTGTTTGTTGTTTTTGTTTTGTTTTTTTGTCGTTTGTTGTGTTGTTGTTTTTTCTTTCTTCTTTTTGGTTTGTTTTAGTTTTTTGGAGGGGGGGGGGGGGGGTTCTGGACATTTTGGTATGTCTTGATCTAAAAACAAACTGGTACCAGTGGAGAAACAAATTGGGATCAACTACTCAGTTGTTACTAGTTTTGATGGGTACATTAGAACACTTTATAATCGGTATCATCTGTATTGTTTGGCACCAAAATACCCAGACGTACGTCAGTGGCATGAATACTATACCAAATCAAACTTTATAATGTGCAGGTCAGCATGCATCAGGTCAGACATTTTGAGTCTAATTCTTACACAAAACAATGTCGGGAATCGGAATAAAAATAAACTTACAATGCCAGTAGATCGCAATGTCAAATAACACCTTGTATAAGAGTTGAAATAATATATATTCCCTATGCAATATAACATGTTACATATTGCACACATATGACACTAAGGTATCCACGAGTACTCGAGTACTCGAGCACGGGCCGAGTCTAGCAAGACTCGAGTCTGTTCACAGGACTCGAGTACCCGTGCAAGGAAGAGCACTCATTTAATTATAGGTTTACGTCATTTTGCCATATGCTTGCCGCCGGTTACATGAGACATGGAGGGAAAACAAGACGAATGTGCGGAATGCAATACAATGGCATCATTTGCTGGCACCAACGTTCAGCGCTGTAATTAAGAACCACGTTCTGTAAACTGGGTTAGTCAAATAAGAGACCTGCTTTTCACTAATGGTCACATATGGTATAATCAAAATGTATAAAATCCAATACATTTATATCACTATTCAAATAGAGAATGACTGATCGATTTATCCAATCTATGTATGCTGTATTCAACAATTCTCCAAAATGTCTGTTATACAAATTCGTTATTAATAATTGTTGCTTACAACCTTATCTTCAGAAACCTATTGCGTTGAAATATAAACATATTTTGAGTAAATATAGATTATCTTCCTATAATCTCTTTATAGAAACGGGCAGATACCACAATATTGACAGGAATAATTGAATTTGTCGTCTGTGCAATATAAATGTAGTAGAAGACGAATATCACTTTGTTCTAGTGTGTCCTTTCTTCAGTAATATAAGAGATAAATGTATTAAAACTTTTTATTATAATAAACCATCAACATTTAAATTAAGGCAACTACTGTCCAGCTACTATCCAACACAGCTAATTAAAAGTGTAAGTATATGAACACTGCTACCACGCATAGAACAGACAACATGTGTACATGCCTGGCACCGCCTGCCCATTGAATTATATTGGATGACGTCCCGGGGGGATGGTTGCTATGCATGCCATGTTATGCATTACCCCATTTACTATAGAATTTTATCGATTGTAACCCGATTCTACATACCATTCCTCGCAGTGTGCACATTATATTATTTTATATATAAATATGTATGTCTGCCTACAAAATGTATATTTTTTGGCAAAAATACAATGTGTGTTTATTAAAGTGGTATTTTACTCTATTCCTTTGTCTCATCAACATCATCTAGTGTAAGTGTCGGGTGCTCGGGTCCGGGTCGAGTTTGACCCTCGAGTACTCGAGTCCAGTATGTTTGACTCGTTGAAGCCCTATATGACACTGCATTCGACTAGTGAAGACAGTGTCCAAAGAAAGCTAACTCGCTAAAAACGTCTACGATACCACAGGGCATGTATTGTATGCAGATTTCAAACAACGCAGTTGTGCATTCTGTTTACGTTACCCATGACGCTCTATAGAGCATTCAAACAGTTTTATGTTCGATATTTGGGGACGTACCAAGTACGATGCGCAGGGCATCACTCACTGATGACTACTATTTTATCCTGCAACCACCGTTTCTATTGACAGATTATGACGGATAAAGCAGTCTTTGTCATCCATGAATCTGCTTTTGTAGGAGATATCGCTAGCACTATAATTTGCGATATCTTCTTTGATAAGATGACAGGAGATATCGCTTTGTTTTGTTACGAATCACTGTCTGTATTTCAGTTCACCGTACGGTCTAAATCCTAAACATTAGTGATGTCACGCAACTGGCAGTAGTCTATCGTTCCTAACGAGGCTACCCCTGCCAATATGTGACATTCTGCCCGGGGGTAGTGTTCACCCGTCGCAAAGAATGATAATGTATGATAAAAAAGAATACCCCCTGTTATCTTGTGATGGTAATTTATCAGCACTCGTTTGGAGAAGTATAACAGGGACCTCGACAAGCCTCGGCAACATACTGATAAATTATGATATCGTAAGATTATCGGTGAGTATCCTCTCTCTTTCTCTCTCGGTTCTCTCTCTCTCTGGCATGTCTCTGGATTCGCAACTCTCGGCCAGATCTCTCTCCTCTCTCAAGCGCACTCCTCTCTCTCTCTCTGTCGGTGTTCATGTCTCACTCTCAGATAACGCACGTGCATATGGTATATGGTTTATACGTGGTTAATAGTTATATATAATATATATATTATTGGAACAGATTGGTAGCAAGTAAGACTGTCAATATCTAAACTATTCTAGTGGAAAATAATAATAATGATAATAAAACACACACGTAAATACACGTGTACTAATTAATACATTAATGGGATTCATATGATAATAGGATTTTTAGACGTATAACATTTTGAATTTATCTGTTTTGCATTATAGTACATATTAATATATATATATATATATATATATATATATATATATATATATATATATATATATATATATACATCCAGTTTAGTATTAAAACCAGTTTAGACACAAACGAGAGCTGAAATCGGAATAAAAACTAAACAAAATCACATCGCTGTATATGCAAACACGTCATAGTGTTCATAATGTATAATTCGAAATGACAATAGCTCATAATATATACACACATGTATGGGGTTTTGTATGTGCATAGGCGTACGGGCTCCCATTCATCTAAGGGGGTGGGTTTGCAGGATTAACCCGTCCTCTACCAACCACACCCCAACTCGACAACCCCCCCCCCACCACCACCACCACCTCAACGCCGCCCCCCCCCACACACACCCCACCCCACCCCACCCCAGAGATAGGCCTTACATATCATATAAATGTTGTTGTTTTTTTAAGTCAACAAGTGCACAAAACATGTTTTTTACATTTATTCTTTAGAATGTCGATAATGACATGAATATTAAATAAATGGTTAGTGGTAGAATAATCTTTTCGGAATGCAGTCTGAGCTTCGGTCTGGATATTATTATCGTCAATAAATTCATTTAATCGTGTATTTAGTATCGAGGTGAATAGTTTAGTGCTGCAGCTAAGTAAAGTTATGGGTCGACAATGTTCTGGTTCTTTTCGATTTCCTTTACTTTTATAAATAGGTTTGATAATCCCTTTAAGCCATTCATTTTGGGAAAGGCCATGATCCAAAATAGTGTTGAAAAGTTTGACGAAAACTGGTAGCATAAGGACAGAAGTTGTTTTGTATATACTCGTGTTTAATATTGTCTATTCCAGTTGACTTTCCATTTTTTAATCATTTAATTGCTAAACATATTTCTTACATTTATTGTTTCTAAATCAATGTCTTCCATGTGTATGTCGCCATTATTTTCCTCCAGGATTCCAAAGTTTAGGTATCGGAAGAAATCATGGAAATGTACTAATGATGGCAAGTTATCCTCAGTGCGTGTGGGCTTAAGCAGCTTATGAAACGCTTTTGGGTTGTTGGACCTCAAGTTTCGCATTTGTTTTTCCATTTTCAATTTGTGAGCTGTACGTTCTCTTGATAAACATTTTTAATAAGATTTGCTTACAAGTGGTTCTATTCTTTGCGTATATGGGTTTTTCTATGTGGTATTTACCGCGGATGACGCTGCAAAATAGACAGTTTCCCGTAAAAAAAAAAAAAAAATGTTTGAGATGATCGCACTTATATTTCATGTGTGTATGAGTTTGGCCTAATGTCTTTATCGCAGCCTCGGCTGCAGCGTCAACGCGCGCTAGTATGTCGACAGAATCGTCGTTAAAGATTAGACCATGATTTCACGTTTGTCTCGACTGATATTACTTTTTAATTCTATAGCTTTATCAGGTTCCCATTGTTGGTATGTTTATGCGTGTGTTAGTGATGGCATGCCATCGGTAGTGTCGTGCCCACCTGTTGTCGGTGTGGTACTACTAATGCTAAGAGTTACAGGACAATGAATGTCTGAGAAAAGTGGATCATATTCATTTATCTGAAAACTGTTTCCGATTTCGAATATGTTATAGGTGCCGATGATGTAATCTACAAGACTACTATCTTTGCTAGTAACCTTTGTCACTTCCAACTCTACCGTATGTGATATAAAGGTCATGTGATTTACAAACATATTCAGCAGCTTATTTCCATGATTATTTATTTTTCCTGTATTCTGACTTGATCTATCAATAGGTACATTAATCGATTCTAATTTGGGGACGTCGTTTATGAAATCTACCATTCATTTTCGATAATATTCGATGTTCTCGTGTCCTTTTGTGCTTTCATTTAAATCGTTTATACATGCACGTACCAGATTGCTAGCGTTATATTGTGCTATTCATATGACCAGCGTGATATGCCAAGGCTGATTACAACCTTAACGCTAAATTTAGCTTTTGTTAAAACACATAATTAGAAAATTCAGTACCAGGCGGATACACATAGAACGCACAGTGTTTTCAATCTAGTCGCTAAGTTTAGCTATTGTTACAGTATAAAAAACCGTGGTATAACAGCCGTATACTCTGAGACCTCAAACTGTGTTCAATATTCACACTAAGTATAACTATTGATACAATGCGACAGATATATATATTTATACTTAGGACTCGTACTGTTTTCATTCTGCGCGCTAAGTTGAGGTATTGTTACTTTGTCACAGTCAATTTAATTGTGCAACATGTGGATATACGTGGACGTAGAACTCATGGGGCCTAGGGGCGTGATTTAGTTCAGTCGGTTGAGCGCGAGCTTGAGGTGCTTACGTCGCAGGATCGAAGCACCTCGGTGGATCCATTCAATTGATTGGTTTTTTTCTTGTCCCAACCAGTGCACCACAACTGGTCAAATGCCGTGGTATGTGCTATAGGTATCACTAAACCTATACTGTCTGTGAGAAAGTGCATATAAAAGATTCCTTGCTGCATTAGAAAAAATATAGCGGGTTTCCTCTGATGACTACGAGACATAATTAGGAAATGATTAACATCCAGCTCTAGTGGTGTCGTGATACAAAATAAATTGTTTCTTTTTCCGCGCTACGTTTTGTTTCAATTTGTTAAAGACGTATTATACGATTGTGTAAAAAAAAAGTGTTTTTAACAACACAACTAGAGCACATTGATTATTGATAATCGTCTATTGGATGTCGAACATATGGTCAGTTTGACCCAGTCATAGAAAAGAAACCCTCTACATTTTTGTTTTCATTAGTAGCAAGGGATCTTTTATATGCACCATCCCATAGACAGGATAGCACATACCACGGTATTTCATATACCAGTGGTGGTGCACTGGCTGGAATGAGAAATACCCTAATGGGTCCACTAAAGGGGATTGATCCCAGACCGACCGCACATCAAGCGAGCGTTTTACCAATTGTGTAACAGTTCATATTGTTATAACTCATACTATTTTAATATACACACCTACACACTATGTTTGACTATTGTTAAATTATTATGAAACAATTGAGTAACAGGTGGATTATCTTTGAACACCTACAGTTTCTAATATATACAAGCACGTACGCAGGGGAGGGGTGTCCCACCGCCTATTGGGTGGGTTTTTTTTACCAAAGGTCCACATTTTGTTGTTGTTGTTGTGTTGCCATTGTTCGTCCTATCACGAGGATTTTGCAAACCCCACCCCCTCTCCCACCCCCTAGATACAAACAAACACAAAGCGAGAGACGATGAGAGAGCAAGAGAGATGATGAAGGACAAGGAATGAATGAGGGAAACAGAGAGAGAGAGAGAGAGAGAGAGAGAGAGAGAGAGAGAGAGAGAGAGAGAGAGAGAGAGAGAGAGAGAGAGAGAGAGAGAGATAGGATGGGGGTGGATGGCGAGAAGAAGAGACACAGATAGAAAAATAGAAAGAGACCCGCTGTGGCCACATTCCTACCACAAAGCATCAAGGAATCTTTCTATGTGCACTCTCCTGCATACAGGACAACACGTACCAATCGAGAGCTAACTAATATTAATGGGAAAAACAATGAGTCCATTTTTGAGAACCTATAACATCACTGAGCGGGCTCACGACTCATTGTCAACAACAAAGACAAAGACTCAATAAACAATCTAATATACACATGTCTTTATTTGTCCCTTCTTCTCTTTCACCTGGCGTATCATGATTGTTCTATTCTGTCTATTTTCACAGCATTATAATAATCGTGATCTGACGTCCGTGAATTCTCAATCATTGTTTGTGTTGGTCTGTTGACATGGAGGTACACGTGGTCTCCATCAACACTCGACGACGTGTTAACATACTGTACAGTGTTGTGTTGTAGACGTTTGTAAGTGTTGTCAACATTGTCTTCAGTAGTATAACGGTTAACATCGTGATTAGAGTTAACATTGGCAGCAACGTTGTTATGGTTAAAATATATGTTGACATAATCTCCATCATCATCATCTGTGTTTTGTTTGTCTTTTGTTCATTTTATCCTGAAAACAAAACCACAACAATAATAAACATCATGATCAACTTCACTCACAAACGACAACCAAAAGATAACTGCGTTCTGCAGGTAAATATTGTGAATCAATTTAAATGAATAATAATGTTTGTTGTAGCGAATTATTTACTATGAGAATTCAGGGTAAATTCAAACAGCGATTGCCCGTTACCTTATGAAAATGATGATCACAACAACCACTACAGCTACTATCAGAACTGCGACAACGACAATAACTATATCTATTTAAGTAGATGTTAGGTTCTGGACAGAATAGCGCAGATAGTGGAAGTATGTGTCCAGGAGAGCGTGCACGAACCTTAATTGTCTAGACGCAGTAAAGTAGGTACAAATAAATGGACGAGGGTTAGTCATGATATCAGTGTTTCTTGATGCAAGACACGAGGCCAATAGTCAGTAGGCACAACGGTACATGCGATGTATATGCAGGTGAGAAGCCAGTTTTAATGGTAAAGGCACGGTTCTTAGTTGCTAGATCGGCCTCGGTGGCGCCGTGGTTAGTCCATAGGTCTACAGGCTGGTAGGTACTGGGTTCGGATCTCAGTCGAGGCATGGGATTTTTAATCCAGATACCGACACCAAACCCCGAGTGAGTGCTCCGCAAGGCTCAATGGATAGGTGTAAACCACTTGCACCAACCAGTGATCCATAACTGGTTCAACAAAGGTCATGGTTTGTGCTATCCTGCCTGTGGGAAGCGAAAATAAAAGATCCCTTGTTACCTGTCCTAAAAGAGTAGCCTATGTGGCGACAGCGGGTATCCTCTAAAAACAGTGTCAGAATGACCATATGTTTGACGTCCAATAGCCGATGATAAGATAAAAAATCAATGTGCTCTAGTGACGTCGTTAAATAAAACAAATGTTACTTTACTTAGTTGCTAGTGTTAAAGCCACTGGCCCTAGTTTTAGAGGTACGTGTACTTTTTGTTTCGTATAAAACGTATTAATTTTAAGCTCATACAAACAACAAGATGACCTGAAACAGGTTGGTAATTTAAATAAGAAAATTGTAATTAGTTTCTAAGTTAACTGTAAGAAAGCTGGAAAGTATTTTACACTGCCTAATAATTAGAGACAATGACTTTTAAAATATTGGGCTTTGACAGCTGTGGTTTTGTCGTTAAATTACACATTACTCAAAATACTTATTTGACTCCATAGACTGTGGATACGCCCATTGTGGGTTCCTTGCAATATATAATGTAGTTTATGCGAAACAGAAAAAAGTGGGTATCTGGAGAACGAAATTCAGCGACTTTAAAAAAAAAAAAAAATCCGCTAGATCAATTACGGCAACTAGGATAAAGCTCAGTCGCTCGCTTGTCGTGTTTATGATTGTGAAATCGATATATGCTATTTGTTCAAGAATAGGGAAGGGATTGTCAACAATATCTACTTTAATAAGTCAGGTAAAGCGTTCGTTTATATTGTTAAAATCCGTTGCCTATGAAGTTTGGACATCTTTCCCGTTGGGCCATTTCTCGTTCCACCCAGTGCACCATGACTGGTATATCAAAGGCCGTGGTATGTGTTTTCCTGTCTATGGGATGGTGCATACAACAGATCCCTTTCTACTAGTGGGCAAAATTAGTGGGTTCCCTCTCTACAATTTACGAAATGCTTGACATCCAATAACCAATGATTAATACATCAATGTGGTCTAGTGGTTTCATTAAACACAACAAACTAAAAACTACATTTATTTTCCTTTCGTCAGTGTCTACAGGCGTGTATCATAAATGTTCATTTCAGTCTTTGTTCACAGTATTATAATAATTGTGATCTGACGTCTGTGATATCTCAATCATCGTTTTTGTTGGTCTGTTGACATGGAGGTAAACGTGGTCTCCATCAACACTCGATGACGTGTTAACATACTGTACAGTGTTGAGTTGTAGATGTTCATAAGTGTTGCCATCATTGTCATCAGTATTATAGCGGTTAAAATTGTTATTAGCGTTAGAAGGGTTAACATTAGCACCAGCGTTATTAACGTTAACATCTCTGATGACATAATCTCCATCATCATCGGTGGTTTGTTTGTCTTTTGCTCGTTTTATCCTGGAAAAAAAATATCATCACATTAGCCAACATTTCAATTAAATATTAATTCTAATAATTATATTAAATATTTTTTTTAACTAATATAGTGCGTCGGTAAATACAACATTTCCTTCATTTTCTACCTAATTTGTAGCTTTCAATCTTAAGATATAAAATAGTTATAAATTGAGGTAAGTTGTCTATTCCATCTTTTGTGTTAGTAGTGGCCATTGTCTAATAATTACGATGCATTACTGACTAAAATTAGTCTTGAAGCTATTCCATAATTTGAACTTGTGCATACTTTTTCATCTCTTCGATGACATTCTTTAATTTTTGCATCGTTTTGGATGAATTGACAGATTTAAAATTTGGTCTGTTTGTCACGACTTATTTAGAACATAACAGAAGTACTGCATAGTGTTAGTTATGTATGTTTGGTACATATAGAAAATGATATGGGAATGTATATTGTTAAATATTCATCCATCCATCCATCCGAGGCAGAACGTAGCCCAGTGGTAAATAAATGGCCCCGTTGGACTATTTATTGTTTCAGCCAGTCCGCCACCAGTGGTACATCAAAGACCGTAGTATGTGCTATCCAGTTTGTGGGACAGTTCATACAAAAGATCGCTTGCTACTAATGGATACCGGCCTCGGTGGCGTCGTGGTTAGGCCATCGGTCAACAGGCTGGTAAGTACTGGGTTCGGATGCCAGTCGAGGCATGGGTTTTTTTAATCCAGATACAAACTCCACCCCCCCCCCCCCCCCCGAGGCAGGACGTAGCCCAGTGATAAATGCATGGCCCCACTGGACTATTTATTGTTTCAGCCAGTCCGCCACCATTGGTACATCAAAGACTGTGGTATGCGCTATCCAGTCTGTGGTACAGTTCATACAAAAGATCCCTTGCTACTAAATAGAACAATGTAACGGGTTTTGTCTCTAAAACTCTAGCTGGTGATAAATCAATCAATTTGTTATAGTGCTGTCGTTAAACAAACAAATATTTAAACCATCAATACGTACGTACGTACGTCCCTACGTAACAACCCAACCATCTACCTGCCTACATACATACATACACACCTTCATCCATACATGAATAGATATATGCATAGACAGTAGATACACACAAATATATACATGTACATACAAAGTATCGACATATTTACACAGCACATTCCATACTATTTCCTATTATATGGCATTCATGGATCATTTGTTGGGATAGGGAAACTCAATAGCTTCACCAAGAGGATTGACAAATGGATTACAACCGAGCGAAAATCTCTCTCATTTGGGTACACACAGTTTCAAAATGTCCACATGCCTTTAAATAGTTTAACCAGAACCCCACGACTGGCATATCAAAGGATGTTGTATGTGCCGTCCGTTTTGTGGGAAAGTGCATATAAAAGACCCTTTGCTGCTAATAGGAAAATGTGACAAGTTTCCTCTCAAGACTATGTGCCATAATTACCAATTGTTTGCATCCAATAGCCGATGATTAATTAATATAATGTGCTCTAAAGGTGTCTTTAAACACCCCCCCCCCCCCCCCCCCCCCCCCACACACACACAATTTGAACGATTTAAGTAAATGTAACAAAGTATATAGCATCTCTTGGCCTAAGATGTCTGAAGGACATTAACTAAATAGGAAGCCATGTTAAAGCCTACAATGTCCCGACTGCCCAAGATGTTTTAGGCAGTTGGAACATTTTGGGCTTCAACATGGCTTCCTATTTAATGGATACACGATAAATAGCATGTATGTTTTACGGTTTACGCCAAATGGAAACACAGGTTACTATTTTGGATCGATTAATCTGTCTGAACTATATAAGTATTGTACAGTTAAATTTAATTTTTGTTTAACGACATCACTACAGCTCATTAATTATTCGTCGGCTATTCAATGTCAAACATTTGTTAATTCTGACACGTAGTCTTTTTTTTTTCCGTTACTAGCAAGCAACGCTTTATATACATTTCTCTAGGTAGGACAACACATACCACGACCTTTGCTATATCAATGGGTCCACAGAGGAGGTTGTAACCTACGACCCATGCACCCCAGACTTAGACATAGACACGGTTTTAACGTGATCCTATACCTCTATGGTTTCGAACACGCCTACCCCGAGTCCGGCCTATGATCGGTGGTCTGACTCGGGGCAGGAAAAACCTAACTAATAAGACAATTTAGAAATTTGAAAATTTAATATCAAAATAATAAAATGGGTAGATGGGAGGTTAATAAATTTTGACTGCGTCCTTAAACATAAATATATTTATTCTAAAATAATTATCAATACTTGTGACGGAACATGCTCTTATCTTTTCGCCTGTGGCGATGTTAATTGTTTTAGAGGGCCGTGTGCACGTAATACCTCCGCGCGACCGTACCCCCTAATACACACTTAGACTAGGTGTGGAGGCCATGTGACCAGTAGTTACGTAATAACTCAGGTAGTGCGGTTTTACGACCGTGGTTTCTGGCGAACTAGGCGACAGTAAGTCTGACCATCTAAGAAACAAATGCCGTCTCTGGGAGTTGTGGGAATATCACATGATAGGTGAGGTACCGCGTTGTGCCCCCAGGCGATATTCGCTGTCTCTCAGATTTTTTAATAAATAGATAGGATTTTAGAGATAACGGGGAGAAACATTGGAAGTATCCAGGGGAAACGGACGTCGTCCCCTGAACGATCTATATAAATTCAGTCCGGACATGGTAAATATATTTTTCTGCTCTGTTGTATAACCTTGATGTGATTGATGTGAATTTAAATATTTTAACACTGTATTATACCAATATTATTTAGACAGTGTCTCCGGCTCTGACGAAGTAAATTGTAGGCTTCACTGTTCTAAAAAGATAAAGCTTAGCTGGTCATCCTAGAGGACCTAGGCAAACTTTATGTTATTGTCTTTATTGTGATAGGTACCAGTATTAATTCTGTATTACAAGGTTACTGAATGAGTAGTTACGGGTTAATTAAAAATTAACCAGTTAGGAATAGGCAGCGTTTCTCAATTATCACACGTGTGCGTGTTGTATCACGGTGAAGTGATTAGAGTATTGTGTAAACTAGACACCTAGTGATTAACTAATTAAGTGATTAGTTCTGGGTTGTTATATTTGTTGTTGTTAATTAACTACTGCGGCAAGTACATTTGTCAGCGTAGTGTTAATACAGAGTCCAAAGTATATTGTGTTTTGTTGTGTTTTCTAGTGAACTAAACGTGCTACATATATATATTTTTTATATAAGATCTTATCTCTAATCATACCTAGAGCTGAGCCACTCGGGTATTAGACTGCCCGATACAGAGAGATCTATCTAATAGATATACAGTTAGGAGAGATATTTGGATAATCGTGTTTTATTCAGTTACGGGTATTATAGGATCCCCGTGTCAATACTTTAATTTGACGCAAGTTTAGATGGGGAAGTTTAAAAGTAAATAAATTACCAAGAAAAAAAAAGAAGAAAAAAAAGGTTTATTTAGTCCCCAGAGGTAAGGGTAGGAGGGTAAGCCTGGCCCACTGAAAAGTTATATTAAATTTAATATTAAATAACTCAATATATAAAATTATTATGAACGATTGCCAATCCTATCTCGGGCCTTATTGTGACCAGGAAGGGGCGGGGGGGGGGGGGGGGGGGAGAAGGGAGGCCGGAACTTGCACTAAGCCTACGGACAAACAGCCTACGCCCTATGGCCCCTAAGAAACTCTAACCACCAGCATCACCCCCCCCCCCACACACACACACACACACACACACACACACACACACACACACCGTGTCCAACTCCAGCTCGATTCAGTCATGGCAACCACTTGGAATTGAAAATAGTGTACTGTTAGAGGAATGTCACTAGGAGAGTGACCGGCTGTAAAGTTTGTTATCCAGTGTTGTGCCACTAGTAGAGTGACACAACAAACCCGTTTAGGGGGTGATTATTGAAGAAGTCGAGGAAAGTTTTGCATGTCCAGCCCGCCGTGAAGAGAACAACGCATCCGGAACAGCAACGAGGTGAACCCGAGGTGTCCCCTCGGTCCGCCTCTAGAATGTCTGGTGTTAGAATAGTAAACGGCCGGTCAGCTAGTGATTGCACTGGGAAAATAACATTCTATAACAAAAACGGCACTAGTGTAATAGACTACTGTATTGTAGATAAATATTCTCTAGATGTTACACGACGATTTTTATGTTGGAAATGTTAATATTCACTCTGATCACGCACCTATATTCATGTGATTAAGAAAACCGTATGGTATAAATGAATGTACATGTACTTGTAAAAAGGCAAGCAGAACATATGTATATGAGTGGAATGATGATAAAAAAGAAACAACACTTAACAATGCTATGTCTAAACAAGAAGAATTAAGTGTTTGTATTGACGACCTTATTCTTAAAAAGACTTCTGTTAATGAGTGTGTAAATAATCTAACAGGGGTGTTACATGATATATTTGACGAGACATGTAAGCGCGAAACTCGAATAGGTAACAACTGCTCAGTAGACACTAGCAAACGCGGTATCGTCCGTGAACACAAGCCTTGGTTCAATGATGAATGCACAAAGCTATACAACAGGTATAGGTGCGCTCTCCTGCAATTCAATTACAACCGTAGCCATTTAAGTAGATTCAAACTATCAGATGCTACAAATAAGTACAAAGTGTTACAAAAGAAAATGCATTCACCTTACCTAATGCAGGAAGGAAATATGATTGGTACTCTTAGGGAAAATAACCCTAAAGCATTTTACAAAAAAATTAGTAAATCTAAAAAAGACCATAACTGTGATATAACAATAGACACATTTATGAATCACTTTAAAAATCTAGCTTGTTCTACACAAAACGATGATACACAAGGGACTAACGACTGCACTAATCAAAATAGCCACGCCTTATACGAAGAATTAGATAAGCGTATTACCGAACATGAGATCCTATATGTGTTAAGCAAAGCTAAGCGTAACAAAAGCCCCGGCATTGATGGCCTATTATATGAGTTTTTCGCTGAATGTAAAGATATAATGCTGCCTATACTATGTACACTTTTTAATGTTATTTTAGACTGGCATCTTTCAAGAAAATTGGTGCAATGGCACAATTATTCCTGTGTTTAAAATGGGTGATAAAAACGATGTAAATAATTATAGAGGTATCACGCTCATGAGCCACTTACCAAAATTGTTCACAACAATTTTAAGCAATAGATTATTGAATGTGAGTTCAACCTACACTATTATATCTGATGCTCAGTTTGGGGTTAAGCCCGGTTTTAGCACAGTTGACGTTATTTTTGCTCCGCAGAGTCTTATAACTATGACACTTGGCAGTAAGAAAAGACTATATTGTGCTTTCATTGACTTTAGTAAAGCATTTGATACAGTTGAGCATAAGGCATTGTGGTTAAACATTTATAAATTAGGATTAAACAGTAAGCTTGTAAATGTTGTAAAATCAATGTATGGTCAGATAAAATCATGTGTGAAATATCAGGGAAATATATCTGAATCCTTCTGGTACAAATCCGGTCTAATTCAAGGAGAAGCTCTTTCGCCATTCTTGTTTTCTTTATTTGTTAACGATCTGTATTCAACAATTCTCCAAAATGTCTGTTATACAAATTCGTTGTTAATAATTATTGCTTACAACCTTATCTTCAGAAACCTATTGCCTTGAAATACAAACATATTTTAAGTAAATACAGATTATCTTCCCATAATCTCTTTATAGAAACGGGCAGATACCACAATATTGACAGGAATAATAGAATTTGTCGTCTATGCAATATGAATGTTGTAGAAGACGAATATCACTTTGTTCTAGAGTGTCCTTTCTTCAGTAACATAAGAGATAAATATATTAAACCTTTTTTATTACAATAAACCATCAACATTTAAATTAACGCAACTACTGTCCAGCGAAAAATCAAAACAGCTAATTAAATTGTGTAAGTATTTGAAAACTGCTACCACGCATAGAACAGACAACATTGATACATGACAGCTACATATATAATTTAACCTAAAAACATCAAAATAGTTGTGTAAACACATTTATGTTAGTCTTGCATGCCTATTATTTAAGGTAGGTAGATAGATGCCCAACATGTTAAAATGAAGACATTATTGCATACATGGTTATAAGCGTAAGTGGCAGGCAAAACAAAAAATATAATATTTTAAAAATAGAATCCCCGCAACAATTTTACCTCCCCCCAAAGAAAACCCCATTAACAACAACACATCTGCATCCAAATAAACAATAGCCTACAAAACAAAGCCACACACGACTGCACACGCACGACCAAGCACATAGCCCAGACGAACACGCACATTTAAAAACAAAGTTGTATTTATGTACATATACCAGTGGTGTAGGAAGGTGGCAAGGGGAGGGGCGCACGTACACACGCACACATACACACACACACACACACACACACACACACACACACACATATATATATATATATATATATATATATATATATATATATATTATGGAATGCTTAATGGTGCATAATATTAATAACTGCAGGTAGATAGTCGATCGTAACTATTAAATTGCATATTAAATTGTGTCCGTTACACCTTGTCTGACAATGACACTGGATTCGCCTTCCGATTTGTTTGCTTATTTTCACTGATGACGCATTTATTTGCATCGTCAGTATTCAATTAAATTTAGTATACGTCATGATGTACTATTTGTTACCTATGTTTATTCCACTGACAAATATGTGCATGTTTGCTCCAAAACCGTCTTTATTACCATTCAGACAGTAGAAACATTATCGTTAGGCGAGGAAGTGAATTTCTGTATCGTTAGTTTCATTATTAACTAGCTTACTGCATAGGTCGTAGTTAATAATGCAGCTAGCGATACAGAAAATCACAGCTAGTCATTTAGTCAAATTAATGTACATCTCCGCTCGTACACAGTGATATATACACAAACACATATATATTAATTGCAAATATCAAAACTTTGTTATAATGCCGTATTAACGAGTCAGTTATTCTGTGAAAGAAGGAGATTGCACACAATCTGACAAACAATAATAGTAATATAAAACTTTATTAACGTCAAAAAACGTCGATGACTACTCCACAATTCAGTAGGAACAAAGGGGTTTTGTTGCAAGCGACTGGAGCGTGAACGCGCCGGAAATAGTTTAGTGGCTAATTGGGGCCACTTAGCGCTGTCAGAACAGAACAGAACAGAACAGAACAGAACTTTATTACACTCAGGCCGTTCCACAACGGCGTTAGAGGAACATACATAATAAATAGTATAAACGTGATAAGAGGAGGTTTACAGGAGGATGAAATAATAACATATGATAATACATAATACATGCATTTACTTGTATATGATATTAATTGATAATAACTGTAACAGTATAGTATTAGTATTAGTAGTATTATTATTATTATTAGTAGTAGTAGTAGTAGTAGTAATAATAATGGTGGTAGCAGTAATGGTAGTCGTAGTAGTATAATAATAGTAGCAGTAGTAGTAATAGTAATGGTAGTACATGGTACAGTAATAATAATAATAATAATAATAATCATAATAATAATAATAATAATAATAATAATAATAATTGTAATATAGCTAGGAAACAGTTTTGATTGTGACATGAGTATTCAGTTACAAGGACGGTTAAAAACCTGGCAAATTACATTTATAAAGTTCGCCAACTTCTTTAATACACTTATTTTCTTACTGCTCATTAGTTCTTTGAATTTGTAGGTGCTTGGTCTAGTATAATAATAGGGATGTAAAAATCTTACTCGGGAATTATGAAAAAATATACATACAAATAAATAATGGAATTCATCACCAATGTCACTTTCATCACATAAAGTACACAATCTGTCTTCAAATAATATGTTATTCCACCTTCCAGTTTCGACAGGTAAATAGTGATTTGACGTTCTAAATTGTATAATTAATCTCTACAACCTTTCGGGAATTATATTTAAATATTTTTCAAAAATGAGTTCTTCTTTAAAACGTTGATAGGTTTCGCCTCTTGATGACATTGATATGCTATTAGTCCATATTTGTAAATATTGATCATTTTGCCTAATTTTAATTTGTTGTGAGAGCCAAGTTAACGATAAAAAGGTGTGTGATATCCAAACATCGCTCATTCCTAAATGCTCTAAAATATGTTTAATACTAGTGAGCCAATTATAATTTATTCTATTTGTAACATGATCTGTCAACATAAATCTGTATAGAAGAAATGATAATTTTGATTGTTTCCCTGAAATAATGCGTGTCCAGTAACAAACCATTCTTCTTTAAATATTTAATTCCACGGGCACTTCCCCAATTCTCCGTATAACATAAGTAACGGGGTGGATTTTTTTGTTGGGAAGATGTGTCGGAGGAAATTTATTTGAACAGAATCGCATATATCGTTTTTTCCATATCCCCAGACTTCGCAACCGTATAACAAGATTGGGAGAACCATTGATTCAAACATTTTAAGTTTACACTCAATCGATAGATTATTGTCTTTAGATTTCGCCAATACAAAATACATAGCTTTACTTGCTTCGTGTTTTAAATGAGCCTTGGTCGTTTTAAAATTATTTAATTTGCTAAAAGTGACCCCAAGGTATTTAAATTCTTCACATTTTCGAGAACATATTTTCCAAGTTTGAAAGTATATTTATAATCTCTGGCATTTCCATTGAAAATTAATACTTTAGTTTTTGAGATATTTATCTTTAGTTTCCATTTATTACAGTACTGATCGAATACGTTTAGTGTGTGTTGTAAATCAGCGGCATTGGTAGCTAGTATAGCAGTATCATCTGCATAAAGTAAGCAAAGTAAGTGAATGCCGATGTCGAGCGGGTTTTGTTGGTTTTCATCAATGGGGGTAACTCCTTTACATCCAAAATTTATTAAATATTTTTCTAGGTCATTTAGATACAAGGAAAATAGGACTGGGGATAAATTTTCACCCTGACGGACGCCGTTGCTGCATGGGAATAATAAGATTTCTGATTGTTTGCATATATTAATGGTTTTATGCCTTTATACATTTGGTAGATATTTTTTTTTAATTTACCGTTTATGCCATAATCCAGTAGCTTATGCCATAAGTGTGTACGAGATACCATATTAAAAGCTTTCTGGAAATCGACAAAAGTGCAGAATAATTTTTTTTTTTATTTTTTTTTAAATATCTATCAAAGTATGTAATGTAAATATATGGTCTATTGTTGAATATCCTTTTCGAAAAGCTGACTGCGCTTCACTCAAAATATCATTTTCTTCAATAAATGTTTTTAAGCGGTTATTCAGTATAGTTGTAAATAATTTAGAACAGCAGGAGAGTAAAGTTATGGGTCGATAATTTTCAGGTAATGAACGGTCCCCTTTATTTTCCAAATCAAGGACAGATAAATATGTTTCTTATAGAGGTTATAGTGTCGCGCAACCGATCGATACGTGGAGCGTGTTGACACCGAGCTCCGACCTGGCCCTGACCTTTGACGTCAGAGACAGCAGAGCCGGTTGTGCACTCGAAATATCGATCGATATGCGCCGCTATTGTAGATATTGTAAATAAAGGACAAGAAAATTAAATTAAAATATTTAAAAAATCAAAAAAAAAAAAAAAAAAATGGAAATTAGACAAAAACTAAATAAACATTTAGATGTTGATTTAGTATATATAAAAAAATAAATTAATAATTAATTAATTAATTGATAATAATCAATTGTTCCCAGGCACACGGTAAAAGACAGCCGTCGAGGAGAGCGATTGGGTGTTAGGGAAATGTTATCAAGACATAATCAATAATAAAAATAATTAACCATGAACAGTACATTAGATACAGTGTCCAAAAAAGAAAAGAAATACCTTTCATAGCTGCCTTGTATTATAAAATTAAAACTAAATATAGTTGTTCATTTAAACCTAATTAATACTAATTAATATATATGGCTAAATTAGATATATTTAAATATTAACATTTGTCTCCAACACACAGGCCATTAATAATCTATCAATAGTTGATTTAAACTGTTTATTAGGGTTTAATAAATTTTTGGGGGTGAACGGAATATTATTTTTATCAAAATAATTTTGTAGTTTAATTCTATTCTTTGTATATTTGTTACAGAAGAATAAATAATGATTTATATCTTCTATGGTATTGCAGTGGGTGCAGTTTGCACTATTGATTTTTTATTGATTTTAAGTTTAATTTGATTGAGAGCAACAGCTATTATTTTAGTAGCTTTAATGTTCAAAGATGTAGGGCCCTGTGTGGAGACAATGGGTTTGATATTAGCGCGCCATGCTCTCGGCATGTGGTTCCAATCTGTTTGCCACAGGCGGTCAATGCATGACACGACAATTGAGTTAATTTCTCTATGATTATATTTTATAATCTTTACCCTATCATCTGATAATGCTTTTTTGGCCCAGTGATCAGCGGTCTCGTTCCCCATGGATACCAACATAGGCCGGTACCTACTCAAAGACGACTTCCACCCCGCTCTGGATAATTTTATTATAAAAAACGAATAATATTCTTAACAATTTCTGGCCTGACACTATGGGAGCCATCTATGGCATTAAGGGCACTTAGGCTGTAAGACAGAATAATGAATTTATTTGGGTCGTTCATTTTATTATGGTTGTTTAATATCCATACCAGGGCATATGGAATAGCCAATAGCTCCGTGGTGTAGACAGAAACGTTATCAGTCAGTATGGCTCTAAAATGGCTATATCCATTTAATTATTTGACGGCAAAGGCCATACCCGTCCTACCAGTTATGGGGTCTTTAGAGCCGTCTTTGTAAATTTGTAGATGATTAGAATATCCCCCCCCCCCCCCCCCACCCCATAATGATCCTAAAAAGGGTATTTTTGAATACTGGTAGGTCTATTTGAGCCAATTCAGTTTTTAGTTTTCAGTTAACCTTGAGGAGTATGAGAGCCCATGGGGCTTTGAATCTAGCACTACAATCACTTATAGGTAGATTCGCCACCCCAAAATCGTTAGCAAATCTTAATAAATACGAATAAATGGATATATCAGAGTCCCGGACTGACTGAGTATAAAGGGAGATAAGCTTGTTAATAGGGTTATCTCTAACCAGATTTTAAATTTTAAATAAATGTTTAAGTCCCTGTTTAATTCGTCTAAGGGTCAGTGGTAAGATTCCAAGTTCAGCTAAGACGCTATCATGGAGCGTGCAAACAGAGGCCCTAATAATGGTTCCCTGTTATACACGCTCTCAAGTTTCTTAAGCTGGGAGTCACTGGCACAGCCAAAGGCATGCGCCCCATATTGAAGTTTTGAGACTATGAACGCCTCAAAAATCATAAGCAGAGTTTTCCTATCATTGCCCCATGAGACTGCTGAGAATACTTTTAATAAATTAATATAATATTTACATGTGCCACCACATTGGCTATATGCTCTACAAAAGTGAGTAGCGGACCGATTTGACGTGTGTTATTATTTTATTGGTGTATAATAAATCTAATTTCGGCGCTGTTTGTCCGTGTCTACCCACAAATTATATACAACACTAAATTCCGTGCTAGAACACATTGATTTATTAATCATCCGCTATTGGACGTCAAACATTTGGTAGTTTCGCCCTATAGTTTTAGAGAGGAAACACGTTACATTGTTCCATTTGTAGTATGGGGTCTTTTTATGTGCACCATCCTAAAGACATGATAACATATATCACGGACTTTGATATACCAGTCGTGATGCACTGGCTGAAAAGAGAAATAGCCCAATGGGCCCACAGACGGGGATCGATCACTATCCGACCACTCATCAAGGGAGCATTTTACCACTGGGCTATGTTCTGCCCCATAATAATTAGTGTGACGCGAAGCATTAAATCTACAAGTGTTGTTTCAATGTATACGTATTATGTACCTGGGAAATTACTAAGTGTTACTGTTGTTTCTATTGGGCAGACTCTGTTAGCTGTAACGAGACAATTAATAATAATCATAGGGGGAGAGGGGGTGGAAGCCAGTGCCCTAAATGATTATATTGTGTTGTTTTACTATTTTATGTACACAACCCATGTTTTACCCTTGGCAAGTGTTGTTTTAATTGTAAACAAGGGGCTGATAATAATAATAATAATAATAATAATAATAATAATAATAATAACAATAATGGTAATAATAATAATAATAATAATAATAATAATAACAATAGCAATAATGGTTATAATAATAATAATAATTATAATAATAATAACAATAGCAATAATGGTTATAATAATAATAATAATAATAATAACAATAATGGTAATAATAATAATAATAATAATACTAATACTAACAATAATGGTAATAATGATAATGATGATGATGATTATAATAATTATTATTATTGTAATGATGATGATGATGATGATGATGATAATGACAACGTAGTTTGAATCCTGGCACACCTTATTTATATATTACTGACGTATGGACAATGTTTATTACATTAACAAAATACATGTATAATGTGTAAACGAGCATTCTGTACATCGGGGGTAGGTTTGGAGGTGGATGCAATTCAATTATAGTTGTGTTTCATACAATGCTAAAAAAATAAGGCAAGTTACTCGCTTAGATTATAACATAAGCATAGTCCATTTGCGTAAAAAGAGAGCTGGTGACTTTGCATGTAGCACTATAATGAATAAATTCACATGATTTCACTCTAATTACGATATATCTTCAATTCATGGATTGTATTCAAAATGTAAGTTTCGGTAACCCCAGGAAGACATAAACAGTTTTATTTTTTCCTTTATTCAATTCCGGTTATATGGCGTTAGACATATGGTTAAGGACCACACAGATTTTGAGAGGAAACCCGCTGTCGCCAATACATGGGCTACTCTTTCCGATTAGCAGCAAGGGATCTTTTATTTGCGCTTCCCACAGGCAGGATATAACAAACCATGGCCTTTGTTGAACCAGTTACGGATCACTGGTCGGTGCAAGTGGTTTACACCAACCCATTGAGCCTTGCCGAGCACTCATTCAGGGTTTGGAGTCGGTATCTGGATTAAAAAAGCCCATGCCTCGACTCGGATCCGAACCCATTACCTACCAGCCTGTAGACCGATAGCCTAACCACGACGCGACCGAGGACGGTATGTGAAGGGAAATGCATACTAACATGTTTCTCTCTGTGTCAGTGTTCAGTGTGTTCTCATTCTGATACATGCTGAACCAGGAAGAATATGAACTACCTTATGTTTACAGGGCTATAAAGGTCCATAGTAACGGGGGAGTTGTCTGTGCCCCCCCCCCCCCCCCCCCCCACACACAAACTCAAGCTGCAAAATGTAAGTTTTTGTTTCCTATTCTGTAGTAATAAAGATAAAATATGGCTTATGCACCCTCCACATATCGACCATGCGGTCCTGGTATATTAAACGCGTAGTGGTATGGGTGTCGTCTGCATATCAGCGCAATCAACAGAAACCGGTTCGCCAGCTTTTGTATGGTGTTGAATTAGTTATATAGATATACATGAGCAAAGTTATGTCATGCTTGAGGGGTGGGTGGGTACTATGTATTGTTGGTGGTGTGAGGTTACCAATACCTGTAGTATGGTACCGGCTTTCACTAAAAGCCTGTTTTAATGAATCAGTGGGTAGGTGTAAGGCTACTGCAACGATTTTTCTCTCACTAACCCACTCTGCTGGATAAACAGCCCAGGCAGCTGAGGCGTGTACCCAGGACAGTGTGCATGAACTTTATTTAGACAGAACAGGAAATTATGTTTAAATAAACGGAAGGAGATCAGTCATGATAACTGTGTTTACCAATATTTAGTAGGCACAACATTTCTTGCGTTAATTTTACGTAACATTTGCAAGCAACAAAAAAAAACCCACCAACCCCAGCCTGCTACCGACCCTGTTCGGGCTGCTTGTGCTCCCTTGCACATGCCAGCGCGGGTGACTCCCTCTCTCACCCACCCACACATCTTTTCCTGTCCTGGACAGAGGAGCCCGCGTAAGCCGACACCTGCGGTCATGACAGGCGTGTGCTACAACAACTTGTTGTGAATGTACAGATTAAAACCTATGACCTAACTTGACCAGTACAAGTGATGTGTAAGCACGTGAGAAGCCAATCGTAATGTTAAAGGTTCTTAGTTGCTAGTGTTAAAGCCACTGACCCTAGTTATCGAGGTGCGTGCATGTTTTTGTTTCTTATAAAACGTATTAATTTTAGGCTCATACAAACACCAAGATGACCTGAAACAGGTTGGTAATTAAGTAAGAAAATTGTATTAGTTTAAAAGTTAACTGTAAGAAAGATCGAAAGAATTATATACTACTGAATAATTAGAGACAGTCGCTTTAAACATGTTGGTCTTTGATACCTGTGAGTTTTTGCTTTTTCGTTTCAGTACTTACATCCATGTAAGTGATTGATCTAGACAAATCTGACATGTTTTTTTGATCACCCAGTGTTTGTAATACCTGTCAAGCCACTGTTGTAGTCGCATCTATTTCCGCCACACGAACACACACACACACACACACACACACACACACACACACACGCACGCGCGCGCGCCCTTTTCAACATTCCCTTGACTCCGTAGCCAGTACCGGCCTCGGTGGCGTCGTGGTTAGGCAGGATAGCACAAACCATGACCTTTGTTGAACCAGTTATGGATCACTGGTCGGTGCAAGTGGTTTACACCTACCCACTGAGCCTTGCGGAGCACTCATTCCATGCCTCGAATGGGATCCGAACCCAATACCTAGTCTGTGATCCTGGAGTGTGAAATCTAACAGGTATAATTACACATGACGACCAGATAGGAAAATTGAAGTATGTCCATGTTGTTAGATTTTACCCTGTTTTCACATGGAGCTATATTGACCAAATGATCATGATTGATACGTACATTAAAACAAATTATAAACATTTGGGGACGTGTCGTATGCATGCACGTGTTTATATTGGCATGCTAGTGGGTGGTGTCAGTGAAGTATGTGGTTGCATTCATAAAAAGAATATGGATAGAAAGGCTGTATAAATTAAAAGTTATTATTATTATTATTATTAGTAGTAGTAGTAGTACTAGTAGTAGTAGTAGTAGTAGTAGTAGTAGAAGTAGTAGTAGTAGTAGTAGTAGTAGTAGTAGTAGTAGTATTAAAAACAACACCAACATATTAAGTACCTAATGATGTCTTATATACTGATATAAACAGATAAGTGAAGACAAAGAATTGAAGACGAAATTTAGTTTACTAAGAGCGTTGTAATGTCGGCATTTAATAGAAATTTGTAATGTGAGACTGAATGTCAGTGGGGAACAGACCCTGTAATCTATAATAACTTAACATGCCAATTCGGCTAGAGATAAGTACGTGTATTTTTATTTGTTTTTAATATATATAGAGGCTATTTCATGGGGTTTTTCGAATACAATTTTTATGGCAACGAGTGATGTGTGAAAACCATATTTTAACGAATTGCGAAGCAATGAGTTAAAATATGGTTTTCACACATCACGTGTTGCCTGTCACGGGGATCCTACAATACCCGTAACTGAATGAAACACGACTATCCAAATATCTCTCCTAACTGTATATCTAGTAGATATCTCTGTAACGGGCAGTTCAAAAACCCGCGTGGCTCGTCTAGGTATGGTCAGAGATAAGATCTTATATAAAGTATGTATTATTATAGCACGTTTAGTTCACTAGAAAACACAACACAAACACAATACACTTTGGAATCTGTATTAACCTACACTGACAAATGTACTGCCGCAGTAGTTAATTAACAACAACAAATAATAACAACCCAGAACTGATCACTTAATTAGTTAATCTCTAGGTATCTAGTTTACACAATATGCTAATCACTTCACCGTGACACAACACCCACACGTGTGATAATTGAGAAACGCTTCCAGGGGAACTTAATTAATAAAGGAATTACAACTCTATTCCTAACTGGTTAATTTTTAATTAACCCTTAACTACTCATTCAGTAACCTTGTAACACAGAATTAATATTGGTAC
This sequence comes from Gigantopelta aegis, assembly GCF_016097555.1. NCBI lineage: Eukaryota > Metazoa > Mollusca > Gastropoda > Neomphalida > Peltospiridae > Gigantopelta > Gigantopelta aegis. The sequence continues at coordinate 16,682,723 of NC_054713.1, read as the reverse complement.
CTATCACAATAAAGACAATAACCTACAGTTTTCCTAGGTCCTCTAGGATGACTGGATAAACTTTAGAACAGTGAGCCTACAGTTTACTGCGTCAGATTACCGGTAGCACCGTCTAAATAATATTGGTATAATACAGTATTAAAATATTTAAAGTCACATCAATCACATCAAGGTTGTACAACAGAGCAGAAATAATATATAATTACCACGTCCGGACTGAACTTATATATTTCGTTCAGTGAACGACGTCCGTTTCCCCTGCAGCCTTCCTATGTTTCTCCCCGATATCTCCAAAACCCTAGCTATTTATTATAAAATCCCAGACTGGTCCGGAGACAGTACGCGGAACCGAATCTTATGATGTGTATATTTCCACAGCGACCAAGCGGTATTTTTTTCTTACAAGCCTAGACTGGTCGTCGCCTAGTTCGCCAGCAATACCCCGAACGTACCGAACTAGCGGAGATATTACGTAACTACTGGCCACATGGCCTCCGCATCTGGTATGGGTGTGTATTAGAAAGAGCTCGACGACCGTCGCGCAGAGGTATTACGCAACAAAGTGCCCACCTGGGCTTCAGTGCATATTGGAACTGCACACGGTCCTCTAAAACAATTAATATCGCCACAGGCGAAAACACATTTAAAAGCATGTTCCCTCACATTGCCATAAAAATCGTATTCGAAAAAATACCATGAAATGGTCTATTTATTATATACACGTTCAGTCATTTTTTATTTAAGAAAACAACAAAACAAAACAAAAAATATAACCTGAACATTACCTTTAATGCCCGATGATTGACAGCAAACCAAACCACTACTGTTCCTTACGCCAAAGAAAAAGAGTGCCCAAGAAAATATGTTTTATGAAACATGTTCAACGTTTATGTCATAGTCCATGTAATTCTATTTAAAATATTTATCATTATTATTATTATTACTATTATTATTGTTATAACTAATTATGCGCGTAGTAATACATTTTGCCAAAACATGGAAGACGACGAAAGTTGAAATGTTTGTTCCCGATAGGAATTTAAATTATTCATTTTAAAAGTAACAAAACAGGTAAAAACGCCAAAGAGTCAAAGGCTAACAAGATAAAGGTTGAGTAACTTGAAAACAATGACACATATTTAATGTGTGTACAGTGAATTCTTTAATTTTTAACTTCGAGTCGTGTTTTTTTGGCTGGCGATGGCAATGTGTTTTCCAAGTATTCCGAATTTGAAGTAACTGTCTCCGACGATGATGCACAATATTCGGAAGGAGGTGCCTGGTAAATGTGTATGTTTCCGTGAATCGTATTTCCAGAGAACACACTTGACAAGCAATGCTGCTGATGCATGCTGTTCACTGTATCCTTTGTGTTCACTGTCAGCTTTTTATGATCAGCTGATCATTTGGAACTTTCAGTTTCAAGTTCGACAGATGCAGTGTTCGATAGCAGGTGAGAGATCTCATGTTGTTTACTAGGTTTAATTTTCGAATAACTGTTAATGGAATTAACGTTTTTGTGACCTGCAATGAATAAATATTGTTCTGTTATTATATTTTCCCCAAAAAATATTTAAGCTTAAATATCAATCATAATTGGGTTTTATTTCATGTCAGCTAAATTAATAATGTTGTTTAATGGTAATGGCAGATGCTGTTTCTATCATATCCTTTTAATGATGCAAGAATTGAAATAAAATATATTTCCATGTTTACATAAAGTTAAAACTGTTGTATGAATAATATTTAATATGATAATTTTCATGTTTAATTTTATTAACTAAAATCTTAATTAAATACTGTAAATCTAATTTATATGTAGGCCTACCTGATATTTGAATAATTTCATTTGGAGCCACACCATGGTCTGTCAGTTTTTGGATCATGTGTTTTCTCATGCTGAAAGTAATACAATAATTTGATGTAAACATTACATGAAAGATATGTCATTTTAAAACATGTATTAATTTATTTAATTTATACCAAAAATCCGTATAACAATTTTTTGTTAAATGTACATTATTTAACCCAAATAACATTAAGGTCCAATAAGGCGCTAAGAGTTGTATCGCTTTGTCTCGAAATCGGTTCAGGGTAAAACCACCTGGAATCCTTGTTGACACGCTTAATACCCAAATACCTTGCATAATAACTAAGTTCTTTGTTTACAAAAAAAAATCCAATATATTTTTAGGAATTTGATGTTATGTTATTATTAAACTCAAACTCAAAATGTGTGTGCACTTTTTGAAAAGTTTGACTGTTAGTGTAATTTTAGTTTAATTATAAAACAAATATCAAAAAGGTAATTCATTCGTTACACGTTTTTTGACTAATATACTAGTATATGTTTCCAGCTAACAAAGCCTTTTAGCCGTTAAAGTTATATGTACTAATTACATTCCCCGCCCTGGTGCTTTTAAATATCCATACATAATCAAATCTAAACTTTGTTTTGAGTGCCATAATAATTAAAAGGAAACTATTAGACCAATCCAAGGTTAATTTAACTTCAACAATTGGGCCCAGGATTATATCTTTGAATAAGCGTAAACGGTATTTAATGAAAACAATCATAATAATCGCAAAGTTAACTTTCTCAGCAAACATAATCCAAATATACAACCTAAAATATGTTTTGTTTAACAACAACACTAGATCGCGTGGATTTATTAATCATCGGCTATTGAATGTCAAACATTTGGTAATTTTGCATATAGTCATTGGAAGAAACCCGCTACATTTTCCCATTAGCAGCAAAGGATCTTTTATACCCACCTTCCCACAGACAGGAAAGCTTTTGACCAGTTGTGGTGCACTGTTTGGAGCGAGAAAACATATATAGCATCACGCGGGGCGGAAACTAAATTCAGAATTGGAACGTTATACCCAAGACACTGTTATGCTTGCTAAGAAATACCGGTTCCTTGGTCTAGGGCTATGATTCCCGTTTGGGTGCGAGAGGTCCCTGGTTTGAATCCCGGACAAGCCCTAATTAAAAAAAATAAACACCCAATAGCCGATGTATTTTTGTTCTGGAGTGCCGTTAAACATTTATTCATTAATTTTTGCCAAAAGTGATTGATTACTTGTCAATATCTGTTGTCAATATTGCTGTACGGAAAGAGCCGATCTCATGTCTACCACTAATTCAATTCAGTTCAGTTGATTGCATGATACAAAACAAAAACTGATGTCAGCAAACAGATAAACACACACACACACACACACACACACACACACACACACACACGCACGCACGCACACACACACGCACAAAATCATACAACATCAATAGCAACAACAACAATTACTAATAATAACAATATTAATGTACAGGCCAGACGGAGACAAAATGTATATTATATTTATAGGAATAAAATTACTATATAATAATAAAGAATATTATAACAATTAAATGGTCAAAGTACTTGCAAATAAATTAGTGCCCCTCTGATAGCCAGAACAAGAACTCAACGTTTAGGAATACAGACGTCAATAAAGTTAATACATGCTTAAGAAATTCAATGTCACCATTATTGTATGGCATGATTAATATGAATTGTAAATTGCTATTTAGAGTAGAGAAGTCGGAAAAGGAGTTTAACTTATCAAATATTTGTTGCCTTTCAACATAATAAATAGGGCAGTCTAAAATAAAATGTGTTTCATCTTCCACAGCTTGAGGATTACAAACAAAATAGGTCCTCTTTTCAATTAATTGTTTAGGTTTACATAATCTTCCAAGTTCAGTATGAAGATTGTGTGCACTGATTCCCATTTTAGTAATTGTCTGCGTTGTTCGAAGTTTGGCGTGCAGATCAGGTAGTTTTCTAATTTAAACTCAGATTTAAATAGACTGTATGCTCTGAGTTTAGAAGCATTGTTTTGAATAGTATCTGACTAGAATTTTATATATTTCATCTTGAGTTCTTGTTTCAACTTACGTGTATCTCTGTTAGGATATAAAACGCCTTGCCTGTCCCATATTTGACGAAAGCCGAAATTGAATCCACATCATTTGTATATAAAATGCAGAGTTTAAAATATATGATTTAATAGACTAATATGATTCCAAGTACGCCTTATGCAGTATTGACGAACAAGCTTGTATTCCCAATTTAATCAAGTATTTTGCTACATGGAGTAAGCATGTAATAAGAAGTTGGTGCTGGTCCAGTTCACGGCGTATAGCATCATGGGTACTTATGTTGTTAACACCAAGTTGGCAGGTATTTATAGAATTTTATTATAATACTTTTGAATGGAGTATTGTCACATATATGTTTGAACATCACTATAAACACTATACCTAAGAAACAATAAAACTGAACAATGTTAATAGCAATTGTATCGTATATAAAAATAAATACTTATATGAGCTTGCCACCTTTTTTGAATAAAATAATCTTTGTTTTTGACAAGTTAACGGTACTAGGACAGTTGTGATACTTTTTAATCCTAACTGAGATTTTGACGATACAATAAGATAATCAACAAATACGAGGCTGCTTAATTGCTTAGCATATAAAGACACCGGGTCACAGTAAATTGCACACAAAAAATAGTATGTTTGTGTTAGTTCCAAAACACGTTTAATTTTCTCCTTTCGTCAAACGAAGCTCAAGGTATTTACAAATAATATTTTTATAGAATTATGGGACGGACTATAGTTCTATTACCGTCGGAGTACTCGGACTAGCATCAGGCGACGTCTTTTCCAGTGGGCAACCGCGGTTATGCAACCTTTATGATCTGCATTGTCCTTTTATTCAGGAATGGCCAGGACATGATGAACCAACTGAGGGACGCTCGCGCCAGACAGATGAAATTCAAACAGATCGCCCACCGCCTTTATGATCTACATTGTTCTTTTATTCAGGGATAGCCAGGACATGATGAACCAACTGAGGAACTCTCGCGCCAGACAGACGACATTCAAACAGATCGTCCACCGTCTTTATGATCTGCATTGCTCTTTTATTCAGGGATAGCCAGGACATGATGAACCATCTGAGGGACGCTCGCGCCAGACAGACGAACTTCAAACAGATCGTCAACCGTCTTTATGATCTACATTGTTCTTTTATTCAGGGATAGCCAGGACATGATGAACCGACTGAGGGACGCTCGCGCCAGACAGACGAAATTCAAACAGATCGTCCACCGACTGATTGACGAACTTCGAGACAAACACACCGGCAGGTCAACCGATATATCGAAACAAGAGATAATCGCTGCTCTAACAGTACTTACACAAAACTCATTTTGTTTTCAGGAGCATGTTTAGGGGTGATTCCTCCCCGGTTATTTTGAGGAGTAATATTTCTTCCCACTATTGATGACAGTTTAACACTATTGTATATAAATGCAAAGTACTATTGTTGTCAGTATAAAACTAATGCATGTAAACACTACTGTATATAAACACTATTGTTGTCAGTATCAAACTGCTGAATACAGACACCATTGTTGTTGTCAGTATTAAACTACTGCATGAACACTACTGTATGCAACCACTAGTGTTATCAGTACAAAACTACTGTACAAAAATGCTATTGTTGTCAGTACAAACCTACTGTATACAAATACTATTGTTGTCAGTATAAAACGTCTGTATATAAATATTACTTATTGTCAGTATAAAACTACTCTATATAAATGATATTGTTGCAGTATAAAACTAATGTATATTACCACTAGTGTTGTCAGTATAAAACTACTCTATATAGACACTGTCATTGTCAGTATAAAACTACTGTATATAATACTATTGTTGCCAGTATATAAATACTATTGTTGTCAGTATAAAACTTCAGTATATAAACACTATTATTGTCAGTATAAAAGTACTGTATACAAATACTATTGTTGTCAGTATAAAACTACTTTATATAAATAATGTTGTTGTTTGTATAAAACTACTACAGAGACACTATTATTGTCAGTATAAAATGTCTGTATATAAATACTAGTGTTGTCAGTATAAAACGTCTGTATATAAATACTTTTGTTGTCAGTATAAAACTGCTGTATTTAAGCACTATTGTTGTCAGTATAAAACTTCTGTATATAAGCACTGTTGTTGTTAGTATAAAATTATGTATATAGACACTATTGTTGTCAGTATAAAACTACTGTATATACATACTATTGTTGTCAGTATATAAATACAATTGTTGTCAGTATACAACTTCTGTATATAAATAATATCGTCAGTATATAAATACTATTTTTGTCAGTATAAAACGTATGTATATAAACACTGTTGTTGTTAGTATACAATTATGTATATAGACACTATTGTTGTCAGTATAAAACTACTGTATATAAATACTATTGTTGTCACTATAAAACTTCTGTATACAAACACTATTGTTTTCAGTATAAAACTACTGTATATACATAATTTTGCTCTTGTATAAAACTACTGTATATAAACACTATTGATGTCAGTATAAAACTACTGTATATAGATACTATTGTTGTCGGTATACAACTACTCTATTTAAACACTATTGTTGTCAGTATAAAATTACTTTGTATAAATATTATTGTTGTCTGTATAAAACTACTGTATATAGACATTATTCTTGTCAGTATAAAACTACTCTATTTAAACACTATTGTTGCCGGTATAAAACTACTGTATATATATAAACACTGTTGTTGTCAGTATAAAACTACTGTATGTAGACACTATTGTTGTCAGTGTAACATTTCTGTATATAAATACTATTGTTGTCAGTATAAAACTACTGTATAAATACTATTATTGTCAGTATAAAACTACCGGTTATAAACACTTGTTGTCAGTATAAAATTATGTATATATACACTATTGTTGTCAGTATAAAACTACTCTGTATAAATACTAGTGTTGTCAGTATAAAACTATTCTATATAAATTCTACTTATTGTCAGTATATCCCTACTGTATATAAACACTATTGTTGTCAGTATAAAACTTCGCTATATAAATACTACTTATTGTCAGTATAAAACTAGTGTATATAGACACTATTGTTGTCAGTATAAAACATCTGTATATAAATACTAGTGTTGTGAGTATAAAACTACTCTATATAAATACTATTGTTGTCAGTATAACACTTCTGTATATAAATACTACTTATTGTCAGTATAAAACTACTGTATATAGATTATATTCCTGTCGGTACAAAACTGCTGTAAGTAAACACTATTGGTCTCATTATGAAACCATTCTAAACAAGTAATACTCTACTGTTAACAGGAGATGGACTTGACCGAAGAGGATTTCAAGATTATGTTTGCAGAAGCAGTACCAGAAAAGGTATTATGAAACCCAATGCTGTTTCTTTCCTTTATCCTGCGTGCTAGTGAGTCGTGTGTGTGTGTGTGTGTGGGTGTGTGTGCGTCTGTGTATACTTGGTTACATACATTGTTGAACGCAGTAGACAACTGCGAATTTCGTACAGAAAGAAATAAATGTTTTATTTTGACGACGCACTCAGTATATTTTATTTACGGTAATATGGTGTCAGTTATATGGTTAAGGACCACACATATATTTCGAGAAGAAACCCGCTGTCGCCACTTCGTGGGCTACTCTTTTCGATTAGCAGCAAGGGATATTTTATATGCATCATTCCACAGACAGGGTAGTACATACCACGGCCTTTGATATACCAGTCATGGTGCACTGGCTGGGCCGAGAAATAGCCCAATGGGCTCACTGACGGGGATCAATCCCAGACCGATCTTTAGTGAGATCTGCAACAACTTTACTGCCGACAGAAAACGTACATCCCATGTTGGTTTTTTAAAGTAAGAGTAAAGATTCTGCATATCCATTGTTAATGGTATGTACTGCACTGTGGACCCTAGCTGCGAAATTCTTACTGAAGGTAAACATTTTCGAATGCATTTGTTCACGGTTTTAGTGTGTTTGTGTTAAATTGTGTAAGGTGCAACATTTTTGGGCAGATACGATAACCAATGCACTTCCTAAGGTTTTTGTTCTTTTGTGTGGATTTAGGAATTATTATATCAGAATGTAGAAAGCTACTCTTTGCGAGCCAGGTTTTGATTTTACATTTGTTGTGTTTGCCTTGATAACAGTAATAATGTATATTAATGCATGCATACACTTTTTAGTGATACCAGCATGTTGTGTGTAAGTTTGGTCCAACTCTGCTTGGTACCTCATGGCAATGTCTTTGGAGAATCTTATTTGCATTTTCTTTCTATTAGACACTGTCCATCCTAGCATCATGTTTTCAGCAAATGTAGATCTTTTACAAATTTTCTGTGATTTTCGGACAAATGTCGGGTGTCGAGTAACATATGTTTGTTTTTCTCGCTACTGGTTTCAAGAGCTCCTTAAAATCCCTTGGAATCGGGATCTGTTGTCATGTTTTGTCTTTCAAAAGAACCATTTTTTTAATTGTACCAAACAGTCCTTAGCCCATGTTTTCTCTCATCTCCAATAGACATCAACATGGGGATGTTATTATAGCATGTTGGGTCTTGCAGGCATGTTTGAGAAGTACTAATGTTGTGATGTTTAGAGCATGATTTGCTTTTGGTAGAAATTGTTAACACTTGTTTTCTGTGTGTGTTGTGTTGAACTGCTGTATACACGACCTGGGTCGCAGATTGTTAAGGTGCCTTGCCAACCCATGAGTACAGTTGATTGTTGTACATGCCATCGCATTGTATGTTGACAGTGTTAGGTTTGGAGCCCATTAATTTGTTTGTCATTTAGTGTGTCTCTCTCCTGGCTTTCTTGTCTGTGGTGTTTGATGTTAATATATTTTTACAAACTTTATGCGCAGGGTTTTGGCATCCACTGGCTGATGTTGCAGGGATATTCATACACATACACAATAGAGGGAAGTTGTCGGCACCTATGGGCACTTCTGTGAGCCCAACCTGGACTGTCGCCTTTGGCTGAGCTACCCTCCGACCCCTGGATCTTGATTCAGTGTTTTTCATTTCACGATACAAGCAAGGTAAATGTATTCGAAAGATAACTGCATTTCTCACAGTAAACCTTCAACCGTGTAAACCTTCAACCGTGTACAAATGCCATCCGTTCTTTCGTATCAAAGTCGAAGCGCAACACACCGCAGCAATTAGGGGACGAGTCAGCATGTTCGACCTGACTGGTGTTAATAAGCTCCTCCAGCCTCCCCATATGTAGTACCCTGTAGGTGTTTGCTTCAGGTCTGGGGGTTTTTTAAAATAAAAAAAATATTTTTTAACAAATTGCTCCCCCCCCCCCCCCCCCCCCCGCAGTGCTAAGTGTATTTTAATGTACCTTGCATTTTCAAACTAGATTATCTCCCTTTCGACACAGCTAGATTAGTAGCATGTTAATCAAATCTGACTTCATAGATAAATATCTGAGTGATCAGCGTGTTTGTTTAAAGTTACAGAGAAAGTTTAGTTATCACGAAGAAAGAGAAACGGCATGTGACAAGCATTACAAATAATGTTATATTTCGGTATAAATATCCCTATCATTTTGTTAATTTTTGAGGGATTTTCACCCATAGAATGTAAATAAGTACCATTACAGCAATTATGTTAAAATGTGTAGTGTGTCTACTCTAATACATGACATCAGTTACCTCGAGCGGGGTATTTTCTTTGAAGTTATTTCCAATTCTTTTTTGTGGGTCTGGTACTGAACGTAGAAGGCTATACGACTCACCAGTCGGCATTTCACTCACTTGTACTCCATGGGCATGACAGTTGGTAACATTTTTAGTCACTGGTTTGCACAGTATGACTGTCCTCCTACTTTCAGCAGTAGGTGTTGTTAGTTTCCTATGCGTTCTGCATTTGTTGTTTGAAACTACATTTTCCTTTTTTAGCAAGTGACAGCATTTTTAAATTACTTTAATTTTAAGACATTGTGGATGCAGTTGTTTTCAATCAAGTACTCTTTGTGCAATGACTGGGGTTACCTGCTTGCAACTGATAAACGTAGAGCAGCTGACCTAATTACTAGTGATTCTAATTAATGTGGACAGGGGCAGCCATTACTGGGTCAGTGTTTTCAAACTGAATCTGCAGATGACAACAATCTGTCATGCATGTTTGAAACAGTCAACTACCACATCCGTAATTAACTTGCAAAAGTCATACTATGGATGTGGTAGTTGAAAATTCAAAGTTTATTTTAGCTTGATTACAGGGCAGACCGACAATTCCTTTTATTTCACTGATATATCACTGATATTTTGAGATATTTAACTAAGTGTTATATAATAAATATTAAGAAATACTACTGGAGCAACCATCTATGTTTAAACTTGTGTAATTACTGTCTGTTTCAAAACAGAAAATAATTATGTAATATTGGTAAATATCTTTAAAATGCATTGTAGTGCATGGATGAGTGCTCACAGAAGGTGCTCGCAGGATTGAACCACCTCAGTTGATCCATTCAATTGTTTGGGTCTTTTTTTCTCGTTCCAACCAGTGCACCACAACTCATCAAACGGCCGTGGTATGTGCTTTCTTGTCTGTGTGAATGCATATAAAAGGTCCCGACACACAATAGCCAAACCGTATTTGTGTGCTGGTGTGTCGATAAACATCAATGCATTCATTCAATTCATAAAAGACCCATTCCTGCATTAAAACAAATATAGCGGGTTTTCTCTGATGAGTACGACTTAGAGTTATGAAATGTTTTAAAATCCAGTAGACGATGATTAATTAAGCAGTGTGTTCTAGTGGTGTCGTTAAACAAATCAAAATGATTCTATGGTGCTCTGTATCATGATGCAAGCGACCTCTGTTTAGGCGCTTCTCTTTTTTTTCTAGAGCTCGTTCCAGCCAGCGCACTATGACTGGTATATCAAAGGCTGTTGTATACGCTATCCTGTCTGTGGGATGGTGTATGTAAAAGATCCCTTGCTACTGATGGAAACATATGGTTGGTTTCCTCTCTAAGACTATATGTCAGATTTACCAAATGTCGATGATGATGATTAATAAACCGGTGTGCTCTAGTGGTGTCATTAAACAACAAAAACAGTGTGCTCTAGTGGTGTCATTAAATAAAAAAACTAAACTTAAACTTAAACAAACAGATTTATGCAAATGTCCCATTGTGATTGACATAATGCTTGTAAACTGATATATATCCGTTTTCCCCACAGATCGTAAAAGGTATTTTTATACACGTGTACTAGTAGTTCTTTATAAAAATCGAATAATTTAAAGACGTATACTGAAAGGCATAAATAACGCAATGGGTATTTCGCTAATATTTTCTTATAGAAATATTATGGTATCAGTATTAGGCACACAGACAAATGACATACTGGTAGCAACTGTAATTGAAAGAAGATATTGTTCAAATCGGAATTGTTTTTTAATAAAATGTAGTTTAAAAAACAACAACACACAACTGGTTTTTTTCACAATAAAACAATTTTTTTTTTAACGTTAATTACCATGGCATATTAAAAAAAGACAGAAAACACCAAAAATGGTTGCTATTATAGGGAGACGAGAGCAGGCAATGCACATGCAAAACGATTATCATATGCTAAGCTGTGTTGTTGTAATAATAATAATAAACACACCAGTTATGTTTTTTGCTAAAAACTAATTTTAATAATTTTTTCTTATTGGAACGAAATCTTCTTTCACTTACAATTATTACCAATACGTTTTGTTTCATGTATATACTTATGTACACGAAACAAATATTTCTTTATTGTCTTCTTCACTTAGAGCATGTTTACCATTTAAAACTAGTTGTAAATCTATTGACTGAAATCTTTGCAATGAATTCCAAAGAGTGCGTCTTTGTCTTTCATACAAAATGCATTCACAGACAAAAAGATAATTGTTTTCAAAATTATATCCACAACTGCACGGGGAATCGGTGCTAAGACCAACTCGATATAAGTCTGCTTTTAAATCACTACACCTGTGTCTTAACTTATGTAACACACTTTCTCTTCTATTGTCAAATGAATAGTATGGCGCAGCGCATAGCACATGGACACTGTTATGTGTCCAGTGGTGTCTCCAGGTTATATTGTGTGTTCAGTAATCTCCCCAGGTACCGTTGTGTGTCTGTTAATCTTTCCAATTGTGTGTGCATTGATCTTTCCAGGTTCTGTTGTGTGCCCAGCGATCTTTCCAGGTAATGTTGTGTGTTTAGTTATCTCTCCAGTTTCTGTTGTGTGTCCAGTGATCTTCCCAGGTTCTGTTGTGTGTTCAGTGATCTCTACAAGTTATATTATGTGTCCAGTGATCTCGCCAGGTACCGTTGTGTGTCCAGCGATCTCTCCAAGTTCTATTATGTGTTCAGTGATCTCTCCAGGTTCTGTTGTGTGTCCAGTGGTCTCTCTAGGTTATATTGTGTGTTCAGTGATCTATCCAGGTTCTGTTGTGAGTCCAGTGATATTTCCAGGTTATGTTGTGTGTTCAGTAATATATTCAGGTTATATCGTGTTCAGTGATCTCTTCAGGTTCTACTGTGTTCAGAGATCTCTCCAGGATGTGTATGATGTGTGTTCAATGATATCTCCAGACTATGTCATGTGCAGTGTTCTGTCCGTGTTTTATTGAGTGTTAAGTGATCAAACATCCGGTTTCTGTTGTGTGTGCTAAATTATTGTCTGGGTCTGTCGTGAGTGATATGTCATGTTCATGTTTTCTTGTGTGTGCTACGACATGATCATGGTATGTTGTATGTGTGTTCTGTCATGTTCTTCTTCACATTCTGTTGTGTGTACTATGTCACGTTCAGGTTCTGCTGTGTGTGCCACGTCATATTCAGGTTTTGTTGTGAGTTCTCTATTATGTTCAGGTTCTGTTGTGAGTGCTATGTCATGTTCAGGTTTTGTCTCAAGTGACTGGATAAGGGCCATGGTATGTGCTGTCCTGCCTGTGGGGAAGTGCATATAAAATATACCTTGCTGCATTAGGAAAAAATATAGTGGGTTTCCTCTGATGACTACGAGTCATAATTACCAAATGTTTGACATTCAGTAGCCGATGATTAATTAATCAGTGTGCTCTAGTGGTGTCGTTAAACAAAACAAACAAATAAACTGTAGCAAGTGCAATGTGCTATGGTGATTATTTTCTCATGTTCAGCGTTTTGCTATGTTATGTTCAGGTATTGTTGTCACTGATGTGCCAAATTATGTTGTGTATGCTATATATCATGTTCAGGTCCTGTTGTGTGAGCTATGTCATGTTCATGTCCTGTTGTGTGAGCTATGTCATGTTCAGCTTATGTTGTGTGTGCCATGTCATGTTCAGCATTTGTTGTGCGTGCTATGTTGTGCTAATGTTTTGGTGTGCGTTGTGTCATGTTCACGTTCAACATTCTGTTGCAAATATTCGTTAACTGTAAAGTTAATCAAAATTCATAGATCTTGAGGCCACATTCACTCTGTTCGCCTTTTAACCTTACGTCTGATTACACTGTCTTCTGTTACTGGACTTTCTCCTGAATAACTTACAATTGCGTTTGTATGTGCAATATTGTTACTCCATAATGCCTACATATAGGCCAGTCCTATAGATCTTCAAAGGCAGCTGAAAGACGGACTTTGATTACCGTAACATACAATTAAATACATCCAAAATCAGTGTAATTAGGCTTGCACTTTGGTCGTATATGACACATACAACATTATTATGTATTAAAATTGTATCTATAGATACAAATGACATGTTGGAAACTTTGCTTCGGTTAAAACAACTTCAAAATAGATATTTGTTTTTCAAGAAAATTCACCAAAACATGTTTATCATTATAATTATGGTGCACATAAAATAGCAAACCATACAAAAATTAATGTTGCAGCAATTCCTATTTATATACATGTATATACAGACACGATTCTTGTCTGTTGCTAAATGGTTCGTTGCATGCAATATCAATTTTGTTTTCCATATTAGACCGGGCTCTCACAACGACAAAAGTCGTATAATTTTTAGGAAATAAAAATATTGACATAATGTATGCTACACTGTACTTCGCATTTGTAATTTCTATCACAAACCGATAACAAAGAATGCATATGGGTCGTATTTGGCACATACGACCTATGTCAGACATAATTATATAACGAACTGTATTTAAAAAGGGTGTATCTACCACATACGACCAGTCGTGATCACATAATGGACAGCAAGCAAATCGGAGGAAAGTCGTGTCAGTTACGTCTATTTTCGTGCAAACTGGTATCTGTGATTCACTTACGACCATTTAAATCCTGTAGAATAAACAATGCTATTAGGGACACAGCTACGACAATGTGTAATCAGGGGTGGTGATTCCAAATATGCAAAAACAAAGACGTTTTAGGTCGTATATGCCACTTACGACCTTTTAAATACAGACTTTGAATTATAAAATCAAAGTATTTTACTTAAAATGTGGAAACGCATAACTTTTAGGCTGGCTATGCCATTCCCAAGATGTTTTCGGGCATCTGCTATTGTCCGACTTCCGGAGTTACTTTCTACACGATAAAACCTCATTGATTCTATACCGATTTTGACAGAAATAACCCAATAGCCGATGTATTTTTCGTGCTGGGATGTGGTTAATCATCCATCCATTCATTTGACTAAACTATATATTACAAAAATATAACTCGAAAGGGTTTGCATGATACAAATATCATGTTACTACGGTTTGATATCGTGGCTATTTGGTTCGGTTCGATAATAACCACGATATCAAAACGTAGTAACCTGATATTATCTATATACTGCTAGAATAAAAAATAAATATACTAACCGCAAACGACCAAAATAAAAATAAACAGAAACCTTGTATTCGTTAGGCCCTAGAACAAAATATTCCTGTTTTGTTAACTTACGTTATAAATACTGTGTATATATAGATAAACCAAATGTATGAAATCCAATAGCCGACGATCCCCATCGGGCTATTCCTCATTCCAGCCAGTGCACCACAACTGGTATATCAAAGGCCGTGGTACATGTGTGTGCTAGCCGATGATTAATACATCAATGTGCTCTAGCTGTGTCGTTAAAGAAAACATTTTTTTTTTAGGTGGGGTTGGTTGTGATAGAAAAAACCCCAGCCTTTTTTCTTCTCCTTCAT
Source organism: Gigantopelta aegis (assembly GCF_016097555.1). NCBI lineage: Eukaryota > Metazoa > Mollusca > Gastropoda > Neomphalida > Peltospiridae > Gigantopelta > Gigantopelta aegis. The sequence goes on along the minus strand of NC_054713.1, from coordinate 16,667,617 downwards.
CTCTCTCTCTCTCTCTCTCTCTCTCTCTCTCTCTCTCTCTCTCTCTCTCTCTCTCTCTCTCTCTCTCTCTCTCTCTCTCTGTGTGTGTGTGTATGTGTGTGTGTGTCCGTATTTCTATCTATGTCCGAACGAGACGTAGCCTAGTGGTAAAGCGCTCGCTTGATGCGTGGTCGGTCTAGGTTCGATCCCCGTCGATGGGCCCATCGGTTCTATTTCTCGTTCCGGTCAGTGCACCGCAAACGGTATATCAAAGGCCATGGTGTGTGCTATTCTATCTGTGGGATGGTGCATATTAAAAGACCACGTAGCGTGTTTGACTATGTGTCACAATGGCCGATATTCAATAGCCGGTGGTTAAATAAATCAATATGTTCTAGCGGTGTCGTTAGACAAATGAAATTTGTTTTTACCTATGTCTATCTGTCCGGGACTTCGCGGGATGTCATTGACACACAGTGTAAGTATTACTTGCATGTACACTGTAACCGACCTTGATGTGTTTAAGACAAGTAGGTTATGGGATCGAGTCCCAGGACAAACACACACCTACCCGCGCACACACACACACACTCTCTCTCTCTCTCTCTCTCTCTCTCTCTCTCTCTCTCTCTCTCTCTCTCTCCTCTCTCTCTCTCTCTCTCTCTCTATCTCTCTCTCTCTCTCTCTCTCTCTCTCTCTCTCTCTCTCTCTCTCTCTCTCTCTCTCTCTCTCTCTCTCTCTCTCTCTCTCTCTCTTGGATTACCGGAGTATTTGTAATGTGCTGACATCATTTGAACGCATGGAGAAAGCTGCGTTAAATTCCTAATTTGTTTTATGACAAAAACACTGATGACATTTTAAATTGACAAATATTTTACGTTGCATGGTCGTGGTAAATTGCTGAACTTACTTAAATAAATAAAAAAATTAAAGACCTAATTTGCTAGCCGACCTTCATAATAAGCCTATTATCATTTAAACGGACATTTGAAGCTTAATTTCAGTACATATCAGTTACTATCACCAACAAAATTAATGATCTGCCATTGTCTATACTGAACAACAATAGATACACACATATCAGTTTTCTTTCATTTAATCCCTTTTGTTTTTGTGTCTGTTAAACTTATTGATATCTAGTGAACATTTTAGTGGTGGTCACTATTACCGATATTCTATTTTCAATTTACGATGTAGGACTTTATAGGCCTATTACAAAAACAAATTGCTGAAATGGGTCAATGACATATTTTTGTAGCGAGTTAACGTCAGTTTTAGAAAGATTCGGGGAATCCTTCCCCAGAAAACTATGAAAATTAGAAATGCAAATTATTGCATTCTACAAATAAAATTCACCACGACAGAATGATGAGAATACACGGTCAAAAGTGTTTAGGCTAGTTAATTTTGCCGAATGTCGCCATAATTGTTTAGTAGATTTGCTCCAGCACTATGGGATGTTCCACCATATCGTATACGTATGACCGTAGTATCTGCTGTCCTGTCTGTGAGAACGTTTGTATAAAAAGATCCTTCACGCAGGCGCGTAGAAACGATACATGGAGTGGAGGACACAACCTGTAGCGTGTGTGTGTGTGTGTGGGGGGGGGGGGGGGGCATAAGCCATGTAGTAGGTAAAACCAACCCGTAAATTTCCGTCCTGGCGTTCCTACTGGTCTGTTGCTGCTAATCGAAAAATGTAGTGGGATTTTTCTAAGACTATATCAGGGTTATCCAATGTTTGATATTCAAACGGGAAAGATTAAAAATAAATCATTGTGCTCTAGTGGTGTCATTAAACTAAATAAACTTTTAATGTGTTTTCGTTGATGGTAAAACGGCCAGATTTATTATCAGATTAGATGACGATTCGTTTATGGCTTCTGTTTAAAGTGTGTGTGCGTGCGTGCGCGCGTGCGTGTGTGTATGAGTGTATAGCAGGTAAATGTAGTTTCCGTGTGTTAACTCGGTTCCTGGATATAGCCTATTCTGCGTATTGACGAAACTGAACACTGCATTTATGACAAAACCGTACACCACATGTAAAACTGTCGAGACAAAACCTTGAACCGCGATCTCTAACGACATGTTTTAACACATTTATAACATCAAATTAAATACTGCCACTGCGAGAGGTACGGGTGTATTTTGTAAAGTAATAACCAAAGATTACAAAAAAGTATTCTAAAGTCGAAATTTTACCGATAACTAATAAAATTGAATGCACATTACATAAGTTATATTTGAAAAGCCACTTTTTTGCATATTTTGTTATGGACGGAACAATTGACATATGTATTTCAGTTCATCTAAAGCCGGACACATCTTGAAACAGTCCAGTCACAAGGTAAAATCAGGTAAACATGTACCACTGGTCTGATAGTGACGCCCATTCTATCGAGAGTGGGAATGTGACCAAACATTTTGGCCGGGTTGTGGAATCGTAACAATGATTATTTCAAGTTTGTTTTATGACAGAAACTCTGCTGACATTTTTAACGCAAAATAAATATTTTCTTGCTGTATGGAGAATGTTGTATCCGCAGCGGAAATAGCTGGCATTTAGTTTTAAAACGAGAATTAACTTGCTATGTGACGTTAGAAATAATCCTAATACATTTGCAAGTACACGGTATTTATTCTAATACAGATTACCAATACAGTTAATTATATGTCATTATATTCCATTGCAGGACAACTGAAACTGATCTATCGCTTTTGTTGTGTTGTACTAAAATAAAGTATAGATACCATTTATCTTACAACGTGTTTAGTAACGTATCCAACTCGTGTTCACTCTTTAGATACGTTTTAAAACAAGTCGTTGTTAGATAAATCGTATCTAACGTCCACTCAAGTAGTATTTTATATTTATTTATTTTAATACGTATTAGTATGAAAACCACAATCTATAATAGTATACACATTTTACAGTTATCTTAGTGGACAACAATGTTTGCTATTTTTTTTATAACAAAATTGCCAGTTGTCAACAGAATAAAACTAAAAGAATAAATTAATATTGATTACATATGGAAATTCTGCCTGTTAATATTTATTGTATCAGCCAAGATTGCATAGTTGTATATAAATAATTTCTCACAAAGGTTATCTTACCATAAACAGACAAAGAAACAGACACACACACATACACACAAACACACACATACACACGTACAGACATACATACACACACACAAACGCACACACACACACACAGACACACACAAACACAAACAATAATAACTCAATAATCAACAACTTAATATGCTAAACACATCTTCTTTAATCAGAAATTAAAATTAGTATGTACGATAGTTACAAACAGTTAGCCTATACAAATGTGTCATGTATTTGAATTTACTGCGAGAACATTAAATCTCGTTAGCAGAGTTTTAACGAAATTGTCGTGAAATGTTCTCGGCTGTACGTTATTCCTGTATCTAGGCACCTGAAAAAAGTCAAAAGAACAGTAATGTGTAAATACAAATAAACAGCAACACGAAATCATCTTAAAGTCAAATGAACGACAATGTGTAAATACAAATAAACTGCAACATGAAACCATTTTAAAGTCAAATGAACTGTAATGTGTACATATAAATAAACAGCAACAAGAAACCATCTTAAAGTCAAATGAACGGTAGTGTGTAAATATAAATAAACAGCAACAGGAAACCATCTTAAAGTCAAATGAACAGTAGTGTGTAAATATAAATAAACAGCAACAGGAAACCATCTTAAAGTCAAATGAACGGTAATGTATAAATACAAATAAACGGTAATGTGTAAATACAAATAAACAGCAACACAAAACAATCTTAAAGTCAAATGAACGGTAAAGTGTAAATAAAAATATACAGCAACACGAAACAATCTTAAAGTCAAATGAACGGTAATGTGTAAATACAAATAAACAGCAACACAAAACAATCTTAAAGTCAAATGAACGGTAATGTGTAAATACAAATAAACAACACTATGAAACCAATGTGATCTTAAAGGCTGGCTACCACAGGTTACTGACCTATTTACTGGGCCGATAATGTACTACAGGGTAACATATTCCAAAATCTTAGGGGACCGGAGTCTGTTCACGTGATTTGTATCTAGGTAATCGATTGGTCGGTTACGTGAGATACATTGTTGTAACATAATTGCGTATGTATGTAGAGAGAGAGAGAGAGAGAGAGAGAGAGAGAGAGAGAGAGAGAGAGAGAGAGAGAGAGAGAAGGGAGATATAGATAGTAGGAAAGAGAGAGAGGAACATACACAATCAGACTGAGAGATAGAGAACTAGAAAGAGAGAGAGGGAAATAAAACGAAAAGAGAGAGATATATAATGTTATATATATACACTGTATATATATATATATATATATATATATATATATATAGAGAGAGAGAGAGAGAGAGAGAGAGAGAGAGAGAGAGAGAGATAGTGTGTGTGTGTGTGTGTGTGTGTGTGTGTGTGTGTGTGTGTGTGTGTGTGTGTGTGTGTGTGTTTGTGTTTGTTTGTCCCATAACCTACATATCATAAACACATCAAGGCCGGTTACAGTGTACATGCAAGTAATACTTACACTTTGTGTCAATGACATCACGCAAAGTCTGAATTTTGGTTCTCAGGGCTTCCATTGTGTAATCACGGTACATCAAGTGTGGCGAGTCTGCGCACTCGTTGACTACGTCCAGTCCACATGTCAGATCTTGGCGGTACCCGCTGTAATAACATCTTATTATATACATAGCAATGAAATATATAGAACTACGGAAACCATAAAAGTCATATCCGGTGAAAAGTCATATTTTCACTGTATTTTAGCTACAGTGAAAATATAGAAGTCGTATTTACTTTTTTGTAAAAGTGCACGATTAAATTATCTCCCTTTGTCTCGGTTCTTCGTATTTAAATTTGATGATTACCAATGCATCTGATCGTATTTGAAAAAAAAAAAATGTAATTTAAACAACTGTACCTATAAAAACGGGATACGAAGTGCAATTACGATAAAATATATAAAACAAATTGAATACGAAGCTAAATAATGATGACACAATGTAATGTCATCGAGTTTAAGTGTAAGAATTTAACGGCGTTCGACTCGTTTTGTTTTTGTGGGAGTTTTTAGAGGATCGCTTTGTCAGGTATGTTTGCACCGCAGTATTGTTAAATAAATGTTAATAAAGATAAATTTTAATCAAATTTCTTTTTAAAAGTCTATGGGAAAGTAAATTTTCTGGCAAAATTCCATAGGAAGAAATATATCATGACGTGTTTTCGATAGGATAAGTGAAAGATATTACCAAAGAGCGAAAGATATTGTCAAAAATTAGGAAATATGTATATAATAAATATACCATTTTATGGTGTTGTTCCGAATACGATTTTTATGTCAACTCGTGATGTGTGAAAACTATATTTTCACTCATTGCTTCGCAAATCGTGAAAATATGGTTTTCACACATCACTCGTTGACATAAAAATCGTATTCGAAAAAAAACATGAAATAGCCTCTATATATTCCATTTGTTTTAAACGGGCAGCATCAATGACTAAAATTATCTATTTATTTTTATTAAAGGGGCATTCGTGAGTTTGCTGCATTGTAAGATGTTTCTGACTAATAAAATATTGCTACGATTAAACTTACATATTAAATAGATTTTCTTGTTTAGAATATCAGTGCCTGTACATACAGTGTGTTTCTGATCGTCTTAATGTTTGTAAGAAATCCAAACTGGATTCTGTTTTCAATAATTTCGTACGTACGAAAAAATTATATTTTTGGAAATAAAATGGAATTTAACTCAGTAAAAATATTTGAACGACCAGAAACACGTTTAATATACAGCCACTAATATTTTATGCACAAAAATTTATTTGATATGTAATTACAATCGTTAAAAAGGTTCTGTTAGTCGATAACACCTTAGAGGTTCCAGCAAACTCAGGAATGTCCCTTTAAGAAATTGAAAAATTCTACTTTGACTTGCATGGCTATAAATTAAATAACAGTTATATCCTCATTTTAACAGGAACCAGTCGGTGTTGTTGTTGTTTTTGTTTTTATGTTTTTATGCGCATTAAAAAGTTATGTGATTTTATATGATTTAATTTATTCTCCAATGATGCTTAGGGAAACAATTGTTTACGCCAAGTGGCAGCACATTTCAAAGGATCACCAACATTACGTTTTAGATTCATTTAGGGCATAATATGACTGTTTCGTTGTTAACTATAAGGATTTGTCACAACATTTGGATTTCCTATTATAATATTACATCTATTAGGAGTATCGGTAAGACAGTTCATTGTGTTTTTATTAAAGAAATCCCACAAATGTTAAAAATCTAATTGTTTATTCTCCTTACTTACAACATTCAAGGAAAACACTTGTAGTAAGTAAAATTATGACGTAATATTTTTCCGTTCTCTTCACATGACGTCACTAACTTAGGAGCGAACCAAAATGGCAAATTTATCAGCATTGTGGGTCTGTCTTTTGAACATGATTTATTATAACATAGGATGCATTAAAATAAATATTTTCGTTGGCTGTTAATTTCTGTTGCAAGACATGGATATGATTGGACATTATATTTGTGAGCGGTGTTTCAACCTCAAATTTAATTATTTCGAGGAATTCGCCTGGTTTAATTTTGTACAAAAACCACGTTTATGGGGTAGGTCTACAAGTTTATAACTTGCTTACATATTTTCACTTAAAGTTTATATAAATACATAAAATAATATGCATTTACTAAAGGGCAAGTATTATTTTCAAAACTTTTCCACAATTGTGCGATATTTTAAAACAGTTAATGTTGTTTAAAATTGCGTTTAAAAATCAAGTCATTTCCATCCTTGTCTTCTTTATCAATTTTCTTGTCTCAAAAAGTATGTTCGAAACAAATTAAGGTACTTCCGATTGTGATATAATTATTTTTGGTGAACCTGCTTGCAGCTATTTGAGAACACAAACTAGAAGAGCTGACCACAAGACACATGCTGGTGACTGCTGCGATCGATCAGTGACCGGACCTTACTTGGGGAGGGGTGGGGGTGCCCGTTCAGTGCTGCTAATGCAGTGTTAAAAGTTACAATGGCACGAAATAATAACAAAATAGTAACAATAACATAATTTTCATATGAAGTTAGTATTTTTGTTGAAAATTATTTACATGGACGTTTAAATATAATGGAAGACGCGGAATTAATATACTAACGAAAACACCACAGGTGAGGCTAAGTGATAGTATATTGGACGAGATCTCGGAATTTTGTTTTTGTGATAAATCCTGATTGCCCATGACAGCGTACATCTACCGTCGGATTTATCACGAAAATTAACCAATGGAAAAAAGGCTTATATGAAAGTTGTATTAGAATCTACATTAAACAGTTGCCATAGTATGTATGGCGTTAGACGTTCGCAGATACTCGTCATATTGGGGCGGGATGTAGCCCAGTGGTAAAGTGCTCGTTTGATGCGCGGTCCGTCTAAGATCGATCCCCGTCGGTGGGTCCATTGGATTATTTCCTGTTCCAGCCGGTGCACCACATCTGGTTCTTCAAACGTCGTGGTATACTGTCTGTGGGAGTGTGCATGTAAAATATTTTTGATACTAATGGAAACTTTGTAGCGGGTTTCCTCTCTGACTACTAACGCGACATTAAATTATCGCCAATAGGCTACCCCAGCCATTATCGCAACATGAAGTTATCGCGAATGGTTCATCTCTTACTTTGTAAATGTCTGTCATCTAGTTTACTTTTCTGTCTTTATGCTTAGCTTCAGCAGCTGCGTGTCCCAGTTACAAGTTTCGGAGTACTTCCGGGTACTGCTTGCCGAACACTCGGCTTGGATTGTCAATATAGGGCCTTTGTTTGGCGTTCAGGGTTGCCTGTACCTTTTATGAACTCGTACTCAGGAGTGCAGTTCATTAGAAATCATATTAGTTTAAATTATCTTACTGGCAACATGTGGAAATTTTTCACTGCATCATTTCTCGATCTTTTGCGTAAAAGACATTTTGAGATACGGTTCGTCCCGGCTGGTTGTACTGACGAATTACAGTCATTAGATCTATATGTGCACTCAAGACCGTTATGAAAGAACAATTCGCCAACTGGTATGCTGAGAAGGTGTCTGCCAGCTTTGATAAAGATCAACCATCCATGGTCGGTGCTCAGTAGATTGTTTTGGCTATTGATAGGGAGACAAAGAACAAAGATAAACCTTACACAAGGCTGGCAAATGGCTGGACTTGTTAGTGGCAATTAGTGGTGAATGACTGGGAGTGGCATTGTAAACGTATTTTAACTTACATCTTACCTGTATGTTTTTATCTTCCCCATATGGCTGGGAGTGACATTTTTTACGTACTAGTATTTTAACTTATACCTTACCTATATGACAGACGTAGAACACGAAAATAAACAGTGCTATTTACATTTGTCATTAGTGTTTTGGAAAGCACTATAAACCTCAGTTAGCAAGTCGTCGACAAGACTCGAGAGTGAAAATCGTTGCTAGTTTGTGGTGTCTTTTCTCATAGCAGTTTTATGCGACACGATAAAAATGCTTCACAATATATTCGCGACACAATAGTTCGCGACAGGTTATTATCGCGAGGTCCATTGACACGCGTTTTTCGCATTAGTATCCCGTTCGCGTTAATTTCCAGAATTACAGTATATGTCAAAATACCAAATGTTTGACATCTAATATCCGATGATTAATATACCAATGTGCTCTAGTGTTATCGTTGAACAAGAAAAACCGTAACTTTATAATCGTCTTTTGTGGGTATATTGCATTGTAGTTAAACATTATCAAATGTTGACAAGACTTACAAACACACTGCCTGTTTCTGCTCAGATGTTTAAATTGTGTCCTCCTGGGCCCCGTTCCACGAAGCGATCTTAGCACTGCTATCGTCGTAAATACCTATAATCGCGACCTTAGATTTTTTCTCTACGATTTCCAGCCCGTTCCACGACATAGCTTAGTATCGTCGAAAATTACGGTGAAAATTTACTCTTGGTACGAGACAGTTGTACGTCACTAATGTAGTTGTCAAGTGGCAGTGAGATGATGATTTGATACTGTTCTAATAAGGATACGTTATTTGTGTATAAATCTTTATTTTTATATAAAACTTGGCGTTCGATGAAAAACAGTATAGGACATACGACCTTCACACGAAAATATGCAAGATAACTCTCTTGTCTTATGTATTCGGCAATTATCTCTTAGCAAATAACGGACAAAGATACTGTGTGGATGTCCGATGCTATTGAATATATCCTATATGTTTCAAATAGTCGGAAACCAATGTATTTTATAACTAATTTGCACATCTTCGCATAGAAGATCTTAATCGATAAATGAGCAGTTACAACTACCGTAAGGTTGCGTTGTGAACGGTTGTAAAGTTCACGTGTGCCAGCCATAAAACTCACCTTAAGACACTACAATTAACACTGGCTACGTATTCGTCGTGGGCGTAGGTACTGATCCATATGAACATGCTGCATTTTCGAAGTTTCGGTACATAATAATCGGTCTCACACTCACCCTTTACCGCGATACCTGAAATGATGAACAAAGGAAAACAAAGCAATGCCAGTTTAACGATACGTCAACACATTATTAAACTACGGCTGCTTGGTGTCTAACATGAGAGAGAGAGAGAGAGAGAGAGAGAGAGAGAGAGAGAGAGAGAGAGAGAGAGAGAGAGAGAGAGAGCGAGAGAGAGAGATGGGGAGAGAGAAAAGAGGAAAAGAGAGCGAGAGAGAGTTTGTTTTGTTTAACTACACCACTGGAACACATTAATTAATTAATCATGGGCTATTGGATGTCAAACTTTTGGTAATTCTGACACGTAGTCATCAGAAGAAACCCACTACATTTTTCTTAATGCAGCAAGGGATATTTTATATATTTTATATGCACCATCCCACAGACAGGATAGCACATACCACGGCCTTTGATATACCAGCCGTGGTACATTGGCTGGAATGAGAAATAGCCCAAATGGGCCCACTGGAGAGAGAGAGAGAGAGAGAGAGAGAGAGAGAGAGAGAGAGAGAGAGAGAGAGAGAGAGAGAGAGAGAGAGAGAGAGAGAGAGAGAGAGAGAGAGACAGACAGACAGACAGACAGACAGACAGACAGCGACCGATAAAGATAAAGATGAGAGACTACAAATAGAAAGAAGGAGGTAACCTTTATACTTTCATCTGAACAAAACCCAATGCTATACTTAACAATAAACCGCTCACCCCACCCCACCCCCCCCCCACACACACACACCAGTACCAACTCCCAATAACAATCGCAGTCAAACTGGCGCTTTTGTTCTGTAAATACTGAAAAAAGCAACACCTTACAGCTTCCGTAGTGAAAACAGTGCTTTCTCTATGCCTAAATCCAGCAAGTAACTGTAATTATTTTACAGAAACATTACCCAAATCACTTTTCCCCGAAGTGGGGCGAAATTTATCTCAGTCGGTTGAAGTCTAGCTTGAGGTGCTTGCATCGCAGGATCGTACCCCCTCGGTCGATCCAACCAATTGACTGGATTTTTCTCGTTCCAGCAAATGCACCAGAACTGGACAAAGGACGTGGTATGTGCTTTCCTGTCTGTGGGAAAGTGCATATAAAAGATCCCTTGCAGCATTAAAAAAATGTAGCAGGTTTCCTCTAATTACTATGTGTCAGAATTACGAAATGTTTGACATCCAATAGCCGATGATTAATGAATCAATGTGCTCTATTGGAGTCGTTAAACAAAATAACCTTTAACTTTACCCCCGCAGTGACTGTAAGCATTTCTCTTCAAGTTGTCTCATTTAGTGACATTTCAACTATTTGTTTAAAATATGTTTATATTATTTTAAAATAGTTTTTGTTCACAAAATAGCTATATTAAAAAGATACAGTCTATGTTTACTAATTTACTTACTTACTTTTAAGTATTTGTCTTGCCTATATTCAACTAATTTTCAAGCACGCTGTCCTGGGACAGTCTGTAATCTACGAAATTGGTAAACAGTTGGCTTTTTTCATAGTTTTGGCTAGTTAGATTTAAATTCTAGGTGACTTTTCAAAATGAAAAGTTGAAAAAATTAATCATTTCATTTGATTATAACTTGTATCACTTCAAGTGATTCTTAATATTTTGTGCACAAAAGTTAATATTCTGTCAGAATAAAAGTTAATATACTGTCAGAATAAAAGTTAATATACTGTCAGAATAAAACTTAATATACTGTCAGAATAAAACTTAATATACTGTCAGAATAAAAGTTAATATTCTGTCAGAATAAAAGTTAATTACTGTCAGAATAAAAGTTAATATACTGTCAGAATAAAAGTTAATATTCTGTCTGAATAAAAATTATATACTGTCAGAATAAAAATTAATATACTTACCGCAAACGGCCAAAATTAAAATGAACAAAAGCATTGTATTCCTTAGGTTCTAGAACAAAATGATCCTGTTTTGCAAAAATGTTGTGTATATATATACATAAAGCTAAAGGTCAAACATAAGCTGACTATATCAGATAATTAAGTGTGGTAGGCCTTATTATGAAAAGGACACTAAAATTACCCTCCGTAAAATGTCAAAATTAATTTATGAAATTACAAGTAAATTCAGTAAACCATACATAGACATCTCCAATATCATTTGATTATTTTAAATATACTGACTTGTAAAAATCTTTTTTGCTATGTTTGATGTGTCTTAATTTTTCTAATGTGTATATAGGGGTGTTGGTAAAACGCGGACCGGAAGGGAACGGAACGGACAGGACCGGACCGGACTGGACTGGACTGGACTGGACTGGACCGGAACGGAACTACCGGACTAGACCGGTGTAAACGTATACTGTTGCCCCCAGTATAGTTCTGCCCCCCCCCCCCCCTCCCTCCCCCGCCCCTCCGGTAATATTATACCGGTATAAAACTGCCCGTGGGACAATCTTATACCGTTATAATACTGTCTCCCCGGTATACGACTGGCCCCTATAAATCACATGCTAAATAATATATATTTGCAGGGTTAGAAATAAGTGTAAATTCCCAGGAGGACACTCTAAACTAGAAACTAGAATTGACTTGCGTGTTATTTACAGTGTTTTGGAAATATTTACAATGCAGTAATTAACATGCTTAGTTTGATTTGATTGTTATTGCCGTAGTACAATATGCTTATAATATTTATATTATTTAGATCGAAATTAACCCAAACCCTGACAAGTTTTATATACATTTCATCCTCTAAAATGCACGAAGTTGGACTTATTTCCATTTTACAAAAATCTCTCTGTTTTGAATGCAGGTTCTTCTCCTATAACGGGCGGGATTTAGCTCAATCGGTTGAGCGTTCGTTTGAGAAAGAAAGAAATGTTTTATTTAACGACGCACTCAACACATTTTATTTACGGTTATATGGCGTCAGACATATGGTTAAGGACCACACAGATTTTGAGAGGAAACCCGCTGTCGCCACTACATGGGCTACTCTTCCGATTAACACCAAGGGATCTTTTATTTGCGCTTCCCACAGGCAGGATAGCACAAACCATGGCCTTTGTTGAACCAGTTATGGATCACTGGTCGGTGCAAGCGGTTTACACCTACCCATTGAGCCTTGCGGAGCACTCACTCAAGGTTTGGATTCGGTATCTGGATTAAAAATCCCATGCCTCGACTAGGATCCGAACCCAGTACCTACCAGCCTGTATACCGATTGGCTAACCAGGACGCCACCGAGGCCGGTTTATATATATATATATGTCAAATGACATATATTAAGTTTGCGGGAAAATAACATATTGGTAATAATTGTAAGTGAAAGAAGATTTCGTTCAAATAAGAAAATTTTTATTAAAATTAGTTTTTAGCAAAAAACATAACTGGTGTGTTTATTATTATTATTACAACAACACAGCTTAGCATATGATAATCGTTTTGCATGTGCATTGCCTGCTCTCGTCTCCCTATAATAGCAACCATTTTTGGTGTTTTCTGTCTTTTTTTAATATGCCATGGTAATTAACGTTAAAAAAAAAATTGTTTTATTGTGAAAAAAGCCAGTTGTGTGTTGTTGTTTTTTAAACTACATTTTATTAAAAAACAATTCCGATTTGAACAATATCTTCTTTCAATTACAGTTGCTACCAGTATGTCATTTGTCTGTGTGCCTAATACTGATACCATAATATTTCTATAAGAAAATATCAGCGAAATACCCATTGCGTTATTTATGCCTCTCAGTATATGTCTTTAAATTATTCGATTTTTATAAAGAACTACTAGTACACGTGTATAAAAATACCTTTTACGATCTGTGGGGAAAACGGATATATATCAGTTTACAAGCATTATGTCAATCACAATGGGACATTTGCATAAATCTGTTTGTTTAAGTTTAAGTTTAGTTTTTTTATTTAATGACACCACTAGAGCACACTGTTTTTGTTGTTTAATGACACCACTAGAGCACACCGGTTTATTAATCATCATCATCGACATTTGGTAAGTCCGACATATAGTCTTAGAGAGGAAACCAACCATATGTTTCCATCAGTAGCAAGGGATCTTTTACATGCACCATCCCACAGACAGGATAGCGTATACAACAGCCTTTGATATACCAGTCATAGTGCGCTGGCTGGAACGAGCTCTAGAAAAAAAAAGAGAAGCGCCAAACAGAGGTCGCTTGCATCATGATACAGAACACCATAGAATCATTTTGATTTGTTTAACGACACCACTAGAACACACTGCTTAATTAATCATCGTCTACTGATTTTAAAACATTTCATAACTCTAAGTCGTAGTCATCAGAGAAAACCCGCTATATTTGTTTTAATGCAGCAAGGGGTCTTTTATGAATTGAATGAATGCATTGATGTTTAACGACACACCAGCACACAAATACGGTTTGGCTATTGTGTGTCGGGACCTTTTATATGCATTCACACAGACAAGAAAGCACATACCACGGCCGTTTGATGAGTTGTGGTGCACTGGTTGGAACGAGAAAAAAAGACCCAAACAATTGAATGGATCAACTGAGGTGGTTCAATCCTGCGAGCACCTTCTGTGAGCACTCATCCATGCACTATAATGCATTTTAAAGATATTTACCAATATTACATAATTATTTTCTGTTTTGAAACAGACAGTAATTACACAAGTTTAAACATAGATGGTTGCTCCAGTAGTATTTCTTAATATTTATTATATAACACTTAGTTAAATATCTCAAAATATCAGTGATATATATCAGTGAAATAAAAGGAATTGTCGGTCTGCCCTGTAATCAAGCTAAAATAAACTTTGAATTTTCAACTACCACATCCATAGTATGACTTTTGCAAGTTAATTACGGATGTGGTAGTTGACTGTTTCAAACATGCATGACAGATTGTTGTCATCTGCAGATTCAGTTTGAAAACACTGACCCAGTAATGGCTGCCCCTGTCCACATTAATTAGAATCACTAGTAATTAGGTCAGCTGCTCTACCTTTATCAGTTGCAAGCAGGTAACCCCAGTCATTTCACAAAGAGTACTTGATTGAAAACAACTGCATCCACACTGTCTTAAAATTAAAGCAATTTAAAAATGCTGTCACTTGCTAAAAAAGGAAAATGTGGTTTCAAACAACAAATGCAGAACGCATAGGAAACTAACAACACCTACTGCCAAAAGTAGGAGGACAGTCATACTGTGCAAACCAGTGACTAAAAATGTTACCAACTGTCATGCCCATGGAGTACAAGTGAGTGAAATGCCGACTGGTGAGTCGTATAGCCTTCTACGTTCAGTACCAGACCCACAAAAAAGAATTGGAAATAACTTCAAAGAAAATACCCCGCTCGAGGTAACTAATGTCATGTATTAGAGTAGACACACTACACATTTTAACATAATTGCTGTAATGGTACTTATTTACATTCTATGGGTGAAAATCCCTCAAAAATTAACAAAATGATAGGGATATTTATACCGAAATATAACATTATTTGTAATGCTTGTCACATGCCGTTTCTCTTTCTTCGTGATAACTAAACTTTCTCTGTAACTTTAAACAAACACGCAACAAGTGTCACTCAGATATCTATCTATGAAGTCAGATTTGATTAACATGCTACTAATCTAGCTGTGTCGAAAGGGAGATAATCTAGTTTGAAAATGCAATGTACATTAAAATACACTTAGCACTGCGGGGGGGGGGGGGGGGGAGCAATTTGTTAAAAATATTTTTTTTATTTTAAAAAAACCCCAGACCTGAAGCAAACACCTACAGGGTACTACATATGGGGAGGCTGGAGGAGCTTATTAACACCAGTCAGGTCGAACATGCTGACTCGTCCCCTAATTGCTGCGGTGTGTTACGCTTCGACTTTGATACGAAAGAACGGATGGCATTTGTACACGGTTGAAGGTTTACTGTGAGAAATGCAGTTATCTTTCGAATACATTTACCTTGCTTGTATCGTGAAATGAAAAACACTGAATCAAGATCCAGGGGTCGGAGGGTAGCTCAGCCAAAGGCGACAGTCCAGGTTGGGCTCACAGAAGTGCCCATAGGTGCCGACAACTTCCCTCTATTGTGTATGTGTATGAATATCCCTACAACATCAGCCAGTGGATGCCAAAAACCTGCGCATAAAGTTTGTAAACATATATTAACATCAAACACCACAGACAAGAAAGCCAGGAGAGAGACACACTAAATGACAAACAAATTAATGGGCTCCAAACCTAACACTGTCAACATACAATGCGTTGGCATGTACAACACTCAACTGTACTCATGGGTTGGCAAGGCACCTTATCAACCTGCGACCCAGGTCGTGTATACAGCAGTTCAACACAACACACACAGAAAACAAGTGTTAGCAATTTCTACCAAAAGCAAATCATGCTCTAAACATCACAACATTAGTACTTCTCAAACATGCCTGCAAGACCCAACATGCTATCATAACATCCCCATGTTGATGTCTATTGGAGATGAGAGAAAACATGGGCTAAGGACTGTTTGGTACAATTAAAAAAAATGGTTCTTTCGAAAGACAAAACATGACAACAGATCCCGATTCCAAGGGATTTTAAGGAGCTCTCGAAACCAATGGCGAGAAAAACAAACATATGTTACTCGACACCCGACATTTGTCCGAAAATCACAGAACATTTGTAAAAAATCTACATTTGTTGAAAACATGATGCTAGGATGGACAGTGTCTAATAGAAAGAAAATGCAAATAAGATTCTCCAAAGACGTTGCCATGAGGTACCAAGCAGAGTTGGACCAAACTTACACACAACATGCTGATATCACTAAAAAGTGTATGCATGCATTAAGATACATTATTACTGTTATCAAGGCAAACACAACAAATGTAAAATCAAAACCTGGCTCGCAAAGAGTAGCTTTCTACATTCTGATATAATAATTCCTAAATCCACACAAAAGAACAAAAACCTTAGGAAGTGCATTGGTTATCGTATCTGCCCAAAAATGTTGCACCTTACACAATTTAACACAAACACACAAAAACCGTGAACAAATGCATTCGAAAATGTTTACCGAAACACACCACCTTCAGTAAGAATTTCGCAGCTAGGGTCCACAGTGCAGTCCATACCATTAACAATGGATATGCAGAATCTTTACTCTTACTTTAAAAAACCAACATGGGATGTACGTTTTCTGTCGGCAGTAAAGTTGTTGCAGATCTCACTAAAGTTGAATATATGCGAACTCTGCAACTGAAAAGAAAGAAAACAAACTTACAAAATTAAACGATGTGAAAAGAGAAAGGCCCTTTATGAAATGTATGAAAGACACCAAAACGATTAACTGTATATAAAAAAACAAAAAATAGCCTTATGCGAAATCTCGCTCTGACATCCGCACAAAATAGTACGAAAATAGACCAAAACTGTAGGGATATTCACCGATACACCTCGTAAAATCTGGGTATAACTATTACATATACATGTGAATATACATTTGTATATATAAACATACATACATACACACACACACACACACACACACACACACACACACATAGACAGATAGATATATATATATATATATATATAGATAGATAGATAGATAGATAGACATAGATATAGATATAGATAAATAGATAGATAGATAGATAGATAGATAGATAGATATAAATATATATGTATATATGTGTGAATATATACTGGCATTGCGGAGAGTCAAATCTACACCGGTACCGGTAACTTTTGATATAGCACTTCATGGTTCCTCGAATGCCATTGGTGACATATGTGACAGAGCTTGTAATAAAGTGTTGTTTTATGTGACTCAAAACGTGCTATGATTTGATTTGAACCAGTGGTAGTGTACCACGTACTATGATGCTTGAAAGATACATGGATGTCATAAAATTAAGTTTGTCAAATTTTGTGCGGGACAGCGGTCGAGAAGGACGCTTCCTGTTATCTCAAAAACTAGCAGCTTGACACCCACCCCTACCCCCCTTATTTTCTGTAATTTACTTTTTGACAAAATTAATTACTCTTATAATTACTGTATGGTTTTCTTAATCCTAACCCTAACCGTAACCCATTTTCTTTTTGAGAGAGGACCCCCCCCCCCCCCCCCCCCCCATACCCCTGTCGAGTGTGGTTGCATTTTCAATTCCATAGACCCATACCAACAAATTTCTTTCTGGCAAAACATCTTTTTCTAGGCAAGTATTCGTTCCTGATGAGACATCAAAAAACCTGACGTCATGTTGTGTTCTTTCCGTGTCCTTTGAGACATGGAAGTCCTTTTGCAGACAGTTCCTGGTTCTGCTGCCTCAGGGTGTACTTCACTAGTTTCAAGAATACCTGTTTATCAGCTAGTGTAATAGACAAACCAGAATAGTTAAGCAAACTAAAGCTGGTATCCTTAAAGAAGAAACTACGTTTAGCAGCTTATTGGTTTGGGATACACCGGGTTCAAGTGAAGCTCATTCAAAGGATATAGGGTTTACATTTCCAATGAGGGTGTGTACTGAATATCAAACCCAGAAGTAGTGAACACTATACCATGTCCACCTGTTGAGTATGCAGGATTCTCTCCAGGTTATATTGAGTGAACAGTAACACCTACAGTGTCTGCTGTGCGATGGGTGTACTCTCCGGGTTCTGTTGTGTGTTCAGTGCACACTTCTGGTTTTGTTGTGTATTTGGTGATCTGTCCTGGTACTGTTATTGATTGATATTGATTTAAACATATTTTATTGTTTTTTAAAGAACAAATGGATTAGGCACAAGTTACACAACTTACTAGGGCTTCTCCAGAATACATACATACAGCAATATATGTTTGCAATTTAAATATGAACAGAACTAAATATTATTGAAAAAAGAAAGAATAAAGGAAACTGAAAAAAAGGAGACGCGATAAAGTTTGCTATGCGTTCAGTAATTAGACAGCAGGTTTGATAAAAGAAAACACAAAACAAAAACAAGGCATCGCAATGATTACGCAATGGCTACACAAATAATAATAACAATAAAATAAATAAATAATAATAATTTTAAAGATCCATACTTTATTTACCACTTTAAGGGAAACGTTTTGTTTCATTTATATACTTATGTACACGAAACAAATATTTCTTTATTGTCTTCTTCACTTAGAGCATTTTTACCATTTAAAACAAGTTGTAAATCGATTGACTGAAATCTTTGCAATGAATTCCAAAGAGTGCGTCTTTGTCTTTCATATAAAATGCATTCACAGAAAAAAAGATAATTGCTTTCAAAATTATATCCACAACTGCACGAGGAATCGGTGCTAAGACCAACTCGATATAAGTCTGCTTTTAAATCACTACACCTGTGTCTTAACTTATGTAATACACTTTCTCTTCTATTGTCAAATGAATAGTATGGCGCAGCGCATAGCACATGGGCACCGTTATGTGTCCAGTGGTGTCTCCAGGTTATATTGTGTGTTCAGTGATCTCCCCAGGTACCGTTGTGTGTCCGTTGATCTTTCCCAGTTATATTGTGTGTACATTGATCTTTCCAGGTTCTGTTGTGTGCCCAGTGATCTTTCCAGGTTCTGTTGTGTGTTCAGTGATCTCTCTGGTGTCTGTTGTGTGTCCAGTGATCCTTCCAGGTTCTGTTGTGTGTTCAGTGATCTCTACAGGTTATATTATGTGTTCAGTGATCTCTCCAGGTACCGTTGTATGTCCAGTTATCTCTCCAAGTTCTATTATGTGTTCAGTGATCTCTCCAGGTTCTGTTGTGTGTCCAGTGGTCTCTCTAGGTTATATTGTGTGTTCAGTGATCTCTCCAGGTTCTTTTGTGTGTCCGTTGATCTGTCCAGGTTCTGTTGTGTGTTCTGTGATCTATCCATTTTATATTGTGTGTTCAGTGATCTATCCAGGTTCTGTTGTGAGTCCAGTGATATTTCCAGGTTATGTTGTGTGTTCAGTAATATATTCAGGTTCTGTCGTGTTCAGTGATCTCTTAGGGTTCTACTGTGTTCAGAGATCTCTCCAGGTTGTGTATGATGTGTGTTCAATGATATCTCCAGACTATGTCATGTGCCGTGTTCTCTCCGTGTTTTATTGTGTGTTAAGTTATCAATTATCCGGTTTCTGTTGTGTGTGCTAAATTATTTTCTGGGTCTGTTGTGAGTGATATGTCATGTTCAAGTTTTCTTGTGTGTGCTATGACATGATCATGGTATGTTGTATGTGTGTTCTGTCAAGTTCTTCTTCACATTCTGTTGTGTGTACTATGTTACGTTCAGGTTCTGTTGTGTGTGACACGTCATATTCAGGGGTTTTTTTTGAGTTCTCTATTATGTTCAGGTTCTGTTGTGAATGCTATGTCATGTTCATTTTCTGTCGCAAGTGACTGGATAAAGGCCATGGTATGTGCTGCCCTGCATGTGGGGAAGTGCATATAAAATATACCTTGCTGCATTAGGAAAAATATAGTGGGTTTCCTCTGATGACTACGAGTCATAATGACCAAATGTTTGACATTCAGTAGCCGATGCTTAATTAATCAATGTGCTCTAGTGGTGTCGTTAAACAAAACAAACAAATAAACTGTAGCAAGTGCAATGTTCTATGGTGATTATTTTCTCATGCTCAGCGTTTTGCTATGTTATGTTCAGGTCTTGTTGTCACTGATGTGCCAAATTATGTTGTGTATGCTATATATCATGTTCAGGTCCTGTTGTGTGAGCTATGTCATGTTCATGTCCTGTTGTGTGAGCTATGTCATGTTCAGGTCCTGCTGTGTGAGCTATGTCATGTTCATGTCCTGTTGTGTGTGCTATGTCATGTTTAGCTTATGTTGTGTGTGACATGTCATGTTCAGCATTTGTTGTGCGTGCTATGTTGTGCTAATGTTTTGGTGTGTGTTGTGTCATGTTCACGTTCAACATTCTGTTGCAAATATTCGTTAACTGTAAAATTAATCATAATTCATAGATGTTGCTATCATTTATGGTGAGGCCACATTCACTCTGTTCGCCTTTTAACCTTACGTCTGATTACACTGTCTTCTGTTACTGGACTTTATCCTGAATAACTTAAATTGCGTTTGTATGTGCAATATTGTGACTCCATAATGCCTACATATAGGCCAGTCCTATAGATCTTCAAAGGCAGCTGAAAGACGGAACTTGATTACCGTAACATGCAATTAAATACATCCAAAATCAGTGTAATTAGGCTTGCACTTTGGTCGTATATGACACATACAACATTATTATGTATTAAAATTGTATCTATAGATACAAATGACATGTTTGAAACTTTGCTTCGGTTAAAAACACTTAAAAATAGATATTTGTTTTTCAAGGAAATTCACCAAAACATGTTTATTATTATAATTATGGTGCACATAAAATAGCAAACCATACACAAATTAATGTTACAGCAATTCCTATTTATATACATGTATATACAGACACGATTCTTGTCTGTTGCTAAATGGTTCGTTGCATGCTGTATCAATTATGTTTCCACATTAGACCGGGCTCTCACAACGACAAAAGTCGTATTATTTTCACAAAATAGAAATACTGACATAATGTATGCTACACTGTACTTCGCATTTGTAATTTCTATCACAAACCGATAACAAAGAATGCATATGGGTCGTATTTGGCGCATACGACTTATGTCAGACATAATTATATAACGAAATGTATTTTAAAAGGGTGTATCTACCAAATACGACCAGTCGTGTGCACATAATGGACAGCAAGCAAATCGGAGGAAAGTCGTGTCAGTTACGTCTATTTTCGTACAAACTGGTATCTGTGATTCACTTACGACCATTTAAATCCTGTAGTATAAACAATGCTATTAGGGACACAGCTACGATGTTTTGTGACAATATGTAATCAGGGGTGGTGATTCCAAATATGCTAAAACAAAGACGTTTTAGGTCGTATATGCCACTTACGACCTTTATATATACTTACGATATATATACTTGTGTATCAACGTTGGGGATTGTCCAACAGTCAATGCCTGTAGATAGGTGTCTTCCTACATATGTCAATTACAAATTTTACAAGATAAACAGAGATATTAAGGTATGGAAAAAGAGAGAGAGAGAGCGAGAGAGAGAGAGAGAGAGAGAGAGAGAGAGAGAGAGAGAGAGAGAGAGAGAGAGAGAGAGAGAGAGAGAGAGAGAGAGAGAGAGAGAGACAGAGAGAGAGAGAGAGAGAGAGAGAGAGATTGTTAGAACTTGTCAACGCGTTGGCTTGCAACTATCTATTTATAAATGGTTGAACCATTTTGAGTTTCTTAGTAAAAGTGGTTTGTAGTTTAGATTGGAATAGGCAGATCGAAATTATATTCTTTAGAGGCGGGATATGGTTCATTGCCTTTGCTTGCCTAAGGTGTCTCTCTATCCACCCCCCCCCCCCCACCCTACTCCCCCTCTATCTCTCTCTCTCTCTCTCTCTCTCTCTCTCTCTCTCTCTCTCTCTCTCTCTCTCTCTCTCTCTCTCTCTCTCTCTCTCTCTCTCCATACATCAATCCCTATGTCTATCCTTGATCCCTCTTCCTCTTTATAAATTTCAGGCATCACGGTAAAAGATGAATGTCAGGAAGCAGATTATGAATCTTTTTTCTTACTTTCTTACACTCTCTTTGGTGAGAATATTATGGCTTATTTTCGATAACGCATACATATAACATACATACGTTTACCAATTTAAAGGAAAAATGTAGCGGGTTTCCTGTGATGACTACGGGTCAGAATTACCAAATGTTTGACATTTAATAGCCGATGATTAATTAATCAATGTGCCCCAGGGGTGTCGTGAAACAAACCAAACAAACACACTTATTTTACCAATTTAAAGACTTGTTATTTGCTGTTCCTATATGCCATACGAAAGATATACTGTTCAGTGCGAAAAAATACGTGACCCGTGGCTTCAAACAAACAACTGAACGTCTGTTTATACCGATAATATAATGCATATAGTACAGAAGCATGTACAGACATGTTTTATTTCACAATTTTACCGTTTCCGTGAGCAGTATGTCCAGACATGTTGAATGCATTTTCGCGTACAATATCTAAACTCCAAAACAAAAAGTCTTCTAAATAACAATATATTTCCCATTCTCAACTTAAAAAAGTATATTCAAAAACAGTTTTTAAAAAATCAAAACAACATATTAGAAATAAAAGATATAACGTTTCTTTCCTGACTTGACTTGACCTGACTAGGTATTTTACGTGTCCATATACCTCTATGGTTTCGAACACGCCTATCCCGAGTCCGGCGTCCGATAAGACCGGGGGTCTGACTCGGGACTTCTTTGCTGACCAAAACTAATGTAAACGTAGTTGCGTCCAAACAAGCTGTATGTTTTGTCAATGACATATAGTAAATATAGAATACATAGAGACTATCACCAGAGAGTTTTTCGGTATCGTCAATATCATATAATTAGGAATAAAAATTGTATTATGCACGAGGAATATATTAGGAATAAAAATTGTATTATACACGAGGGTAATAATCTATTTATCATATGAGCTCAAGCTTAATACAACGTGTTTTTTTAAACTGTACACACAACTTTAATTCCAGTCCGCCAATACTAGATATTCAAATGAAATAAGAATATGTGGCGCGGTGTATTTTTGAATGGAAATGACGTCAAACTCGAATGACGTCATTTTGGATGCCCTTACATCAAAATAAAGTTATGCCTAACGTGTTTTGTTTTCTGAACGCTGGACAGCTTTCAGTTTCAAATTGCCATTGAAATGTTTTTATTTGATGACTATGAATGCATACGTCAATCATGGAGTGTCACCCAAGTACGTTTTCTTCAATGGCAATAAACCTAGTGCCGAGACCTCGACTAATTTACATCTAATTTGCAAAGTTATCAAATTCTTAAAGTATGTGATCTGAAAAATATCACTTACTTTGATTGCACTGAAAATGTAATAGTTTATATGATAAAATAACATACATCAACTCTTTT
>NC_054713.1:16626584-16639084 GCF_016097555.1 Gigantopelta aegis | reverse complement strand
AATTTATAGTTGGTACGAGACAGTTGTAAGCCATTACCGTAGATTTCAAGTAGCAGCGAGATGATGATTTGACGAATTTCTAATAAGGATACGCTTTTTGTGTATAAATCGATCTAACATCTGACACAATACCTTTTTATAAAACTCGGCGTTCGATGAAAAACATTATAGGACGTACAACCTTCACACAAAAATATGGGAGATAGCTCTCTTGTCTTATATTTTCGGCAATTATCGCTTAGTAAATAACGGACAAAGTTACTTTGTGGATGTCCGATACCACTGAAAATATCCAAGATGTTTGAAATAGTCGGAAACCAATGTATTGTATAACTAATTTATACTTCTTCGCATAGAAGACTTTAATCGTTAAATGGGCACTTACATCTACCGTAAGGTTGCGTTGTGAACGGTTGTAAAGTTTGCGTGTGCCAGCCATAAAACTCACCTTAAGAGACGACATTGAACCATAGCTAAGTATTCGTCCGGAGTCGAGGCGCTGATCCGTATGAACAGGGCGCAATCTCGAAGTTTCTGTACATAATAATCGGTCTCACACTCCCCCTTTACAACGATACCTGAAATGATAAACAAAGTAATATAAAGCTATGCCAGTTTAAAGATAAGTCAACACATTATTAAACTACGGCTACTTGTTGTCTAACAGGAGAGAGAGAGAGAGAGAGAGAGAGAGAGAGAGAGAGAGAGAGAGAGAGAGAGAGAGAGAGAGAGAGAGAGAGAGAGAGAGAGAGAGAGAGAGAGAGAGGACGGACAGGATAGTCGATACCACGACTTTTTATATACCTGTCGGGAAGCAGTTTTTGGGACAGGAAAAGAAAACCGAGTCCACAGATAGCCATCTTTCCTGTGACTCATCCCACTTCAGGCGAGCAGTATGCATGTGAAACACAATCAACAAAACACAATGCATATAAACGATTCCTTGCTGCATTAAAAAATGTAGCGGCCTTCCTCTGATTACTATGTCTCAGAATTACGAAATGTTTTACATCTAATAGCCGATGATTAATGAATAAATGTGATCTAGTGGTGTCGTTAAAGAAAAAAAAAACGTTTAACGTTTACCCCGAAGTGACTGTAAGCATTTCTCTTCAAGTTGTCTACTTGTTGTTTAGTGACATTTCAAATATTTACTTAAAATATATTGATATTTTAGAATAGTTTTTGTTCACAAAAATGTAAGATGTAATCTATGCTTACTTACCTATTTACTTACTTACTTACTTACTTACTTACTTACGTTTAAGTATTTGTCTTACCTATATTCAATTAAGGTTCAAGCACGCCGTCCTTATGGCAGTCTGCAATCTACGAAATTAGTGATAAAGAGTTGGCTTTTTCATACTTTTGGCTAGTTAGATTTAAATTTTATGTTCCTTTTCTAAATGAAATGTTAAAACAAATTAATTCTTCGAGGCTCGTCATTTCAATTTATGAAACACTTTATCACTTCAGGTCATTATCAGTATTCTGTGCACACAACTTAATATATCCTCAGAATAAATATAATATAAGTTGTAGAAGCATCTTGTACCCAGAGCCGAATTTTACCCCGCGTCGAAGGGCATACAGAGGGTATAAATATTCATAAACCCCTCGTGCTGCTTCTACAACGAACTTATCTTGCCGACATGTTTATCTAGTAACCAATAATTATTAACAATAACAAATTAACGCCAAACTATGAAGACTACCAGCCGTTATTTATATAAAACATGGAGTAGGCGGAAACGACGGCAATCAAAAAGAAAATATAGTCCGTAAGACCCCCCCCCCCCCCCGAAAAAAACAACAAAAAACAAAACAAAACAACAACAAAACAAAAAAAACAAAAAAAAAAACGTTATAAGCTTTAAATGTCTTCAATGTGTCATTGTCCAAAACAGATATTAATTGAAACAATAACAGATTCTCAAAACTGAACGTAGTAAACAAATAGTAATAAATAACATCAACGATGTCACACTATAGTGAAAGTCGAAATCAACTGATCATTTTCCTATTAAAAGATTTGCTCTGGATGGGAATGATCTTCTCTTTTTTTAAACATAAATTATATTAACATTTTGAAAAGAGCTGTTTCGGAAAATAGACGATTGCTGGCATGTCATGCTCTACGATTGCGCATTTGTAGTGAAGTCGGAGAATAACATGTCTATATCTATACCATCAAAGTGGTACATTTCCGAATTGGTTACCATGGTTATCAAGTGGCTTCTCTCTGGTGTGCGGCGAAACGAGGTCAACTGCAGTGATGTTACTGACTGCAATGCTTTTGGTTATATGCCTACTAAACGAGCATATTGTTAGTGCGTTAATATTTCGTTGATTTTCCTGCAGACCAGACGTAGTAGCCTGTCCCATCTGAAGGTTTTTGTCGTCAGATATGCATTGGTATGCGACAAGGGAACTTTTACTTGTGTGACCAGTCACGCTTTTAATTTGTGCTGCAGCGAAATGTGATCGGGTGAGAATGGTGGCCCTAGTTGCTCACATACAGTGATTTGTGTATACTTGAGAAATACGACATGCTTGCTTAGAGTGGACATGAAACTACCTAGTGTGTTCTTTTCAGCTGGTTTATTAGCGATCCATACTTCATCATCATCGTAGATGCTGTCCATAGGATATTGCTAAAGACGACCACAAAGGATTATTAAGCTTTGAAATACATTTGGCAAAAGATGAAACTGGAAACAGAGCCCCGGCTGTTCGGGCATAAGAACACGGTACGATTCCTTATCATCACGGTGATTTTTGCTGATTTCGTTTTCTCCACATATTGTAGGCCAATGTCAGGATTTATGTGTACTTCGAAAGCGTTTTTCGTCATTGTCTCCAGGTTTTCAACGCCACAACGGAAAAGTTATGTCTCGCCTTTGCCGGCTGCTTTTATATCTAATTTAGCGGTTATGAATGAGTGGTTTGCATTTTAAAAAATCTGGATCTTTAATCATGTCAATTTTGCGGCAAAGTGGCAGATTCGTCAAATGTCAGTTAAGACCATACCTAATTGACTCCAGCTTTAATGGTTTGTACAAGCTACCATCCTTGGTTCTCTGATAAAGGTAAAAATGACATAACACTACATTTAATCGCACAGCGTCAAGTGTTTCGAAATTAATGTCCTGTTTTGTTTCTGCCCCGCGCGTGCTGTAACCTCACCGTGGTGCAGGGGTGTAACATTCTCTTTGAGAATGGCCAATACAGCACAAAATTGAAGTTTTGAGTAAAAGTCAGTATCTATCTGAGATATTTGCGTTTTTGCACAGTTATTTACACTGTTTTTGTTTATATCTTGAATTTTTATATTGATGTTGATCATCACTTTATTTGTTTGCATTACCATAGTTAGACACCCAATAGCCGATGCATTTCTCGTGCTAGGGTGTCGTTAAACATTCATTCATTCATTCATTCATTCATTATTGTTCTGTTTCTTGTAAACATTCTTTAAGTGTTCTTGCGACCCATTTTTGAGTGCATCTAGGTATTAAACTTGCTCGCTTTTCTTCAATTTCATTTTCCGAGTGGCTGGCGGCCATGCTTTATTTACGTTAGTAACAGACTGAATTTGTGCACGGCGCATTAATACAATAACAACTGTCCATTGTTACACGTGGGTATACGAGATTTGATTCCGCCCAAGCGGTGTATTAGGGTTTTGTCCAAGGCTAAATAACCGATGCAATTCGAGTATTTTACATAAATGCGAAATAATTATACTTACCGCAAACGCCCAAAATTAAAATAAACAAAAGCATTGTATTCCTTAGGTCCTAGAACAAAATAATACCGTGTATATATACAGATAAACCTAAAGGTCAAACATAAGCTTACTATATGAGAGAATTAAGTGTGATGGGATGATAAAAATCACACTAAAATTCAAAGAACTTTTTAATTGTAATAGAATAAGTACCCTCCGTAAAATGTCAAAATAAAAACGTCATGTACTAGGAATGCAAATATGTTTCTAAATTATCATCATCATCAATAAAATTATTATTATTATTATTATGGTTATTATTAGTATCATCATCACCGTCATCATCGTCATTATCATCATTATTATTATTATCATCATCACCCTTATCATTATTATTAGTAGTAGTATGATCATAATTATCAGGATCATTATTATTATTATTATTATATTATTATTATTATTATTATTATTATCATGATCATTATTATTGTTATCATCATCATCATTATTATCATTATCGTTATCATGATTATCATTATCATCAAAATTATTATTAATATTATTGTTAATATTAGTATCATCATTATTTTCATTATTAGTAGTAGTAGTAATGGTAGTAGTAGTGGTGGTGGTAGTATTAGTATTAGCATTATCATTATGATCATTATTGTCAATATTATATGCATCATCATTATTATCATTATTATTATTATTATTATCATCATCATCATTAGTAGTAGTATTATCATTATTATCACTATCATGATTATAATCATCATCATTATTAGTATTATAATTATCATAATTACCATCATCATCATTTTTATTAATATTAGTATTTCTTTATGTAGATGGCTGTAAGAGCGCTATAGGCGGGATAGATAGATAGATAGATAGACAGACAAACAGATAGACAAACAGACTATCACCCTAGTAGAAGCATAACAGCCTTTCTCATGTTCGTCTTTCTCTCTCTCTCTCTCTCTCTCTCTCTCTCTCTCTCTCTCTCTCAAGTTTCATTCGCTGAACATTTTAATACTTTGTTTGGAGATAATATGTTTCTTTTTTTTTTCTTTTTTTTTCTTCCTTTCGTAAGAGGGCGGGCCGGGATTGTTTGTTTGTTTTGTGTTTTTTCTTTCGTTTTATTCTGCTTTTCTAAGTCATAAGGTACTACATGTATCTGGATTACCCCAAGCATTTATAACAAAATAATATTTTCAGATTGGAATCATATTAACATTAAAAGCCAAGCGTCATTCTATCGAAGGTTCCCTAATGCGACGAAGCGCTGACGTCAACTCGACACATTGAGAAAGCTGCGTTATTTCTAGTTTACTTATGACAAAGATATTTTAACTTGACAAATATATTACGATGCTGGGAACGTCTCGTAGCTTATCAAGGTCGGGGTAAATTGCTGAACTTATTTAAATAAATTAAACTTTAAAGACTTAATTTGCTAGCCGATATAAGCCCATTAACACTAGATAAGCAAATACTAATTTTCTTTACTTTATTTTTTGCTTCTCTTAAACGCATTAAATATCTAGTGAACAGTTTAGTGGTTGTCATTATTACCGATGTACTATTTTCGATTTATTATGTACGACTTTGTAGGCCTATTTAAAAAAAGATTGCTGAAATAGTTCAATGACTTTTTTTCACAGCGAGTTTACGTCAGTTCTAGAAAGATTCGGGGAATCCTTCTCCAGAAAATTTTTAAAACTAGAAAAGCAAATGAATGCATGATACAAATAAAATTCACCATGACAGAATGATGGAAAGACATGGTGAAAAATGTTTTGGCCAGCTCATTTTGCCGAATGTCGCCATTGTTTTTGCCCGAGTGAATAGATTTGCTCCTACACCAGGGGAAGGTGCTCCCCATCTCGTTCACTTATGGCCGTAGTATGTTCTGTCCTGTTTGTGAGAAAGTTCGTATAAAAGATCTCATGCGCGTCGGGCGCGTCGAGCGCGTCGAGCGCGTAGGGACATTAACTAGAGGGAGGAGGGGGGGGGGGGGGGGTGGGGCACAAGCCATATTTGTAATTTCATCTATATATAGTAGGTAAAAATCAACCCGTACATTTCCGTCCTCGCGTTCCTATGGGCTTGTTACTGCTAATCGAAAAATGTAATGCAATGTCAGGGTTATCAAATATTTGATATTCAAAGGAGAATTATTTAATCAATGTACTCTAGTGGTGTCATTAAATTAAACAAACTTTTAACTTTCATTTTCGATGATGGTAAAACAGTCAGATTATCAGATTAGATGATGATTCGTTTATAGCGTCTATTTAAAGTGTTTAATTTGAATGTGTGTGTGTGTGTGTGTGTGTGTGTGTGTGTGTGTGTGTGCGTGCGTACGTGTGTGTAGCAGTAGAATGGATTATTCGTGAGTTAACTCAGTTCCAGGATATACCCTATACTGCGTATTGACGAAACCGAACACTGCATTATGACAAAACCGTACACCACATGTAAAACTGTCAAGACAAAACCGTGAACCGCGATCCCTAGCGACATGTTTAAAAACTATTATAACATCAAATTAAACAGTGCCACTACGACAAGTATGGCTGTATTTTGTATAGTAATAACTAAAGATTACACTCTAATGAAAAAAAGAGAAGTGATGTGTCCACAAAAGCTCACAAAATATATTCCAAAGTCGAAATTTTACCGAGTTATATTTAAAAAATAAACTTTTTTTGGACACACAAATTCACATGTTTATTTCAGTTCATCTAAAGCTGGAAACATCTTTCAATATACCGGTAACAAAGTAAAATCAGGTAAATTGTACCACTGGTGTGATAACGAAAATGTGACAAAACATTTGGGTTCGTTTTGGAATCGTAACAATCATTATTTCCAGTTTGTTTTATGACAGAAACTTTGTTGACATATTAAACACGAAATAAAATAAAAATTTGAGCTGCATAGAGCTCGTTGTGTCCGCACGGGAAATGGTTGATATTTAGTTTTAAAACGATAATTGATTTGCTAGCCGACCTTAGAAATAAACCTTATACACTTAGAACTACACGGAGGTTATTCCAATACAGATTACCAACAAGCATAATTATATGTCATTATATTTCATTACAGGATGGCTGAAACTGATCTGTCGCTTCTGTTGTGTTGTACTAAAATAAAGGAAAGGTGTCCGTTAGATACCATTTATGTTACAACGTGTTTAGAAACGTATGCAACTCGTTTGAACTCATTAGATACGTTTTAAAACAAGTCGTTGTAAGATAAATAGTATCTAACGACCACTCATGTAGTATTCTATATCTAGTTATTTTAATACGTGTTAGTATAATAAGCATAATCCATAACAGTATACGAATTTTACAGTTATCGTAGTGGACAACAATATTTACTATTTTGTTATGATAAAATTGTCAGTTGCCAATAAAACAAAACAAAACAAATGGAATAAATTAGTATTAATTACAGTCACATATGGAAAATCTGTCTGGTAATATTTATTGTATCAGCCAAGATTGAATATTTTTTATATAAATAATTTCTCACAAAGGTTATTTTACCATACACAGACAGAGAGGCAGACAGACAGACACACCCAGACACACCCACACACCCACTCACTCACACACACACACACACACACACACACACACACACACACACACACATAGAGACACACAGACACAAACAATAATAACGCAATAATCAACAACAAGTTAATATGGTAAACGCATCTTCTTTAAGAGCAAATTAAAATGAGTATGTATGATAGTTACAACAGTTAGCTTATTATAATACTAACATTGACACATTTGTCATTTCTTTGAATTTACTGTGAGGACATTATATCTCGTTAGCAGAGGTTTAACGAAATTATCGTGAAATGTTTTCAGCTGTGTTATTCCTTAAAAAGTCTAAAGAACGGTAATGTGTAAATGCAAATAAACAGCAACACGAAACCATTTTAAATTCAAATGAACGGTAATGTGTAAATGGAAACAAAGAGCAACACGAAACCATCTTAAAGTCAAAACAACGGTAATGTGTAAATACAAATAAACAGCAACATGAAACCATCTTCAATTCAAAAGAACGGTAACGTGTAAATACAAATAAACAGCAGTAGGAAACCACCTTGAAGTCAATTGAACGGTAATGTGTAAATAGAAATAAACAGCAACACCAAACCAATGTGATCTCAAAGGTATGCTACCACAGGTTACTGACCTATTTACTTGCCCAACAAAGTACTACAGAGAACCATATTCCAAAATGTTATGGGACCAGAAGTCTGTTCGAGTGATTTGTTCCTAGGTAATCGATTGCTCGGTTATGTTTTGTATGCATAATCAATTATGTTTGTATGTGTGTATGTGAGTGTATGCGTGTGTCCGTGCGTGCGTGTGTGTGTGTATAGTATGTGTGTGTGTGTGTGTGTGTGTGTGTGTGTGTGCGCGTGTGTATGTGTGTGTAAAAGGGATATATAGATAGACGGAAAGAGAGTGAAACAGAGAAAATCAGAGAGAGAATAGACAGAGAATATAGGAGAGAGAGAGAGAGAGAGAGAGAGAGAGAGAGAGAGAGAGAGAGCGACAAAGTGAGAGAGAAAGAGAGAGACACACAGATATATATATATATATACTCTTCCAAAAAAGAAACGCATAACTGGTATATGTTAGGATTGGATTGCAAATTTATAGCATCATGTCTTTGCTCAGTCATGGACACTAATATCGAGTATGAACCCCATGAGCAGGAATGACGGCTTGGCACCTCCTACACATGGAATCAAATAATGCTTGAAACACAGGCTGGGGAATTGTAGCCCATGTTTGTTGCAAAGCCTGGAGCAGCTGGGGTAGCGTTTGTGGCGCAGGGTTACGTTGCCGTAAACGTCGATCTAGTTCATCCCACAGGTGCTCGATGGGGTTAAGATCAGGTGATCTTGAAGGCTATGGCATCACTCCGACATTGTGTTGATTCAGGAAGTCTGTTGTTATACGTGCGCTATGTGGTCGTGCATTGTCGTGCTGGAAGATGACATTTTCTGCGTTGATGAAAGGTATGGCGTGACGCTGGAGAATTTCGTTGAAGTAACGTTGGGATGTTAGCTGACTTGGGACATGTACAAGGTCTATTCTGCCAGTGTAAGTGATGGCCGCCCATACCATAACACTCCCCCCTCCATATCTGTCCACCTGCCGCACACAATTATTGGCATAACGCTCGTTACGCCGTCGGTAAACTCTAGCTCTGCCGTCGGCGCGTTGAAGCAAAAAAACGCGACTCGTCGTTGAAAGCCACTCTTCGCCACTGCTGTCGACGCCATATCAGACAACGTCTGCACCATGTAAGCCGTTGACGCCTGTGTTGCGCGGTTAAAATTATCCGTCTAGCTTGTCTTCTAGCTCGGATATTGGCTTCACGTAAACAGTTTCTTACGGTCTGGTCCGAAATTCTTCGCATCCCAGGTATGACAGAAGTTGATGATGAAGCTGTTAGGAATCTGTCACGTAAATGTCATAGACGTATGTATCTGTCTTACGCCGGTGTGGTAACTCTGGGACGACCGGATCTGGGGCGGTCACGTGACATTCCAGTTTGCTGATAACGGTGC
Source organism: Gigantopelta aegis (assembly GCF_016097555.1). NCBI lineage: Eukaryota > Metazoa > Mollusca > Gastropoda > Neomphalida > Peltospiridae > Gigantopelta > Gigantopelta aegis. Next base: position 16,629,737 of record NC_054713.1, on the reverse strand, counting down.
CAAAGCCTAGATAAAGTACTCTGAGATGTGTTGAAAAGACATGCAACTGTTGATTGCGATTCCCCGGCTTCCATCCGGCCAATTGCGTTGTTACGTTGTGGTTCTGTCAACATGGGAATAATTTCAACGTTACGTAGCGACACTATCGATAATACGTGTGTGAATGTAACTCAATTTTCTGTCATGGGGTAGTGCACGTGATTTGTACGTGATAAATGTGAGCTCTGCAACCATTATTCTGGATATTGTGAAAAACATATTTGCTCGTGCTGACGTCAAATCATGCGTTTTGTCAGCTTCAGAATTGCATGATATCATATCCACTAGCTATAGAATAAGATAATACTAAAACATTCACTATTGTGTTATTTCAAAATTAATGTTATGAAAAATATGCTCTATGCGTTTCTTTTTTTTGAAGAGTATATATATATATATATATATATATATATATGTATATATATATATATATATGTCGGTCGGTCGGTCGGTCGGTCGGTCGGTCGGAGAGAGAGAGAGAGAGAGAGAGAGAGAGAGAGAGAGAGAGAGAGAGAGAGAGTGTGTGTGTGTGTGTGTGTGTGTGTGTGTGTGTGTTTGTTTGTCCCATAACCTACATATCATAAACACATCAAGGCTGGTTACAGTGAGCATGTAAGTAATACTTACACTTTGTGTCAATGATATCCCGCAAAGTCTGAATTTTGTTTTTCAGGGCTTCCATCGTGTAACCACGGTACATCAAATGCGGCGAGTCTGCGAACTCGTTGACTACGTCCAGTCCGCATGTCAGATCATGGCGGTACCCGCTGTAAAAACATCGCATGTACGTCATTCCATTTCTTTTAACGGGCAGTATCATAGTTACACAATGGCTAAAAATATCTATTTAGTTTTATTAAGAAAATGAAAAATTGTATGCATTGAAAATTGCTTTTATGTGATTTATCTTATTCGCCAATGATGTTTCAGGAAATCGTTGTTTACACCAAGTGGCAGCACATTTGAAATGTCCACCAGCATTACGATCTAGATTAATTCTACATTAAACAGTTGCCATAGTGTGTATGGTGTCGGACGTTCGCAAATAATCATCATATTGGGGCGGGATGTAGTTCAGTGGTAAAGTGCTCGCTTGATGCGCGGTCAGTCTAGGATCGATCCCCGTCTGTGGATGCATTGGACTATGTCTTGTTCTAGCCAGTTCACCACATCTGGTTCATCAAAGGTCGTGGTATGTGCTATACTGTCTGTGACTACATGTCAAAAATACCAAATGTTTGACATCTAATATCCGATGATTAATATACCAATGTGCTCTAGTATTGTCGTTGAACAAGACAAACTTTAACTTTGTAATCGTCTTTTAGAGGTATATTGCATTGTAATTCAAATTTCTGTCAAACATTTTGAAATTATTGAACATCAATAACGGAGTATAAATCCATTTATCTTGATCACCAATTCTTATTATACCACTTAATGCAGATGGGTATATACTGCTACAGACATATGGGTATATAATGCTACAGACATGGGTTTATAATGCTATAAATATATCAATACATAATGCTACAAACATGTGGGTACATAATGCTACAAACATGTGGGTACATAATGCTACAAAGATGCGGACATATAATGCTACGAATATGTGGATATATTATGCTACAAACTTAATTATGGATTTGGCTCAATCGGTAGAGCGTTCACTTGAGGTCCTGACGTCGTAGAATCGAATCACCCCAGTGGACCCGTTCTCTGATTGGTGCTTTCCCATTCTCAACCAGTGCCCCAAGGCTGGTATATAAAAGGACATGGTATGTGCTGCCCTGTCTATGGGAAGGTGCATACAAAAAATCCCTCATGGTTAATGAAAAATGTACTAACCTCTAAGACTACGTGTTGATGGGTTTACAAGCACACTGCCTGTTTCTGCTCTGGGCTCTGATCTTTAAATTGTGTCCTCCTGGGCCCCGTTCCACGAAGTGATCTTAGCACTACTATCTTCGTAAATACCTGTAATCGCGACCTTATTTTTTCTCTCTACGATTTCCAGCTCGTTCCACGACGTAGCTTAGTATCGTCGAAAATTACGGTGAAAATTTACAGTTCGTACGAGACATTTGTAAGCCACTAACGTAGATGTCAAGTGGCAGTGAGATGATGGTTTGATGATGTTCTGATAAGGATACGTTTTATTGTGTGTATAAAATGGGACATAATACCTTTTTTAATAAAAACTTGGCGTTCAATGAAAAACATTATAGGTCATACGAACTTCACACGAAAATATGCAAGATAACTCAATTGTCTTATGTATTCGACAACTATGTGTTAGTAAATTACGGACAAAATTACTGTGTGGATGTCCGATACTATTGAATATCCAAGATGTTTTAAATAGTCGGAAACCAATGTATTATATAACTAATTTGCACTTCTTCGCATAGAAAATCTTAATCGTTAAAGGGACATTCCTGAGTTTTCACCAATTTTTAAGATGTTATCGACTAACAGAAACTTGTTAACGATTGTAATTACATATCAAATATATTTTCCTACATAACATATTAGTGGCTGTATATTAAACGTGTTTCTGATCGTTATAATATTTGTACTGGCGTAAATTTCATTTTATTTCCTAAAATATTATTTTTCGTAGGTACGAAATTATTTGAAGACACTATCCAGTTTGAGCTTCTTACAAATATTAAGACGACTCGAAACCAATTGAATATACAGACACTGACATTCTAAACAAGAAAATATATTTAATATGTAAGTTTAATTGTAGAACTATTTTATTAGTCGGAAACATTTTACAATGCAGCAAAATTAGGAATGTCCCTTCAAATGGGCAGTTACAACTACCGTAAGGATGCGTTGTGAACGGTTGTAAAGTTCGCGTATGCCAGCCATAAAACTCACACGACAATTAACACTGGCTACGTATGCATCGTGGGCGTAGGTACTGATCCGTATGAACATGCTGCAATCTCGAAGTTTCGGTACATAATAATCGGTCTCACACTCACCCTTTACCGAGATACCTGAAAAGATGAACAAAGGAACATAAAGCTATGCCAGTTTAACGATACGTCAACACATTATTAAACTACGGCTGCTTTGGCGTCCTTAACATGAGAGAGAGAG
>NC_054713.1:16612679-16626384 GCF_016097555.1 Gigantopelta aegis | reverse complement strand
ATACCATTGCCTTTGATGTACCATTACTGAGACCCTGATGGGTACATATATATTCTGTCAAGAAAGAAACGCATAGGTGATAGGGAAAGAAGAAACGTTTTTGATTTTACAAAATGTTTTTTTTTACAATGTTGCTGACTGACCATGTTTGATAATGTTCCTGGAACGGGACAGCATGTCCTAATGCACCCTAAAACAAATTTAACGAACGCTGTAGCACGTTGTGCGACAATTGCAGGAAATCGGCGTGAAACGGTCAGATGTTTGCGAATGCACGTGAGACTCGGGGAAAAGATTGGGGTAGTGATGAGTATTTAAAGCTGCAATGCTCGTAATGATGCCTCATTTCTATTTTGACGTAGATGCCAAGACTAAGCCTGCCGAATCGAAACATTGCAATATGCCGCCTCCAGTTAGATGAAACGCAGTCAGCAGTCGCACGCCACATTAACGTCCATCAGAGCACCATTTCACGTCTCTGGGACAGGTACCAGCAGTTTCAATCAGCTGAAGACTGGCCCAGAAGTGGAAGACCTCGCGTAACAACTGCAGCACAAGATCGCTACATCCGGGTTCTGCACTTGCGTCACCGAACTGCCACAGCAACGAACACTGCTGGACGCATACGCACCAACCATTCGGAACCGACTTCGAGAAGCTGGTTTACGGGCTAGGAGACCGTATGTTGACCCCGTTCTGCGACGTCAACATCGACATTTACGTATTCGCTGGTGCACGAATGCACAGGGGTGGAACTTGGGAAACTGGCGGCGAGTATGGTTCACCGACGAGTCACGTTTCCTTCTACAGCGACGTGATGGACGACAACGTGTTTACAGACACCGCAACGAACGTTTTGCCAACAACTGCGTCGCCCAAGTTGACAGATTCGGTGGAGGGAATGTCATGGTGTGGGGAGCCATCTCATACATCGGCAGAAGTGAACTTGTGTTCGTACAATGCAACCCGACAGCTGTACGCTACCGGGATGAAATTCTTAGCCGTCACATGCTTCCCATTTTGGATCGACAGAGAGAACTCTTTCAGCAGGACAATGCCAGGCCGTATATGGCACGTGTAGCAATGGATTTCCTACAGAATGAGAACATTAATATGCTGCCATGGCCATCTATATCGCCATATCTCAACCCCATTGAAAATCTATGGGACGAACTGGACAGACGTGTACGCCAGCGTGACCCGGAGCCTCAGACGCTTCCGCAACTGCCACATGCACTGCAGGAATAATGGGCCAAGATTCCACGTGCCCGGATTCGGAGACTCATTCAGTCTATGCCAAGGAGAATGAATGAATGAATGAATGAATGAATGAATGAAAGCATGTTTAACGACACCCCAGCACGAAAAATACATCGGCTATTGGGTGTCAAACTATGGTAATGCAAACAAATAAAGTGATGATCAACATCAATATAACAATTCAAGATTTAAATAAAAACAGTGTAAAGAACTGTGCAAAAATACCTATATCACAGATAGATACTGACTTTTACTCAAAATTTCAATTGTGCTGTATTGGCCATTCTCAAAGAGAATGTTACACCCCTGCACCACGGTGAGGTAACAGCACGCGTGGGGATGCCAAGGAGATGTCGCGCAGCGATTGCTGATGCTGCTGGCCACACACGCTACTGATTTCAGCGCCCTCGTGCGACGCTGTTTAGTCTCTACTGCCGTCAGTCCATAGCTCGTTATATACTCATGTCAAATTTGACTGTGATACGATAATAAATAACGAAATTATGCCACTTTGTATTAAAGAAATAATTCCATGACTATTTCGCCTATGCGTTTCTTTTTTGACCGAGTATATATAGACCTCACGCGATGTTTAAATCATTATGATGAAGTTACTTCTCTCTCACTCTTTGAGGAATAAGACTTTATGTGTTTTCATTAGGTACTAATAACACTACAATAATAATAATAATAATAATAATAATAATAATAATAATATATTTGACATCTTTATTTGTATGTATGTATTATTTGTGTTATTATACATATACATGTATATGAATGATACACGATAATAACATATGATGTCCAAACAGATAGTATTATAACGGTCGTGTATGTCAAGGTCACAATGAAACACTAAATTAATAACATATAATCATTGTAAGGCATTATAATAATAATAATAATAATAATAATAATGCATTCTTTATTTAGTGAGGGTAACACAGTTAGCAGAAGCTAATAGTCCCTGAGGCCCTCAGGTACGAACAATATTGAATTACAATATATACATTTATGAACAAATAGAAAATACATATATGGCAATAAACATATGTACAAATGATATTATTTTAGAAAATATTTCTTGAGTCTATATTTAGAAACAGCAGTATTTGGCGATGATCGGATAGCTTTAGGTAATTGATTCAAAAGTACTGGTCCAGAGTGACTGAAAGCATGTTTAAATAGAGACATTTTAGGTTTTGGAATTAATAGATGAATTAGATTAAATGTTGTTAGTAAATTATAAACTTTTTTAGGTATAAATATTCCATAATTGCAGAGGTGTAAATTTTAAAATTTAAAAAATATCACAATGCAAAAAAATGTTACATCACGGGTTTTTTTTTCCCGTGAACCCTTCATATATTAAAAATGAATTAATAAATATATTATATAAAATATTTTACAGAAGTGGGATTCGAACCTGCCTTAAACCAGCGCCTTTGACCGCTCGGCTACGCGACTATAAGATCAATTAACTTTAGGGATTACGTTTGTATTCTGTATAAAGAGAGCTGGGCCAAAGTGGAAACGAACTGACTATGTGGGGTGAAGGCCACTTTTTTTCAGAATATAACTTTCTTATTGCAGCGATAATAACAGTAAAATACCTGTTAAAAACCACAGGTTTAAAATCTCAACGTTTCGTCACCTAAATGCTTTTATGGTCAGGAGAAAATTAAACATAAAAACAGGAGTTTAGCATTTAAACCAGCAGGGTAAAAACAGTTGAAGTCGAACACAGAAGTTAATAGTTTAATCGCATCTCATGATAAGCTGACTGTGAGCAGACACAATATGAATATAAAAAGATTTCAGATAACAAAGTAGAGTTGAATGAATCATAACATCACAAGGTAAAGCTGCGTGAGAAGACTAATAAAAAAGAAAGTTAATTACTGCTTGGGTAATACTCATCGAGTCCTTTAGGTCACATTGTAATTAATCCGTGTGTCCAGAGTGATTCTGCTATGTTCAATTTGGATTTATCAATACAAACAATCTTTTGTAGTACAGTGCAGATGTAAATGTGTCCTGATTTGCTGAAATGAGGAGTCACGTGGGGTGCTTTAGATGGTTTATTGTACAGAATATTGTGTCTGTGATTACAGAATCAAGCACTGAATTGGTGAGTAGTTTGTACTACATACTGAATTTTGCAGGGAGTACATATCAGCCAGTAGATTTACAAAAGTGGCACTACAGTCTAGATAGTCTTTTATTTGGTACACTTTATTGCTTTTGTTTTTAATATTTTGGGTTGTCGTAATTGTTTTCACAAGTTTTGCATCTAGGGCTGTGACAGGGGCAACAACCCCAAGTAGTATTATCTGAACTGAGAAGAAGACTAAATGAACTACTAGCTTCGATGGCGTTGTGGAAAGACTGATATCTTCTGAAATCAACAGATATTTATCCCACTGAGTACTTGAACAGACAATTCAAATAGCAGAAATCTGTTTTCATTACAACAGCATGTGGATAACCATAATTTATGAAACTTGTGGCACAACTGGTAGCTTCTGGGTTCAACAGATTTCTCCCAATCAGGCCAATGACAACTTGAACTAACAACTAAAATATCTGGAATCTGTTTTTATTACAACCGGACCGGCCTCGGTGGCGTAGTGTTTAGGCCATCGGTCTACAGGCTGGTAGGTGCTGGGTTCGGATCCCAGTCGAGGCATGGTTTTTTTTATTCCAGATACCGACTCAAAACCCGCAAGGCTCAATGGGTAGGTGTAAACCACTTGCACCGACCAGTGATCCATAACTGGTTCAACAAAGGCCATGGTTTGTGCTATCCTGCCTGTGGGAAGCACAACTAAAATATCCCTTGCTGTTAATCGGAAAGAGTTGCCCATGTAGTGGCGACAGCGGGTATCCTCTAAAAATCTTTGTGGTCCTTAACCATATGTCTGACGCTATATAACCGTAAATAAAATGTGTTGAGTGCGTCGTTAAATAACACATTTCTGTGTTCTTCTTTTTTTTTCATTACAACCGCATATGTATAACCATAATTTATGAAATATTAGTGAGGAAGGATTTCCGCCTGTTACCCCCGCCCCATCATTGTATAAATATATACCCACAAATGACTGTCAGGTCAGATGTTGAGAATTTCAATTATCGTGCTTATATCAATTTAGTATTCAAGCACGCTCGTTGCGAACACGATTTCTGACCAAGGCCAAAAGCTATACTCAGAACGAAAGGGGCACCCCCATTATATTGATTTATGTATAAAAAGGGAACCTCACCCTAAACCAAGAACTAACCCCAACCTTAACTCTAATCCTAACTTTAAAACTAGCCCTAACAATAAGGGTGTAACACTCGGATATTTTACTATTATGAATTGTTATCTGAAACAAAAGAATGCCAAACAACATGGACTGTCCCTTCAGTCACATGTCTGTTGCAAATAATGTCACTATGGTATCGTGGCCGAGTGGTTTAAGGCGCTGGTCTTACTGTAGAATTTTATATTCAATTTTGGGACGTTTTAAAATCTTTATTTCATAAAGTTGTAATGTCAATTGAAAATGAAGAACAGTTATCAAGAAGTATGAAAAAGGGAGTAATTAGTCTTTTTTATAAGAAAAAAAGGAGATAAAACAGATCTTAAAATTTTTAGAGCAATAAGTCTTTTGAATGTTGATGTTAAAATTATTTCAAGAGTTTTAGCCAATCGGCTAAAACAAGTTATGTCATCGATTATTTCCCCTGGACAAACTTGTGTTCCATGGAAGGGATATTGCACATAATAATATGTCTGTGCGAGATGTTATAGATTTAGGTGAGTTAAATAAGGATGAAGGTTTTATTGTTAAAATTGACCAAGAAAAAGCGTTTGGTAGAGTTTCACACAGCTTTATAGTAAAAGTTTTAAATACATTTAATTTTGAAAATACATTTATATCATGGATTAAAGTTCTTTATAATGATATAAAAAGTTGTGTAAACATTAATGGCCATTTAACACCTTTCTTTTCTATAACTAGAGGCGTTAGGCAAGGGTGTCCAATTTCTATGATGCTTTATGTTATTATAGCAGAACCTTTACATAGTTTAATTAAGAATAGACATAGTAATGATGGAATTATAATAGCAAATTAATTTAATTCTTTATTATTTCAGCCACTTGCACCGACCAGTGATCCATAACTGGTTCAACAAAGGCAATGGTTTGTGCTATCCTGCCTGTGGGAAGCGCAAATAAAAGATCGCTTGCTGCTAATCGGAAGAGTAGCCCATATAGTGGCGACAGCGGGATTCCTCTCAAAAATCTTTGTGGTGCTTAACTATGTGTCTGACGCCATATAACCGTAAATAAACTGTGTTGAGTGCGTCGTTAAATAAAACTTTTTTTTATTATTATTATTATTTCAGCATGCTGATGACACTACTATTACAATTACAGATACTCAGTCTGTTGAGGCTTTTTTTTTTAACACTGTTAATATTTTGTTGTCATAGGTACTCTGTATTGGCAAGGCTACGTCTAAGGATTTATCTTTTAATATTCCTGTGTCTATTAATAAAGATTGTGTTAAAATTCTTGGTATATATTTAGGCCCAAATAAGAAATTAATAAGTCTTTCGGGTAAAAGGAAGCTTACTTTAAAGGGAAAAGCTACGGTGTGGAATAGTATTGTATTTTCTAGATTGTGGTATATGATAAGTACTATCCATGTTCCTCAATGGGTAGAAAAATACATTCAGATGTTGTTTTGTAAATTTATGTGGGACGGTAAAATATCATTAATAAAATATTCTACAATTATTGGGAATAAAATTTTGGGTGGACTAAATATACAAGATGTTTCTTTTTAAAAAGTTGCTTTTCGTGTTAAGATGCTAAAAACAAATAATAATAATTTAAAAAAAAATATATATATATATAATGTTATTTTAAACTCCCTTCCAGGTGAATGGAAAACAGTTATTAATAGTGAGAATAAAAATGTTTCTTTAGTAAAAGATTTATTTTTGATTTACAATAATGAAATAATAAATTCAAGTAAATTCACTGTTAAATTAATATATTCTTGTTTAATTGCTCAAAATTTTAAATTACCTACATGTTAGAAAAATGGAAGGATGTAAGTTTTAATGTATCATGGAAGCCAGTTTGGAAATACCAGGTTGGTATAGTGGTGCGGACACGCCCGACTTCGGAGGATACGAGATGGTATCACAATAAAACAAAGTAAAGTCTAGAAAAGAGTAGTAGGGGCCGACCCCGCTTCCTATTTCTTCTTAGAGTGGGGCGGTCAATCTCCCAGTGCTGCTAGGACAGGCTCGGACATGTAGAGACTAAACGCGAACAACCGTGGCGTTCTGCACAATGGCCGTCATACGAGTCACGAAAAAAACCAGTCGACATATTCAGCTGGAGAAATGACGCGGAGGCAAGGAATCTCGCTAAAAAAGAATCCAACCTGGTGGTGCACTCTCGAAACGTTCAATCAGTTCCAATGGCCGCTGACAAAAACAACGAAACGAAGGATCCCCAAGTCAGTGTGCACAAGCGAGACAAACACGTCTTACCGTGTCGAGCTCCAGACTGGGAATGAAAACATTGGGTGATTTAGAGTTAGGGAGCCCTAATGCCTTGCCCCGTTTTATGTTTATATTGAGAGAGAGAGAGAGAGAGAGAGAGAGAGAGAGAGAGAGAGAGAGAGAGAGAGAGACCGACAGAGACAGATAAAGATAAAGAGGGCGAGGCTACAGAGAAAAAGGAGGTAACCTTTATACTTTCATCTGAACAAAACCCAATGCTATACTTAACAATAAACCCCTCACCTCCCCCCCCCCCCCCCCCCTCCCCATACACACACACCAGTACCAACCCCCAATAACAATCACAGCTAAACTGGCGCTTTTGTGCTGCAAATACTGAAAAAGCAACTCCCCACCCCAAAAAAAAAAAAAAAAAAAAAATCTAGACTTTTTCCTTCATTCGACATCACCCCACAACCCACGCGCAGAAAAGATATAATTAATATAATTTAATCAACTTTTGTTTCTAAAAAATGTAGGGTAGCTTCAGTTGTAATTAAATTTATAACAGGCGTGCCTACAATAGCTTTCTCCGACTGTGCGCGTTAAGCCTTATGACCTGACCTGACCTGTCCATGATTAATGGCTCTATATCGAGCGACCTCGGTGTTATAGTGGTTATGCCATCGGACTTAAGGCTGGTGGGTAATGGGTTCGCTGGCTGGTACTGACTACACCCTAGAGCGAGGTTTACGACTATATGGGTAGGAGTAATGCCACTACACCAATATATTTCTCTTTAAGCCACCAAATAACCGTTCTGTACAGACAATCCAGATACCTGATGTGTGTGCCCAGGGTAGCGTGCTTGAAAGCACGAAGATAACTAGAAATGTACTGGCTCCAAATCTTTCTGTTAGAGGACTTGTAGAACGTGCCTGTGCACGCACCAAAAAACTTTCCCTTACAGCTTCCGTAGAAAAAATTAAAATGCTTTCTGTATGCCTAGATCCAGCAAGTAACTGTAATTATTTTACAGAAACATTACTCAAATCACTTTTCACCGAAATGGGGCGAGATTTAGCTGAGTCGGTTGAGGTCTGGTTTGAGGTGCTTGCATCGCAGGATCGTACCCTCTCGGTGGATCCAACCAATTGACTGGATTTTTCTCGTTCCAACAAATGCACCAGAACTGGACAAAGGCCGTGGTATGTGCTTTACTGTCTGCTTACTTATTTACATACTTACTTTTAAGTATTTGTCTTGCCTATATCCAAGTAAGGATCAAGCACGCTGTCCTGGGACAGTCTGTAATCTACGAAATTGGTACTGGCAATAAACAGTTGCCTTTTTTTGTTCATACATTTGGCTAGTTAGATTTAAATTTGTGGTGAGTTTTCTAAATGAAATGTTAAAAAACATTAATTGTTCGAGGCTCGTCATTTCAATTTATGATACATTTGATCACTTCAGGACATTTTCAATATTTTGTGCACACAACTTAATATACTGTCATAATACAAAATACACATACTTACCGCAAACGGCCAACATTAAAATGTAGAGGGTTTCCTCTCTAAGACTATATGTCGAAATTACGAAACGTTTGACATCCAATAGCCGATTATTAATAAATCAATATGTTCTATTGGTGTCGTTAAACAAAAACAATATGTCTGTATGTTGGTCTGTCTGTCTGTCTCTCTCCCTCCTTCATTTGTCTTTCGGTCTTCCTCTTTTCCTTTTTCCAGGAGGGGTCCATCAGAGTGCCACTCTTGGTAGAGTTGTTTGAGGCATTCTGAAGACGTGGCCAATCCAGCGCCATCTTCATTATTCTAAGTCATATGATACTATTTGGATCCCAGTATTTATATTAAAAAAAAAAGAATATTTAGAGATTGGAATCATATTAACATTAAGAATCAAACACCATGCTAGCGAACGGTCCCTAATGCGACGAAGCGCTGACGCCAATTGAACGTATGGAGAAAGCTGCGTAATTCTCAATTTAGTTGATGACAAAAACACTGCTGACATTTTATCTTGACAAATATTTTACGGTGCATGGAGCAACTTGCATCTCCCAGTTATCATTTAGAGGACAGTTGAAGCTTAATTTCAGTACATGCCAGTTACTATCACCAACAAAATTAATTATCTGCTATTGTCTATACTGAACAACAATAGATACGCAGATATTACTTGTCTTTACTTTAGTTTCTGCGTCTGTTAAACTTATTAATATCTAGTGATATCTGATATCTATCTATCTATCTATCTATCTATCTATCTATGTATGTATGTATGTATGTATGTATGTACAGACAGACAGACAGACAGACAGACAGACAGACAGACAGATACAATAAAGTACTCTTATAACGAAATGCAAGGGACCAGGAACATCGGTACATTATAGCAGTAGTTCGTTGTAAACATTTACAGAAATTAGCCGTTTTCTTTCAGGAAGTCGGCCATTTTGGATTTTTTCAAATTTCAACACTATAAACACAAGAATTATTGGTGTGGGGTTTTTTAATATGTCATTTATCATCACCAATAGAAGCAAACATGCAAATAAATAAAGCATGTTGAATCAAATCAGTTCAGTCAGTCACGTTTTGAAACAAAGTTGATTAATTTGTCTGCTTATTAAGCGTTGGTCTTATAGCCTGCAGGGCTGTAGCGATATCGGCAATCGAATGAGATAGAGCCATAGCTACATCAACTTTACTTTGGAAAAACAGTGTTATCGTGTCCGTCATAATTGCGTATTTACCGAATACTGTTCAGTATTTCATAATACTTGTTTTACCTACCTTAAAAACAAAATAACTGATTATTTAACGCTAATTACAATGACTGTAGAGTGAGTTGCATGTGACAGTCTTATTGTTGGATACCAGCACTTAAACAGGCACACAACAGCAGAGCAAAACAGAGGAGAACTTTATTACGCTCAGGCCGTTACACAACGGCATATGAGGAACATGATATATAAATTGTAGTGACACGATAGGGTTTACAGGAGACACTAGCACAATGGTATTAATACAAATGCAATACAGTAATAGTGACAATGCTATAATACAAATATAATAGAATAATAAAGGCAATACAAAATAAAATTAGAATAGAGTAATGCAATGTCACATTGTTGTAATTTCTACCAACATGTGCTAATCAGACGCGCATACATATATATGTATACTTGGGTAGTGATAGACATTGCAAATAATTATAGGCCAGTGTTCATTTAGGGTTTACTGCATTTATCAATAATTTCTTTTATTAATTTACATAATTTCTTGAGAACACTTATTTTGCTATTCGTCATTAGATGTTTAAATTTCAACGTACTTGGTTTATTATAAAAATATGGCTTAAACAAATGTTTACGGGAGTTAGTGAAATAAGTACATGTGAATAAATAGTGAAATTCGTCTCCAATGTCATTATTGTTGCATAATGTGCACGTTCGATCTTCTACTGGGATGTTATTCCAGCGTCCTATTTCGATTGGTATCTAGTAGTTACATGTTCTAAATTTGAGTAATATAGCCCAAAATATTTGTGGTAATATAATAAGATATTTTTCTAATCTAGGGTTTTCTTTAAATATAGTGTACGTTTTACCTCTTGATGATAAAGCCATGTTACTATTCCATTGTTGTAAATACGGGTCGTTTTGTCTTAATTTTACTTGCTTAAGAAGTATTTTTATGGATGAAAAGTTCCGTGACATCCAAACATTTGTCATGCCTAGCTGGTTAAATATATCTTCGACCATTTTTCTCCATTTATAACTACATCCATTAAAAGAAGAGTCGTGTAGCATTAATTCATGCAGTAAAAACGATGTGCTGTTCTGTCTGTAGGACGGTGCGTATAAAAGATCCCTTTCTACTAATGGAAACATGTAGCGGGGTTCATCTCAAAGACTCTATGTCCACATTACCAAATGTTTGACATGCAATTGCCGATGATTAATAAATCAATGTGCTCTAGTGGTGTCGTTAATAAACAAACGCCATCAAACTTTAATCCAAACTTAATAAAATTTGATAGTCCAGCGAACGTTAGCACAGAATGGACGAAGAAGTAACGCATCGTGTATAAAACGTTAATCACGAGACGGAAAGTGAGCCGAGAAATATTTCATATCCTACGGCGTTTGGTATACCAGTCGTGATGCACTGGCTGGAACAAGAAATAGCTCCAAAATGGAGATCAATTCCAGACATCAGGGAAAAGCTTTAACACTGACGCTTGTAAAACACTCACTATGAAACTACTTTTTAACGCTCGTTTACTGTTGGGTTTCTTTTCCACCTGTACTGGAATTGTCAGAAGTTGTTTCTTTGTTACACGACGTACATGTAGTGTCTGGCTTGGCTCATTTTTAAAATGGGGCCCCTTTGTGTATTGACGTCTTCCCCTATAGAGACTGTTTACTTTTTTAAAAAAACAAGCATTGTGAGAGTACTGCTAGAGAAATACATTTCCCTACCGGATCCAGCAAATTGTCGTACCTCATAAGTTCAGTGACCATAACTTTGTAAACAAAAGAAGGTCAATCGCCATCAAAGTTAAACTCGATCTGTAATAGTACATAATAAAGCTATGTACAAAATTACGCCCCAGTATTTCCAGACTGCAAGAAACGTCCGGAAATTTTTGTTTTGATATAGTAGTATCTTTAGTTCAAGAGCCGTAAGTATGAAAAATGGCCTTGAAAGTTCAATTTGTTCTTTAACAGTATATAATAAATTTATAAAAATATGCATAAGTTTTCGACGTCCGGAAAACAAAATTGTATATATCCTATATTGTCATAACTACGTGACAAATTAATAAATCGCAACTAAAGTCAAACGTAATCAGTAACAGAACATGATAGAGGCGTAAACACACTTTATGCTCAATATCTTAATAACTCCGAAATGTAACTTTTCGCATCTCTTAAGTTCAAGGACGATAACTCTGTCAGAAATAGGTAAAACGCCGTTGAAATAACACTTGATCTCTATACACACAATTCCAGCACAATGTCTGGAGGCATTGAGAGAAAAATAAAAAACCTTCCCGGAAAACTATGCGACAGACGGACAGACAGATAGGCAGACAGACGGAGAGAAGATGAATTTTGTACAGTATTAATTTATAGTCCCCTCTTGTTGGATCGAAAGGCAACTAATAAACATAAATATATATTTAAAAATTGGCAGCGGTTGGATTCGAACCTAGTTAGGAATAAAAGCAATGCAATATTATTATATACAGAGCAATAAAATGTATAGATCCACAAAAAGATTAAAGGTAATATTCAGTGAAAAGTAATTTGGTTTTTTGGTGAATAAATTCATGATTCATTTATGTTCCTTGTAATATATTGTTATCTGACTATTGATGACAGTGTCGCTTCATCGTTTTTACGATTATGATTACCAATGCAACTGATTGTTTTCAAATAAATATTTAATATTATTTTTCTTTCTTTTTTAATTAAAACAACAGTGCTTATGAAAAAAAATGAATGCAAAGTGTAATGTCGGTAAACTATCTAAAACTGATTGGATACAAAACCACGTCACATAATGAGGACACAATATACTTTCATGGAGTGTAAGTTAAATTTTCTCTTCGCGTTGTTTTCTAATTGTATTTTTATTTTTTATCAGGTATGTTTTTACAGCAGTATTGCTAAAAAATTATTAGTTTAATAGTTAAATAATGGTAATTTGTATTAAGTCCATGGTCAAGTAAATTTGACCAAAATTTACCGAAACAAATAGGTTTATATAATGACGTTACGTGTTTTCGATAGCATATGTTTAACAAAAAGCGAAAGATATTGTCAAAAATTAGGAAAGATGTATACACTGAATAGACCATTTCATGGTGGGGTTTTTTTAATACAAAGTTTATTTCAACTCGTGATGTGTGAAAACTATTCTCACTCATTGCTTCGCAATTCGAAAACATCTCTATTTTTCTTAGTATATGATATTGACGATACTGAAACACACTCGGGTAATAACACACACACACACACACACACACACACACACACACACACACACACACACACACACAT
Source organism: Gigantopelta aegis (assembly GCF_016097555.1). Lineage (NCBI taxonomy): Eukaryota > Metazoa > Mollusca > Gastropoda > Neomphalida > Peltospiridae > Gigantopelta > Gigantopelta aegis. The sequence goes on along the minus strand of NC_054713.1, from coordinate 16,613,513 downwards.
ATATATATATATATATATATATATATATATATATATATATATATATATATAATATGCATTTGTTCTACGCGGTATTGACTGTGTTCGCAAAACGCGAAAAAATATTGTGAAAATTTAGGAAAGATGCATAGAATAAATAGACCATTTCACGGTGGGAGTTTTCGTTTGTGTACATATTTTATCTTTTCGATACAAACTCTTTAAACTGTCAATCACATGTCACGTTATTTCCATAGTTGTTGTCATCTCTGTTTTGACATTCTCGTTCCAGCCCGTGCCACGACTGGCATATCAGAGGTCGTGCTGTGTGCTTCCCTGTCTGTTGGATGAGGCATATAAAAGATCCCCTGCAACTACCGGTAATGGCAAAATGTACCGGTTTTCCTTCCTAAGACTATATGTCGAAATTACGAAATGCTTCACATCCAATAGCCGATGGTTAATAAATCAATGTGCTCCAGTGGTGTCGTTAATCAAAGAAAACTTTTAAGTTTTAACTGTTTTGACAATTTATAATATTGTTGGAACAAAAGTGCACTATTCACCCTGGGGCCAATTATTCAAACCTTAGTTAACGTAACCAGTAATTAACAGAAACTCTCAAAACCAAGGAATGAAAAACAAATTGTTTAACGACACCACTAGAACACATTGATTAATTAATCATCGGCTATTGGATGTCAGACATTTGGTAATTTCGACTAGTAGTCATCAGAGATAACCACTACGTTTTTCCATCAGCAGCAAGGGATCTTTTATATGCATTTTCCCCACAGCAGGAAAGCACATACCACGGCCTTTGACCAGTTGTGGTGTACTGGTTGGACGAGCAAA
>NC_054713.1:16402679-16607679 GCF_016097555.1 Gigantopelta aegis | reverse complement strand
ATTTTGCCACCTTAATTGTGGTAAAACTAAATTGCATTGAAATGTGTTGTTTTTATTTATGCTTTAATGTCGGTTCATAAATAAGAAAGATACATAACCACATTGGGATATAATGGCATTATTATTAGTCAGACAGTCACATTCATTCGGTAATTCTCGGACTTCTTCGTTTACAGTTACGTATCCAATGCCGATGTCAATGGAAATAACTGTATATTCTAAAACGCGACCCTCTAAATACCGGATCCTTTCTATACTGGGTAAATAATTAGGTCCCCGACGTGATCCATGTTTGGTGCGCGTCGATGTCGTCGTAACAGGACTACGTATTGCTGAACGGTCGTGGTCGTATTTTGTGATTACGTACAGTTCTTCCACTAACTGGCCTTAAAGGTAGGGTAAACTCAAATAAGAGCCTTATGTGTTGGAAAGATGCATATCCGGACCACCAACACATACTGACACTTTAACAAATGAAAAACGCGTAATTTTAGAGTTAATAAAAAAACATGATTATTCCTGCTAACTGGGGGCAGCCATTTTGTTTCGTTTTTTTGTGACGTCCGGTGGTATAGCTTGGGGCGAAGTGACGTCAGCTCCGTCGAACTCCTCTTAAGCACAGTGTAGACAGATGTTCTAATTTACGACAAGGCACTTCGCTTTCATCAACCTGACTTGTAAAACAACATAAATGACTTGATAGTATAATAAACTATTTAACTAAATATATTTCATTTTGCATCAATAGAACGAAATGAAGTTATAGTATTTTTCTCTTTAAAAAAATCCAAAGAAAAAATGCTTATTATTAGGCCTATTGGTAGGATACGTTCGAGCAAAAACGACCACTCACGATACCCAAGTGATAAATTTCTTTTCTTTGGGACTACTTAATTGGTCAGTTTGTGATTTTAGATGGGAAAGTCTACTTAATGAAGGGTTTTACAGAATTACTTACAGTACTAAAGTGATAATGTCCATTACGAATTTGAGGGGCGTCCGCACGGCTATCAGACAATACCTTGTGATCTTAATAAAAAGAGGCACGTCTTTTTAGTGTGTCTAGACACAGTGTCTGGGGACCGTCTGAATATACACCTGTCAATCAGGAACCACAGGTACAGGCCACGGAAAGAAAAGACCAATTAACCAAGAACACACTCCGGTTATTATTTCAGTACGTGGGTTAAATTATGTACAAAACATAATAGTTATTTCAACACTTTGACAAGGGTGGCTTATTTTGTATTGAAAAATAATATATGTACTTGTTGCCGGCTTACTGGGATGGATATTATTAAAGAACATTGCGATGCATCCGCAAAAATCAGGTGCGTTTTGTTTCTTCACTTCGAAGACTAATTCCTGACGTGACACGTTAGGTATTACGTAACCACCAGCTCGCCAGAGGGCGTTTTCACTGGGATGGTACAAAATGGCTGCGCCCGTTATATATAATAGCCGTCACATTTATATGTTTTATTAATTAACTATACGATAATACTTGTTGATATTAAACAGTAATGTGCGTTATATATCGTTGAATATGCATACCAGGCCAAATGCCTTAATTGTCTCTTCCTTTAACTCAGGGATGTTTTGGGATATCAGAGATGATGTTTAAAATAACTATTCCTTAGGGGTACTAGCCTGATATATGCATTTTACAAACGTGACGTCAGACGTAGGTTCCCTGAATACAGAATATATCTAGTACTCCTAACTGTTGATAACATCTCCGCAGACACTGTACGCTGTTCAGATGAACGGTAATGAACACCACAACGTATAGCAACAATGTTGTGTTCCATTCCAACTTCAAGCATACTAATCTCTCGAAGACATTCATTTTCCGAGAAGCGTGACCTGTCGACAATCAGATACCAACCAAAGTTATTTTATCAGTTACGAGAAGCCATACAATCGTTTTGTAGTTCAGTGTTAAGGATAATGACACCAAACAAGATTACGTGAACCGAACTGCGCATAAGGCAAGTTGTGATCATAAAGCCTGAAGAGCATGTGCAATTGACAGAACACCTCTAAAATATCGAAGGGAATGGTTACCCAAAAGTTGTGTGACTTTCCGTGACCAGATTTCAAGTCAATGAAATTCTGTATTCATTCATTCATTTGGTGCAGAGGAACCTTTCCGCGAGTATATAAAGCACATCACAGCTCACGTCCAGTTTAGAAGTGTGTGTGTGTGTGTGTGTGTGTGTGTGTGTGTGTGTGTGTGTGTGTGTGTCTGTGTGTGTGTTTGCATATATATATATATATATATATATATATATATATATATATATATATATATATAAACACATATATATATATGCAAACACACACACACACACACACACACACACACACACACACACACACACACACACACACACACAGATATATATATATCGTAGCTTACGTCCGGTGCAGAGAGCACATGATAGCCTGCATGATTCTCTCACTTTTTTCACAGAACACATACTAGCCCATTGTCGTGCTATGAAAACAGCAAAGCTCTCGTCGCAATCTGGAAAATATACCGCAAACAGCGTGTCTGATCAACGAGCTTAGTAACAGCATAATAGGTAATTTTTTATTTGTAAAATCAGCAGTGTTAACAGTAATTAAGTACATACGAGTGCTGTGTGATGTTAAGTGATTGTGTCGTGTTAACACTAACTGTGTACAAGTGGTGCGTGCTGTGAGTGAGTAGTTTTAACAGTAATTAACTGTACAAGTGGTGCGTGATGACAGTGAGTAGCTATAACAGTAATTAAGTGTGTACAAATGGTGCCTCCTGTGAGTGAGTAGTTTTAACAGTAATTAACTGTGTACAAGTGGTGCGTGAAGTGAGTGAGTAGCTTTAACAGTATTTAAATGTGCACAAGTGGTGCGTGATGTGAGTGAGTAGCTATAACAGTAATTAAGTGTGTACAAATGGTGCCTCCTGTGAGTGAGTAGTTTTAACAGTAATTAACTGTGTACAAGTGGTGCGTGATGTGAGTGAGTAGCTTCAACAGTAATTAGCTGTGTACAAGTGGTGTGTGATGTGAGTAGTTTTAACAGTAATTAACTGTACAAGTGGTGCGTGACGTGAGTGAGTAGCTTTAACAGTAATTAGCTGTGTGCAAGTGGTGCATGAAGTGAGTGAGTAGCTTTAACAGTAATTAACTGTGTACAAGTAATGCGTGGTGTGAGTGAGTATCTTTAACAGTAATTAGTTGTTTACAAGTGGTGCGTGATGTGAGTGAGTAGCTTTAACGGTAATTAACTGTGTACAAGTGGTGTGTGATGTGAGGTGCGTGATGTGAGTGAGTAGCTTTAACAGTAATTAGCTGTGTACAAGTTGTGTGTGATGTGAGTAGTTTTAACAGTAATTAACTGTACAAGTGGTGCGTGATGTGAGTGAGTAGCTTTAACAGTAATTAGCTGTGTGCAAGTGGTGCGTGAAGTGAGTGAGTAGCTTTAACAGTAATTAACTGTGTACAAGTAATGCGTGGTGTGAGTGAGTATCTTTAACAGTAATTAGTTGTTTACAAGTGGTGCGTGATGTGAGTGAGTAGCTTTAACAGTAATTAACTGTGTACAAGTGGTGTGTGATGTGAGGTGCGTGATGTGAGTGAGTAGCTTTAACAGTATTTAAATGTGCACAAGTGGTGCGTGATGTGAGTGAGTAGCTATAACAGTAATTAAGTGTGTACAAATGGTGCCTCCTGTGAGTGAGTAGTTTTAACAGTAATTAACTGTAGACAATAAATGTATTTATGACACAGTAATATTTTAGAGAAACTCAAAACATACTTACAGTACTGACAACGGAGACCATAATATCCGGTCCTACAAAGACACTGGTGTCTATGCGTACCGCCCCGAATATATCTTCCACCATTACGGCAAGCTGCAAAAGGAAAATGTATTTAAGCGTGAGCTGCATGTACGTTTGAACATGTAGGCGATCAATATCCAAGTATTGAACGACAAAACAGATGTTGTACGACTGTCACATCATAGGTCAATACACCCTTCCAGCTTAGCTTGTATGACTGTCACAGCATAGGTCAATACAGCCTTCCAACTTAGCTTGTACGACTGTCACATCATAGGTCAATACAGCCTTCCAACTTAGCTTGTACGACTGTCACATCATAGGTCAATACAGCCTTCCAACTTAGCTTGTATGACTGTCACATCATAGGTCAATACAGCCTTCCAACTTAGCTTGTACGACTGTCACATCATAGGTCAATACAGCCTTCCAACTTAGCTTGTATGACTGTCACATCATAGGTCAATAAAGCCTCCCAACTTAGCTTGTACGACTGTCACATCATAGGTCGATACAGTCTTCCAAGTTAGCTTGTAGGATTTTCACATCATAGGTCAATACAGTCTTCCAATTTAGCCAGTACGACAGCCACATCATAGGTCAATACAACATCCCAACTTAGCTTGGAGGATTGTCACATCATAGGTCAATACAGCCTTCCAACTTAGTCTGTAGGGTTGTCACATCATAGGTCAATACAGCCTCCCAACTTAGCTTGTAGGACAGCCACACCATAGGTCAATACAGCTTCCAACTAAGCTTCTAGGACTGTCACATCGTAGTTCAATACATCCTCCCAACTTAGCTTGTAGGAAAGCCACATCATAAGTCAATACAGCTTCCCAACTTAGCTTGTAGGACAGACACGTCCTAGGTCAATACAGCCTCCCAACTTAGCTTGTAAGACAGACACATCATAGGTCAATACAGCCTTCCAACTAAGCTTCTAGGACTGTACATCATAGGTCAATACATCCTCCCAAATTAGCTTGTAGGAAAGCCACATCATAGGTCAATACAGCTTCCCAACTTAGCTTGTAGGACAGCCACATCGTAGGTCAATACAGCCTTCCAACGTAGCTTGTAGAACTGCCACATCATAGGTCAATACAGCCTTCCAACTAAGCTTCTAGGACTGTCACATCATAGGTCAATACATCCTCCCAAATTAGTTTGTAGGAAAGCCACATCATAGGTCAATACATCCTCCCAACTTAGCTTGTAGGAAAGCCACACCATAGGTCAATACAGTTTCCCAACTTAGCTTGTAGGAGAGACACATCCTAGGTCAATACAGCCTCCAACCTTAGCTTGTAGGAGAGACACATCCTAGGTCAATACAGCCTCCCACCTTAGCTTGTAGAACTGCCACATCATAGGTCAATACAGCCTCCCAACTGAGCTTGTAGAACTGCCACATCATAGGTCAATACAGCCTCCCAACTGAGCTTGTAGGATTGTCACATCATAGAGCAATAGTCTTCCAACTTAGCTTGTAGGACAGCCACATCATAGGTCAATACAGCCTCCTAACTTAGCTTATAGGATTTTCACATCATAGGTCAATATAGCCTACCAGCTTAGCTTGTAGGACAGCCACATCCTAGGTCAATACAACCTTGCAACTGGAGGAAGGTTCCAAAAGGGGTGGGATGTGTACCTCATCCAACTTCCAAGCGAATACCGACGTCTCGCCAGGGCCGGAGTTGCATTGGGCGAGGTGTGCCGGGGGGGGGGGGGGGAGAGAGGGTGGTCTAGTCCATCCTATCGCCCTATCGGCCGAAATCGCCTAAGCCCTACCGCTCCTCACAAATGTGTCCTCATTGAGGGAAATATTATCTATTTCTGTTTGTGTAGTTATTTTAGAAATATAGGTTATAAATGATTCTCCCACACCTTCAGTTGTTTAATATCTATCCAGCTCTCTCACATCTAGGGTATAAATAGTATTAGGATTAGCACAACTAAACGTTGACCCATACTGAAGGCATGAGACTATAATGGCATTAAAAATCATCATTAGTGATTTTGGTTGGTTCTTTTGTTTCAGTCGGCACCCCAAGCGGTACCAGAAAGGATCCTAGGTACGTTTATATAATATATTGTTTATTAATTTTAACACCTTCTGCAATATGGGTTCCAAAATTAAGTGATTGATCGAAGATGACTCCAAGGAATGTAACTGTTGAAACGTGTTTAATATTAGTATAAGAGTACGGTTAAGTCCGTGAAATTTATGTTTAAACAGCAAACAAACAGTTTTGCTGATAAACAGCTTCACCCTCAGGTGTAAGACAAGTGTTGGAGCCTGTCTACATCAATTTGAATATTTTTAAAAAAAATTAATTTTGGGAAGGCGTAGGCCTGAACGCCAAAGGATTGTGTCATCAGCAAAAAGCCCAATTTCAAAACAAGACCTTTAACGTTTAATTGGCTCAACCATTGTCTCAGCCAAATCGTTTATAAGAATACTAAATAAAGTTGGAGCAATGACTTGTCCTGTATCCTGCTTATTATGTAACGGTAAGGAAGGTCGCGATACGATACGTATTCCGATACTTGAGTCGCGATACGATACGTACTGTGATACTTAACTTTTCATACCAATCATCAATAATTAAACTGTTTAGTTCAGGTTTATGAAACATGATATCCTGAATCAAAATTTAAGACATGACACAAGCTGTATTAAAGGATAGTTTTATTGTGACCTGACAATAAAATAAAATAAAACTGTTTCGAAATACAAATAAATGTAACATACTTGCACAATGCAGTTCAATGGAAATTCAGGTTTTCTTCAGGAAAAAAATCAACTTGTTTACATATCTGGTTTTCAGTGCAGACCGCTGGGCAGTTACATTTCCTGCTGAATTGAAACCCCTTTCGGATGGTACAGACGTAGATGGAACGAATATATATATATATATAGATAGATAGATAGATAGATAGATACATAGATACATACATACATACATACACACACACACACACACACACACACACACAGTTACTGTCAAATAATTTGGATTTTCCTTTTTTGCTGTTAGATTTTGTGTTTATATATGGGTGTAGTGTTAACACCTTGTAACTCTGTATCCAATTAAAATGTGCCAAATGCCCATTTAAAATATCCTAGTAACTCCATTGGTTAATCAGTTAATCGTGATAAAACCTTGTATCTCAGTGATGAAACGGCATGGCGTCTGTTTGCTGTGAGAAAAGTTTGTATTTGTTCTGGACCGAACATTCTGAGGTAAGTAAAATGCTTTTTTAAATTACATTTGATGTTCCATTAAGTACTGAAACTAAAAGACAAACTTTATATGAATTATGATAGTAATTTATTTGGAAGTTTAAAAACTTTGTTTCTGCTAATTTACTGGAGATACAAGGTTTCATTATGACACAGTTTTAACACTGTTTAGATCAATTTAAATAAAATGAATGCTTGTTCAAAACATGAATACTTATCTTTGCTATCGATATTTCCTTTTTTGCTGTCCTATACTAAGTTTTAATATATTTTCAGTAATTTTGACTTGCTTATATTGATCACGCAAAAGAATAAATGGTTGACACAATCCGTGGAGTGTTCTCTTAAAGATAGTAGACCCCAAATATCAACAATGGTAACTAAATAATCGTTGTTTAATTTCAGATAATATGAATAACCTCAGCAGAGGACAGAAAATCCTGCAGCTTAGTCTTGCACAGCAAACTAATCAACCTGAAGAAAAAGTTAGGGAAAATGTGGATAACCCAGAAATACAAGCAACATGCGAAGAATTGCTGGAAATTATTGGTATACCTGTAACTACTCAAGACAATCCAGAAAACAATGAATTACCGAAAACAGATATTGAGACGTTCATGGAGCAAACACTTGATAGGTGGTCACAAAACTCCGAAATCAGTGTTGTGGATGAGCTACCTGAAGCAGACAAGAATCCAGTAGATGCTAAAGAAACAAATGATTGCATACCTGTTCTTACAAGTTCAGCGTCAGAGGATGATTGTCATCAAGAAGACACGTTTGAATCCCAAACACCACCCCGAAAAAAGGCAAAGAAAGGCAAATATGAACCCATGAACTGGAAGCAAAATAAAAATAAATATTTGCGAGAAAAGGGCCTGCCATATACTGGTTAGGCTAAGGATGATGTATCTGGGGGGAAATGTTCTATTGGTAAAGGTGCAAGAAACAAAAAAAGTCAAGATGCTGCAGTCATTTCACTGAAACCGACAGAAAATACATTTTCGAAAATGTTTGGAGAAACATGACATGGGAACAGAGAAAAACCTTTGTCAGGGGAATAGTTGACAGTTCGAAGGTAAAACAAAAGAAGATCAGTGTCATTATTTTATCACCTAAAGAAAGATAACATAAGAAAACCAAAAGACTTAAGTATTCATGTTTTCTTGCAAAAGAATGTTCCTTTCAACAATGGCAATTGGCGAATGGTCAGTTAGAAATTGGGTTACATAAGCTGATGATGGACTTGGCAAGGCTAAACAAATATCCTCTCATAATACAAGAGGCCATGATGACCGCGAGTTGAGAACCCATAATACAATCAATGACCGATCTTTACCGATTATATGAAGAAAAGTGCATGGATTTTAATAAAGCCCCTTTATGCCGGCAGATTCTTCAGGAAGAATTTGACAAGATGCATTTATCCATATATCATCCCCGAAATGATCGATGTGACACATGTGTTGTGAATGAAGTTGGAAATATCAGTGCTGAGGTGTGGGATCAACATATTTCTAGGAAAGAAGCGGCAAGAGCAGAAACAGCTGAAGACAAAAACAGGGCCATAAAATGCACAGTGGTGAACGGATCTTGATGGTCACAATGGATGTACAAGATGTGTTATTATATCCACGGTTGAATGCTTCTGCCCTTTATTACAAGACGAAACTTGCTGTTCATAATGTCACAATTTGCAATATTGCCAACAGTGATGTTGTTTATTATGTTTGGCATGATGATGAGGGTGGTCTTACTGCCAATGAGTTTGCTTCTTGCATTACTGATTTTCTATCAGAAAATCTTCAAACATATGACATCTTCATTCTTTATTCTGATGGGTGTACTTACCAAAACCGAAATGTCGTCTTGGCCAATACACTGCAACATTTTGCATAAATACACAAGAAAACAATCATACAAAATATATTAGAAAAAGGTCATACTCAAATTGAGGTTGACTCCATCCATTCACAGATTGAAAGAAAACTCAGCAACTAAACGTCGAAATTGCGTTTTCGTTGCTCTACTGTGCGTGTTCGTAAGTTCGTAAATTTCTGCTTCAACCTTTTTTTACCAAAAAACTATTAAAACATGAATTTATCGTATTGTATCGTGATACATCTGTCCTGAATCGATGTATCGTATCGTGGCCCTCGTATCCTCATACGATACTGTATCGCCACATCGCTACAGTTCTCGTATATGTATATCTACGTTCACATGTACATGTACATGGCCAGTATGTAGACTACGTGGCTAATAATAGAGTTACCTATTATTTTGAATAAAATCGTTTTGTAACAAAATTGCAAATTGGGTTTACAAAAAAAAAAAACCCCAACCACCCCCCCCCCCCCAACATTTCACCATTGATCACATTGTAAGTGTTCATATGCATACACAGATACATACATACATACATGCAATACATACATACATACATATATATAGGTAATAGTTATACCCACACTTTAGAGGTGTATTGGTGAATATCCCTACAGTTTTGATCAGGACCAAAACTGTTGGGATATTCACCGATACACCGAGTAAGTGTGGGTATAACTGACTTATATCCCACTTAAGTTCGAGTGAATTATTATATTAGTTTTATGGCTAATAAAATTAATAATTAGAAAGTAGTGAATAATAAAACAAAAATAACGGGGACCAGACGTCATGAACCTCACATTTTGTTCTGGTGCAGTAAAACCGTCAATTTCAGTTGTCCGTGCCGCACGTGCAAATGCAGTTTTATCGGTGTGTGTTAGGGCTGTACTGGTATGGAAATATATTAAAACTCAGGGACGTAGTTTATATATCTCCGATGGGAATAGTATGGATAATATTATTAAGTACTAACATGCTATTTCCGATAACATTTTTATATTTAGATCGTATATAAAAAAATTATAAAAATTGTGATATGTAGAACTAGAAATAATATTAACTGGGGTTGTTTTGTTTAAGTTTTGCGAATTTACTGGATAGGGGATAGTTGACACCTCTACCACATTAACTACAGCTCCGCACATTGCATGGTTTTTAACAGACTTATCGTAAACATCTCAAGGAAACTATTGTGAATAAGTGCGCATGTGTAATTTGATGGCTCTTTTTATTGGTTGAAATTTTACGAAAACACAATATGAACTGGTATATGCAAATAATGTCAGCCAGCAAACTATTCTTTTATAGATGGCTTGTTCTATTGGTTGAAATATTACGAAAACATAGTTTGAACTTTCTTATATTGAAATGATGTGTCACCAAGCAACACCGTGTTTGTCTTATTTTGTAACGGCGAATTGTGACACACGGTCATGAGTGTGAGGACTTTGAAGGCCAGAATGGAGATTTGTTTTATTTAGTTAAATGGACTTCCTTTTATGTGCATTTTAATTTGGACAATTAAGAAGATTTTAAATTCTAACTGCAGGAGGAGAAATGTTTTTTGGAGGCAGTTACGCTTCTGATTCCCGCAAACACGTCTAAGAACACGTGGTGTTGTATAAGGTTATGACAGCTCGACATGTACCACAAGTGGAAAATTCATCTATATTTCCCCAATATGGATACCTAAAGAGTTAGTCAAGTGTTGAAGGATTTAAAAGACAATGTGTTGTAACCGAACATCGCAAGTGTGAACGTGTCGGGAAGTGTTAGTAACGGTCGCGCAGTCGTGCGCTTCTCCAAATGTGAACACATGCTCATCAAACATAAGTGAAACAACGGAAATACCTTCCTGATTTAAATGTAAGTTATGATAATAAAAGTTCATTATATTATTCTCTCTTTTTTTTTCTTTTCTTTTTTTTCTCTTTTTTTCAATTACAGGTGTAGTTAAACAAACATACATACAATACATAAACATAAATAAGCATACATACATACATACATGCATACATACATACATATATACATGCATACATCCATCCATGCATCCATGCATCCATACAATCCATACCATCCATACATCCAATACATGCATACATGCATACATACATACATACATACATGCATCCATACATGCATCCATACATACATCCATGCATACATCCATCCATACATACATACATACATACATACATATCTATTTGTGTAACAGTCAATCTCTAAATACAAACAATATATAGATATTCATACACCAATACATACAGAGAGAGAGAGAGAGAGAGAGAGAGACACAGAGAGAGAGAGAGACAGAGAGAGGGAGAGGGAGAGAGACAGAGACAGAGACAGAGAGACAGACAGAGACAGAGACCGTGTTTCGGTATTATCGACATAATATATTAGGAACAAAAATGCATTGTTTGTTGCATAACAGTTCTGTTTTCTTATGTTAAACCATGAGATGCAATCGGCGGTAATCATTATTAAGAAAATCGGAAATATTTATTTACCACTAGACTCCCTTTTTAAGGCATATGATCATACGATTATACCAAAGTAAAGTAAAGTTTGTTTTATTTAAAGACGCCACTAGAGCACATTGATTTTTTTTATATCTTATCATCGGCTATTGGACGTCAAACATATGGTCATTCTAACACTGTTGTTTTGGGTGTTTTTAGAGGAAAGCTGCTGTCGCCACATAGGCTACTCTTTTAGGATAGGCAGCAAGGGATCTTTTATTTGCGCTTCCCACAAGCAGGATAACACAAACCATGGTCTTTGTTGAACCAGTTATGGATCACTGGTTGGTGCAAGTGGTTTACACCTACCCATTGAGCCTTGCGGAGCACTCACTCAGGGTTTGGAGTCGGTATCTGGATTAAAACTCCCATGCCTCGACTGGGATCCGAACCCAGTACCTACCAGCCTGTAGATCGATGGCTGTCACGGGGATCCTATAATACCCGTAACTGAATGAAACACGAGTGTCCAAATATCTCTCCCAACTGTATATCTATTAGATCTCTCTGTAACAGGCAGTTATACCCGCTGGCTCGTCTAGGTATGATCAGAGATAAGATCTTATATAAAGTATATATTATTATAGCACGTTTAGTTCACTAGAAAACACAACAAAAACACAATACACTTTGGAATCTGTATTAACCTACGCTGACAAATGTACTGCCGCAGTAGTTAATTAATAACAACAAATAATAACAACCCAGAACTGATCACTTAATTAGTTAATCTCTAGGTGTCTAGTTTACACAATATGCTAATCACTTCACCGTGACACAACACCCACACGTGTGATAATTGAGAAACGCTTCCAGGAGAACTTAATTAATAAAGGAATTACAACTCTATTCCTAACATCAAGGTTATACAACAGAGCAGAAAATATATAATTACCAAGTCCAAACGGACTAACGTTCCCCCTGGAAGCCTTCCTATGTTTCTCCCCGATATCTCTAAAACCCTAGCTATTTATCATAAACCCGAATATCGCCTGGGGGCACAACGCGGTACCTCACGTATCATGAGATATTTCCCCAACTCCCAGAGACGCATTTTTCTCTTTGAAGACCAGACTTACTAACGCCTAGTCGCCAAAATCACGGTCGTCGAAACCGCACTCGCAGAGGTATTACGTAACTACTGGCCACATGGCCTCCACATCTGGACTAAGTGCATATTGGGATGCACGGTCGCGCGAAGGTATTACGTAACAAGGTGCCCACCTGGCTAAGTGCATATTGGAACTGCACACGGCCCTCTAAAACAATTAATATCGCCACAGGCGAAAACAAAATTAAGAGCATGTTCCGTCACAATGGCCTAACCACGACGCCACCGAGGCCGGTATGACTATACCAATAATAACATATGGCTCTGGAATTTGCTGATACAGTAATATTTATATATTAGAGCGTCTGCAAAGTAATTTCATTAAAATTTGTTTACACTTAAAGAAAAGTACTCCTAATTATATGCTCTATGGAGAAACTTGTAAAATGCATATACGTTTATATATTAACAAAAGGATAATATATTGGTGTACAATTATCTCGGACAAGGACAATAAATAAATATATTTATTATATAATAATATGTTTGTATAAATATTACAATGGCACATGTAAATCTTTATGGTTACATAGTGTTAAGAATATTTTAGATAACTGTGGCTTAAGTTTTGTATGGCAACAACAGTGTTTTTTCAAGTACGGGATGGTTACTATCCACAATGGAAACAAGACTTAAGGATCAGTTTCGGCAACAGTGAAATAGTAATAAGTTGAATACTTCAAAGGGTAAAATGTATATGATTTTATTAAACCAGTATTTAGTCAAGAAACATATATATTTGCCAAACAATTTGACACTTCCATTACTTAAATTTCGTACTGCTAATCATTCATTATCAGTAGAACGAGGATAATGGAGCGACTTCCCTTACCACGAGAGATATTGTACAATATGCCAGAATCAATGTGTATGAGATGAATACCATGCCCTCTTTGAATTCCCTGCATTTTTGATAGAAAGACAATTATATCTTAAAAACGAATTTATTACGAGACCAAATTTGTATAAGTTTACTTTGTTATTTAAACAGAACAGCTGTCAAAAGTAAGGAAACTTAGGAAATTTGTAAGTATTATAATGACAAAATAAAGAGACCAATAGTAATCTATTTGTGTGGATGTATGCCTATGTATATAGTTTTTCTTTCTCTCCTTTGTTTTTTTTTTTTTTTTTTTTTTTTTGGTCATTCACTGTCACACATGTACCACCGTTGGTGGTCTTTATGTGAATAAAGTGATTGTTGTTGTTATTAAATGCACTTGTTGGGAGTCTTATTATCTAAGACATCTGTAGTTGCACGTCAACTCTTGAAGATTTACTATTTGCAGATAATGTTGATGATTTACAGAAAAAAAATTAGATTCTGTATTGTATTGTAAACTATGGAAATTGAAACTGAATGTTGACAAAACAAACATTTTAGTGTTTTGATCTAAGAGAAGTAAACTTCAAAATAAATAATAATAATAATGTAGAGGTAGTCGATTATAATAAATGCTTAGATATTGTATTTAAAACCCACCAGTAAATCTGCTTATTGCTAAAACAGCCATAATGAATCAGAAACAAAACACACAAAAAAAACCCAATGTGCATGCATTTACTTCTCGTTAGAATAAGAAATTTGAATTTACCTTTGGATTACCAGTTGTTGCTTTGAGACCAACCAATACTCCCTATTCTTATTTATGGTTCGGAAATAATATGGTGTTTTAGTAAAATTGACATGATAAAGTTTCATACGGATTTTTAAAAATACATATTGAATGTTAAAAAGAAGTACACCCCGAATATATCTTATATGGAGAACTTGGTACACAGCCTATCTCGGGTATAATAAGACAACAAATTATAATGTATTGGGCTAAACCTGTATCTGACAAGTAGCATAAAATGTCAGTAATTATATATAGTTTATTAAAGCAAAAAACCCGACCTTGATTCTGAATAGTTAAAGTATATTAAAACCTTTAAAAGACTTTACTACTTATTGTTATATAATTTGTACAAAACTGGCACGCCTTAGTGTCCGATTCCCCCAAATCTGTTTTATCGTATTATTAAATATAATATTAATTTTGAAATCAATCTTCTTTTTTTACCTAAAAGAAAATAGACCACGAGCAAAAACGAAATGTACTCTTTGTAATCAAAATGAATTAAGTGATGAATATTATTATACTTATCTTCGACCATTTTGTATCGATACTCGTAAGAAATATATTAAGTCAAAATACTTGTTCAGGCCAAACATTCTAAAAGTTCACGAATTGCTTAATACTAATAGTTTGCCAGTATTAAGAAATCTATCTCAGTTTGTAAGAATCATCTTTAAAACAACCTCGTTAAAAGGACATTCCTCAGTTTTCTGCATTGTAAGATGCTTCCGACTAACAAATGTCTACGATTAAACTTACATATTACATATATTTTCTTGTTTAGAATATCAGCGTCTGTATATTCAGTGTGTTTCTGGTCATCTTAATATTTGTAAAAAGCCCAAACTGGATTTTGTCTTCAAATAATTTCGTACGTACCAAAAAAATATATATTTTAGGAAATAAAATGAAATTTAACCTAGTACAAATATTAGAACGATCAAAAACACGTTTAATATACAGCCACTAATATTTTATGCAGACAAATAGATTTCATGTGTAATTACAATCTTTAAAAAGTCTGTTAGTCGATAACATCTTAAAAAATTGCAGCAAACTCAGGAATGTTCCTTTAAAAAACGTGCTGCATCCCTAACTGCGTTATGCTTCAAATACCGTTCATTTTGTTTTCTCGTGAATGGTTCGCGCAATCAACATCCGATTTGTTGTCATCGGCATGTCGTTCATTTATGAGGTTTTTCTTCACAGTTCAGGAATATTTTCATAAACAATAAAATTCTGAAAAGTAAATATCTAAATACAAAACTTTACAAACCCCTAAAACCATTAATTTTACTAAGTCGTTTTTGTTTATTGCTTAGAATTACCGATATCGGGTCCACATGACTCGTAGACAATGACTTAAAATGGAGAAAGATGAATTAACATTCGGTGCGTGTCACATGACCTCACACGTGCCTGATCAACAAGCCAAAGCATTTAATTTTTACGATTTTTAAGACACCTGTTGTTAGAATGAATTATTACATTCGATCTGCTATATTTGTGTGCCTCTATTGTAGTGAATAGTATTCATAATCCATTTATAATAATTGTAAATAATTTTGAGTGTATAAATTGTGTTAATTATGAATCAATTCATTTAAAAAATGATATTTTACAAACTATTCACTGGTATAAACGTAATGACTATCAGTATTGTGACGGAACATGCTCTTAAAATTGTTTTCGCCTGTGGCGATTTTAATTGTGTTAGAGGGCCGTGTGCAGTTTAATTGCACTTAGCTAGCTGGGCAACTTGTTACGTAATACTTCGCGCGATCGGGCATTCCAATATGCACTTAGTCCAGATGTGGAGGCCATGTGGCGAGTAGTTACGTAATACCTCTGCGAGTGCGGTTTTTACAACCGTGATTTGGCGACGATGGCGTCAGTAAGTCTGACGATCAGAGAGAAATATACCGACGCTAGTAGAGGTGAAATATCAGATGATAGGGGGAGGTACCGCCTTGTACCCCCAGGCCAATTCTGATTTTATAATAAATAGCTAGTTTTTAGAGATATCGAGGAGAACGAAAAGGAAGCTCCCAGGGAACGTAGTCCGTTGGACTTTGGTAAATATCATTTCTGCTCTGTGTATAACCTTGATGTGATTGATGTGACTTTAAATATTTTAATACTGTATTATACCAATATTCTTTAGACAGTGTCTTCGGTCATCTGACGAAGTAAATCGTAGACTTTTTGTTCTAACATTATACGAGTATTTGGTAATATAAAGCTTAGCCAGTCATCCTAGACGACCTAGGTAAACTGTAGGTTATTGTCTTTATTGTGATAGGTACCAGTATTAATTCTGTGTTACAAGATTACTGAATGAGTAGTTAGGGTTAATTAAAAATTAACCCGTTAGGAATAGAGCTGTAATTCCTTTATTAATTAAGTTCCCCAAGAAGCGTTTCTCAATTATCACACGTTACTGAACGAGTAGTAAGGGTTAACTAAAAATTAACCAGTTAGGAATGGTGTTGTAATTCCTTTATTAATTAACTTCTCCTGGAAGCGTTTCTCAATTATCACACGTGTGGGTGTGGTGTAACGGTGAAGTGATTCGCATATTGTGTAACTAGACACCTAGAGATTAACTAATTAAGTGATCAGTTCTGGGTTGTTATTATTGCTGTTATTAATTAACTACTACGGCTGTACATTTGTCAGCGTAGATTAATACAGATTCCAAAGTGTATTGTGTTTTTGTTGTGTTTCTAGAGAGCTAAACATGCTATAAATATATATACTTTATATAAGATCGTATGTCTGATCATACCTAGAGACGAGCCATACTAGGGTTTAACAGCCTGTTACAGAGAGATCTAATAGATATACAGTTAGGAGAGATATTTTGATAATCGTGTTTTATTCAGTTACGGGAATTATAGAATCCCCGTGACAAGTATCGACATCAAGTTTTAGCGATGTGTGTTGATAAAACGCGGACCGGACCAGAACGCTTCACAAATTGAATTTTTCCTTTTAAAAAAAATATTAAACTAAGTGTTCGTCAACTGTGCATAGTTAAGAAACATTTTTTTTGTTCATGTAGTGGACTTAAACATGAAAAATGACGAACCGCACATGCGTGTTACGATACTTTATGCAAACGCATGCGCTTGAACAAAGTTAAGCGACCCTCACATATCAACTGGCGTCCGCGCGATTTTTCTAATCGCAGGAGTCGCCGGGGGATTTCGGGCGAATTTCATGTCTGCGACGTGTGCCCTCACATATTAGACGGGGCCTGGGAGGTGCCCTTTGAACATTGGATCGCAGTGGAGACAGTGCGGACACCAGGGCGTCGGCCGGACGCCGCTAGATAATCTGGCGGGCGCTGGGTGATCAAAGAACAGATCGGTAGGCGTCCTGGCGGAACCCGGCCAAGCGACTGGTGATTGATGTCGGGCTTGCCGGGATCCGTGAGGGGGCAGTAAGGCTATCGTACGTTGGCCGTGAGAGTCCCGTGAAAATCCCACGGCGCCCGGCGGATTTTTTTCCAATGATTTTCGTCAAAATCTTCAGGCGGCTGCCAGATCACCGGTCGGTTTCCGGCAGGCTGCCGGGCGGGGGCTTAGCGACGTGTCTACGAGATTGCCACGACCTAAAATCGCGCTTGGAAAGTCGCAGATTTGGGAGTCAGGTTTTCATGCCCGCGGGTTCGGGCGACCTCTAAAAATCGCAGCGGAGCCCGAAGAAAGCAGTAAATACAAATAGCTTTTACTTTTGCGTTAACAATACAAAACGTGTATATATATATGTATGAATTAGAGTTTATAAACGCTTTTTGAATGTGACAGAATGTAGTCATGTACCTTGTATGGCAAAAGCCTTGCTAGGTTAACGGTACTCTATTTGTTTACACAAAAATGGAATACATAATGATTTTCCTACTATTCCCGTAGTGATAAAAGCAATAACATGTTACTGTCTTAAAATATCGGCTTGGCCCTGCTCAGGTCGAATGGCGAATTCCATATATATATATATATATATATATATATATATATATATATATATATATATATACACATGCATCCATGCATGCATACATACATACATACATAGAACGCAGTTGGTCTGATAGGTAGCGTTCCGGCCTAACAATTGCGGGCGATTGGGTGCCACGGATTCGGGTTTCGGTAACGGCATGAGGAAATTTGTGAAAGCAATGGCGAATTCCATATATATACTTACGGGAAGCAGTTGTGAGACCAAGCGCCAGCAGAAGACAGAACAGAACCAAGATCAGCCGCATGTTGTCGCTTCTTCGTAGTGACGTAATGAACGGTTTGTGTTTCGAGTTTTATAGTCTTTTGAAGTTTTACGTGGCAGCGTCCTTTCAGCACCAGATGTATTTAGATAATTACGAGGTGGCTGATTTTGATCAAACAGGCAATTAAATTATTAATATTAAATTACAGATAAGCAACAGTGTGTGCATCTAGTATACAAGAAATAAATTAGCAAATGAATACATTAAATCGCACAGTGGTTTCAATCTTCACTCCATGTGTATCTGTTACAGCGTAATAGGCGATGACGTTACAGCTGGATACACACGGCTCTACTCTGTAACGCCATCTCGTAGTACTAATCACGGTAGTGGTTAAATCATCGGAGATAAACCTGGCAGGTACTGAGTTCGCATCCCAGTTCCGGCTTCATCCCAGTGCGAGTTTAACGACTCAAGAAATTAACAGTAAAACATTTGATTTTTTTTTTCATCCAGTGTATATAGAAACACCAAAAACTATAACTTCCCGTGATAAAGCGCTCTCCTGATGCGCTGTCGGTCTACGATCAGTCCCCGTCGGTGGGCCCATTGGGCTATTTGTCGTTCCATCCAGTGAACCAAAAGTTTATTTGTTTTCAAGCACCTCAAGCGAGCACTCAAACGACTGAGCTAACCCCCCCCCCCCCCTCCCCCAGTGAACCACAACTGGTATATCAAAGACCGTGGTATATGCTATCCTATCTGTTGGATGGTGCATAGAACTGATCCCTTGCTTCTAACTTCTTAAAAGTGTAGCGGTTTTCAACGTATTTTCCAACAAATACACAGCGAACGTGTTCGCGAACATTTTGATGGCTTCAGAACTTGTAGTAATTCGGTGTAATGACAAAACAGGACAAGACAAATTGTTTATTAAACACTGAGCCACTCTGTATGGACTTAATATTAATAATCGACACACAAAATATATAAATATTACATTAAGACACATTTAAAACATTAAACATGAAATAAAATATATAAAAACATATATCTAACTAAAACCCCAAAATGCAGTTAATAATACAGTAACATACATTAAACTTATATATAAAATAATAGTAATAATAATAATAATAATAATAATAATAATAATAAAAATAATAATATTCAGTTAACGTAAAAACACCATGACGCTATTCTAAAATTAATGTGCATGTCTTGGCACTTAATCTGTTCAAAGTATGACTAGATAAGATATTTGGGGAAAAAAATCTGGGTCTGTAGCAGATATAAAACAATGTCATAATTCTATACATTCAATAAATAAAATATCCCTCAAATCTGTGTATATGGGGCAATGAAGCAGGGCGTGCTGTCCATCTTGTAGACAGTGGCGACAATTAACACAAACTCTCATCTACTGGGGTGTTATTGTAACGGCCGGTTTCTATATGGGGCAATGAAGCAGGGCGTGCTGTCCATCTTGTAGACAGTGGCGACAATTAACACAAACTCTCATCTGCTGGGGTGTTATTGTAACGACCGGTTTCTATATGGGGCAATGAAGCAGGGCGTGCTGTCCATCTTGTAGACAGTGGCGACAATTAACACAAACTCTCATCTGCTGGTGTGTTATTGTAACGGCCGGTTTCTATATGTATAGGGGGAGCGGGATGTAGCTCAAGCGGTACCGTGTCCGCCTGTGAAGCTGTCGGTCATCGGGTCGATCCTTCTCAGTAGACCCATTTGCAGTTTGGGCTAGTTTCCGTTCCAACCATTGATTCACAACTAGTTCATCAGAGGCCGTAGTATGTGATGTCCTGTCTGTGGCGAGGTGTATATAAAAGACACCTTACTGCTTATCGGAAAGAGTAGCCCATGTGGCGGCATCGGGTTTCCTCTAAAGAAATATGTCGATTTGACCATATGTTTGACGTCCAATAGCTGATTATAAGATAAAAATCAATGAGCTTTAGAGGTGTCGTTAAATAAAGAAAACTTTACTATATGTATAGGCGATACCCCACATCGAAACATAGCTAACGCTCTTCTATGAGATTTAATCATATCATTAAGTATAAGGTTCAAGCACGCTCTTCTGCGCACACTTCAGCTATCTGGGCTCTCTGTCCAGGACAGTGGGTTAGTTGTTAGTTGGTTGGTGGTTAGTAAGAGAGAAGAGGGTGCAGTGGCCATAGACCTACCCATCGAGCCATTAAGAAGTCGCTCTGGGCTGGAGGCGGTACTGGGCTGCGAACCCAGTCAGAGCGTGCTTGAACCTTAATTGGATATAAGGCCTCAGACCACAATTAATTTCGCTATATGTTTCTATATAGCCTTAGTGGCTATAATATTTTTATTAATATCAGCAGGCCCGTGAAGTTTTGTATGTACCTTTGCCTGCATGGGGGACACATACCCTGAAAAGGACAACCCCTGTTGTCCAGCTCTTTCTCCCAGCATATTGGTTTAAACAGACACACCCTCTAAACCTGGCCGGAGTACACCCATTTTACACAAAAAGCACTACTTTTGCATGGGCCGGAATTACCACAAACAAGTCTTCAATGTCAACAAGTTACACATGTTTACAAACTACATGCTATCCCCTGTCACTTCAGTCAAACAGTTGCCACTTCATAGCTGTCTGCCATGAAATAATCACAGTCAAACAGCAGACTACTTGCGCGGTGAAACTTCCGGATTTTGGACAACCAAATGGGAAGATAACTGTAATCTGAGGCCTATCAGTCAATTTTTTCCCCTAAAATCTGGCCCACACTAATGCATTCCAATGATATACATATTAAAGCAATGCTCGGTAAGTATCGGTATGTCACCTTTAAACTGAGAGTATACAGAGGCTGTGTTAAAAACACCTACCACAGTGCCTTGCCATGGCCAATTTTAGCAATGGAAACTTGAGTGACACCAACTTCAAAATGTAATAACTTTATCAAATTTTGGAATTTCTTCATACAATGAGCAGCTATTTTTTCTTCTACATATGTTCTATCTGCACAGTGTTGTCTTGGAAAGATTTTGAAATATTTAAAGGAAAAAAAATCAATCATTAGATTTTACTTCATTTTTAATGAAATATTAAACTTAAATTTAAATTTTTGAAAAACAAAAAAATCTAAAACTGTAAAATTTTGCATTTTAGATATGATAAGTGGAGGCTTAGTAAAGATATGGTGACTGAATTCATGATACATTATTAGAAATGTGTCAGAGGGATGGTGAAAGTCACAAAATTGGGGCCATTTGCAACAAATGTTTACACACTAATTTCAGGGAAAATTAGACATGATAGGCCTCATATTCAATTTTGACCTGCTGTATTTACTTAATCTACTTCATTTACTGTATTAGACATGTAGCCACTTTGTAAAAGGCAAAACAGTCCATATAAATGCATATTAATATGAATATGCCCTACAGATATTACTTAGGTATACACCATAATATTTTTTTTGTTGACGACAACTTTGAAAATGAAGATTTTGTCACAAAATGCTGATATAAATCCTACCAAGAGGTACTTGCACCATATTTTTCAGTTTCCAGTGATAACTGTTAACAAGTGTAGTCATGTGCCAGTGTCTGGGATACCTCAGTGTAGTATTTCTTGATTGGAAGGATGTTTGTAGTAATGACCACTGAATATGCATTATGGATTATTCTGCCATCTGTATTACAAGCCAAATGTTAACCTTTTTGGCACATTTTCTGCAATAAACTTGACAAGTATACCAGCATCTGATTACTGAACACAATAAATACATTCAGACAGCATAGAATATTAGCCTATTAGATTTTCTAAGGATAAAAGACCATTTTTGAAAAATTACTGAAGTGTGTAATTTACATAAATGTAGGTGAAATGTATTATTAGAGTACTTAATCTTGTTAAAAACTGTATACTATTTATTTAAAGTGTTTAATTACATTTAGTAGTGATATATTCATTATATTTAGATTTTCTGTCCAATTGCAATAATTGAGAAACTCATTAAAATTCAATATGTAAAAAAAAAAAAAATCTCAATATTGACTAACAAACCCAAGTTTTGCTCATTTTTACCAAATTATTAGCTCAAAACTGTTAAAAAATATTGCAACAACCTGTAGTAACATCAGAGGTCATTTTATGCTATTTTGGAGGATACTGAAATTTAAAAGTTGAAAATTTTAATTTTAATTTTTAATAAATTCAAAAAAAATGTTTTTTAATTTAATAAAATATTTAGAAAATAAATAAATTAGTTTTCATATTCCTTGTGGTATGCACAATCAGTCTGTGTAATTTCACCTCTCTGGTTATAATACTTTCATCAGAATCAAGCATTTAACCGGTGTAATGTGTGAACTATATCAGGCCTCAGACCACAATTAATTTCGCTATATGTTTCTATATAGCCTTAGTGGCTATAATATTTTTATTAATATCAGCAGGCCCGTGAAGTTTTGTATGTACCTTTGCCTGCATGGGGGACACATACCCTGAAAAGGACAACCCCTGTTGTCCAGCTCTTTCTCCCAGCATATTGGTTTAAACAGACACACCCTCTAAACCTGGCCGGAGTACACCCATTTTACACAAAAAGCACTACTTTTGCATGGGCCGGAATTACCACAAACAAGTCTTCAATGTCAACAAGTTACACATGTTTACAAACTACATGCTATCCCCTGTCACTTCAGTCAAACAGTTGCCACTTCATAGCTGTCTGCCATGAAATAATCACAGTCAAACAGCAGACTACTTGCGCGGTGAAACTTCCGGATTTTGGACAACCAAATGGGAAGATAACTGTAATCTGAGGCCATAAGCACGAAAATATGTTGAAATGACATTTAAATAGATCACCATCACAGAATACGTGTGGCATGTAGCCCGAGTACTCGGCCGTTCAAGAGTCAAACGGTCATGATCGCTCTCAGCCAAAGATAACTGCGAAAACACGGAATTGCTGTCTACCACCCGGTAAGCAAACATTCCCGCTCTAATACAGGAATAAGCCTATGTTTAATGATAAATACCATTACATTGATCATCTTCGAGTTCACCGATAACAAATATTTCACATGGTGACCACTAATACACACACTACAGGAAGAAACCCGACAGCACCCGATTTTTATCAAATAAAATACATAGGTGCTGATGGGTTTATTCCTGTAGTGCGTGGATATTAGTAGCAGATGATTAATAAATCAGTGTGCCCTGGTGGTATCGTCAAACAAACCAAACTTTAGATCCAGCTTTCAATACGCTAATGGAAGATTCATAACCGCCGGGTATGTTACGACTAATAACTCACACTTTATAATACAGTTGAATCCCGTTGGTTCGAACCTCATCGGTGTTCGATAAAGTGTTCGACCCATCGGGTGGTTCGACCTAACCATTCGGTTGATATCGTCTAAGCGTTGCGGTGTATGCGACCCTCCAGAGATCAACCCAGCGATTTCTACTGTAATGTATTTAAATATACTTTTAGTTATTTTAGTATCTTGCATGTTAAATTACTTTTCATTTTTTAGGGTGCAAGCATGGAGGCGAATACAATTTTTTAGACGGACGTTGTGTGTGTTCGGACGCATATTATGGTAGAAGATGTAATTTTCGTAAGTATGATTTTAGTTTTACTAAATTGTTACTGTGTTATACGGATAATGTCTTGTGACCGACATGTACAGGCTCCCTTCTTTGTTAATTATATACACATATTTGCTTTAATATATATATATATATATATATATATATATATATATATATATATATATATATATATATATACACACACACACACACACACACACACACACACACACACACACAGACAAATACGTTTTAAAACCGGACATTTTACGTGGTCCCAAGGGTTTCCGGTTTAGAGGGGTTATACATACACACATACATACACACATACATACATACATACATACATACATACATACATACATACATACATACATACATACATACATAGATAGATACAAGTATACAGTGAAACCCCTCTAACCCGGACACCCTTGGGACCACGTAAAAAAGGTATATAAATATAGATATAGATAGATAGATATAGATATATATGTATATGTATATGTATATGTATATGTATATATAGATATATAGATATAGATATAGATATAGATATAGATATAGATATAGATATAGATATGGATATATATAGATATATATTTATATATAGATAGATATAGACCGACATGTACAGGTTAATATATATATTAACGGAAATATGTGTACATAATTAACAAAGAAAGGAACCTGTACATGTCGGTCACAAGACAATATCCGTATATATACATACATACATAATTGTACTAACACATCTCACAACACTTGTGCACAGTTAAGTACTTTTAACACGCCACCGATGCACTTAACATCACAAAACACTAGTACAGTTAATTACTGTTAACACATCACGCAACACTTGAACACAGTAAATTCTTGATAAGAAACTGCTGACTCACTTCACAATACACAACACTCATGCACAGTTAATTACTTTTAAGACATCACACAACACCTGTACACAGTCAACTGCACGTAACTCGATACAGACTAAATTAACATCACACAACACCTGTACACAGTCAACTGCACGTAATTCGATACTGACTAAATTAACATCACACAACATCCGTATACAGTTATTTACTTCTACTTATGTTTTTGCTTATATCCAATTAAGGTTCAAGCATGCTGTCCTGGGCACACACTTCAGCTATCTGGCCTGTTTGTCCATGACAGTGGGTTAGTTGTTAGTGGTTAGTGAGAAAGAAGAGGGTGTATTGGCCTTGCACCTACCCACCTAGCCCTTAAGAACTCGCTCTGGGTTGGAGCCGGTACTGATAACACTTCTGACTCACTTAACATAACACAACGCACCTACGCAGTTAATTACTGTTTTAAAATGCTGACTACATATTTGTGTATGTGCGCGTGTGCTACTGTATACATTATGCAATAACCTATAGTGACTAGCAAGCTGATAGGTAGAAGACCACGGTTATTGTGAATCTTTAGCTGAGATTTAAGCATGCCAGCCCCAGGCATCCTACATTCCCACCTATGCTTTACAAATAATGATATGGTATGATATAGGGATTAACGTGCACATTCAGAGCAAGCTATTTTAGCGGACGCCTGTCATGGGCACATGTGCCTGCCTCGGCCGGCTCCTCCGTGCAGGATAGGAAAGGGTTGGGGTGGGTGGGAGAAGGAACTGGCAAGTGCAAGAGAGTACCGGCGGCCCGACCAGGGTGGGAGAGGGGGTTTGGTTTTGAGTGTTATGGAATTTGGAACGTCCCGTAGGATTAATGCCAAAGGGGAAAAGGTGTGCAGTTTAAATGAAGGAAATTTGGCGTATTTTTTATCGGTCCGCTGAACTCGAAAGGGGAAGCTATATATGTGTTGGAACTTAGTTGGCCGAGAGTAGCTCGTTACTAGGACCTAGTTGTTGTTAAGATGTCTCCCTAGGTTGCCCATAGGGTTATATTAAGAATTTACTTCATACTCCAAATAATTACCCTTCATTCATTTCAACTTATGTTCGTGCTTATATCCAAGTAAGGTTCAAACACGCTCTTCTGGTCACACACATTGGGTTGGTTGTTACTTAGTAGTGGTTAGTGAGAGAAAAAAGGTGTAGTGGTCTTACATCTATCCACTGAGTCAATAAAACTAGCTCTGGGTGAGAGCCGGTATCGGGATGCGAACCCAGTACCTACCAGCCTTATGTTCGTTGACCTAACCACAACACCACCGAGGCCGATTTTATATTGTACACAAGGGAGTTAACTGTATACTGCTATCGTATATCAATCATGTTTGTTTCTTGTTGGTTTATCTTTCAGACTGCCGATTGAACTATGTTCGAGCTGTAGGATACAAATGGCGGAGGACTTGTTTATCGAAGGCAATGAAGGCAAACTGCAGGAGGATGTGTGGTTTATGCAAAGGATGTAAGATACGAAGTTTTTTTTTATATATATATATAATATTAAACTACACAATTCATGTAAATTACGACGTGATTTATATACATGTAGATATAAAACTAAACTATACTAGTCATGTAAAATACAACGTGTTTTATATAAATAATACTAAACTACACAAGTCGTATAAAATACGACGTGTTTTATGTAACTAATACTAAATATAGTCGAAATATATATAATTATATAATACTAAATTACACAAGTGAAATAAAATACAACGTGTTTTATATAGATATAATACTAAACTACACAGGTCATGTAAAATACGACCTGTTTTATATAGACAGTACTAAACTACACAATTCTTTTAAAATACGACGTGTTTTATATGAATATAAAACTAAACTACACAGGTCATGTGCATGTACAATACGACGCGTTTTATATAGATATAATACTAAACTACACACGTCATGTAAAGTACGACGTGTTTTATATAGACAATACTAAATTACACAATTCTTTTAAAATACGACGTGTTTTATATAGATATAAAACTAAACTACACAAGTCACGTAAGATACGACCTGTTTTATATAAATAATACTAAACTACACACTTCATGTACGATACGACGTGGTTTATATAGATATAAAACTAAACTACACAAGTCATGTAAAATATGACGTGTTTTATATAAATAATACTAAACTGCACAAGTCATGTAAAATACGACGTGTTTTATATATATAATAATAAACTACAGAAGTCATGTAAGATACAACGTGTTGTATATAGATAATATTAAACTGCGGAAGCCATGCAAGATACAACGTCTTTATATAGATACTACTAAACTTCAAACGTCATTTAGTATACCTGTTATTTCAAACTGTTTATTGTTTCTTGGACCATTCCCTTGTTGACAAATGTCAAACCATGCAAAGGGAGATAACATGGGTTGTTACAGTAATTATATACATAATTTATACACACATAATGTAGCTATTACTTTATAGGCAGAATTAATTGAAATGATATATTCACAAGGACCTGTATTTAAAAAGTATCTAGAGTAAATGAAAGCAACTAACGCAATATGAGAATGAGAGTGAGATAGAAAGAGAAGGGGGTTGAAGAAATATTCACACACACGCACACACACAAAGAAATATATATATATATATATATATACATACACACACAGAGAGAGAGAGAGAGAGAGAGAGAGAGAGAGAGAGAGAGAGAGAGAGAGAGAGAGATGTTATATGAGAATGAGAGTGAGACAAAAAGAGAAGGGGGTAACGAAATATTCACACACTCACACACACACAGAGACAGAGACACAGAGAGAGAGAGAGAGAGAGAGAGAGAGAGAGAGGAGAGAGAGAGAGAGAGAGAGAGATGTATTATGAGAATGAGAGTGAGACAAAAAGAGAAGGGGGTAACGAAATATTCACACACTCACACACACACAGAGACAGAGACACAGAGAGAGAGAGAGAGAGAGAGAGAGAGAGAGAGAGAGAGAGAGAGAGAGAGAGAGAGAGAGACGCACTCATGCGCGCGCCCCTGCACTCGTTTTGATTGTGTACATAATATGTATCATTATTTATAACAGCATTTCAGTGGTCTGTAAATAGGCATACAAATATGAAGGCGTTTTACGTTACATCAATTCCATGTGACCTACTGGTGCTGATGAAAACAAATGGATGAACAAAAGTAATATTAAGATTGGATATCAAAGAGAGAATGGTACATTGCCCACTTGGTAACGAATTTATCAAAGCAGTTTTTACTGTAGTGAATGTGTTGTCAGTCAGATATCTTTGTTTAACTTCGTTTTGGAAATGAGTAATGTTTAACTGTACATTTTGCACTTTGCATTTACATGCATATATATATATATATATATATATATATATATATATATAAATGCGTAGCTAATAATAATAATAAATACAAAATATTATCTGTCTTAGTAGTATCTTTACATCCAAATATAGCAAGTTCAAGGTATAAATTTAGATTAAATATATGATTACCAGATTTTAATAACTAATTCAAAAAATTATTCCAAAAAAGCTGAACTTTATATTCACGAAATAGATGTTCTATAGATTCCCGCATATCACGAAAAAGTACACATTTCACTGTCAATAAGTTTTAGTTTATAAGCAAACGTGTTGTTAGTCAGTATTCTGTGTAATATTCTATATAGGAACCATCTTAATGTTATTTGGTGAGTGATCACAAATGGCTTTAAATAGATTACAGACCAGTTAAGGCTTGAAGTGAAACGAAGTTGCTATGTTAGTAAAGCAGTTTTCGAAACTTTCGACAACGTTAATGTGTAAAAAATATAATTTTGAGCCGTTGAATCGGAGAATCGACTAAGGACATATTTGTTTCAACATTTTTAATATTTATTTTCCTAAAATATGACTTGAACTGAATTAAATACGTCATGGTATTCTAGAAAAGAAACATCTAACTCGTATATATCATTAAATTCATTTAAAGTGGAAAAATGTCCTCGCTCATTAACGATATCGCAGATTTGAGAAATGCCTTTCTCAAACCATTAGTTTTTTTAAATGTTTTCCTGCCAATTTTTATTTCGGAATTATAAAAAAATTGGTTCAGATAAGAATAAGAAATCCTTAAATTATGATACTTTTATTGCTGTCGAGAAGTCATAAAAAGTCTGAATACAGTCCTTTCAAAACAGTTTATTTAGTTTTAAAACATGTAGAGGAGAAGACGTTACCAAATACAGAAATATTACGAAATTGAGGAAAAACAAGCATATAAAATAGGTTTCCATTTTGAATCTTTTGCTTCCAAGTTTCGAATCCACATAATCTTTAACGCCTTGCTATAATTAAATATATCTATCATACCTCTCTCGATGATAATACTCGATGCCTCTTTAACATGTTTCCATACAGTTAGTCTTTTCATCCTATCTGGTTTTTGGTTCCATACAAACTTGAATAATATTTTGTTTAATTCACATTGAAACGATTTGGTTGTGTTTAGGTATTAATAAGGCTTTTATTATCGCTATTCTGCCAAGTGTTGTTACAATAGTATCCAATAGTATCCAAGTTATAGACAGATGTGGCATATTGTCTCTTAACATTAGAAATAATAAAAAAAATATATTATTGACATACCGTACATGTATAAGATTTATTTTTAAGAGTGATTTATTAAATTTCCAATAGGTGTTGTGCCTTTCGTTTTCATTCAATACGAATTTTATACTGATAATGGTATGGTCAGTTTTATATCCACTATCTACATTGGGGATCAGTACAAAAGAATACAACATTTCGGATGTTAGGAAAAAATCTAATCGGGCTTGTGTTAGTGGGTTATTCTTCCTCCATGTGTAATTACGTAGTTCGGGAGTATGATCTCTCCAGATGTCCACAAGATCTAATTAAACTATTATAATTAACACTTCATTGAGAGCTTTTGGACTGTTTACATTTGCTTTGTTATATGTATCAACTTGTGGGTTTAGAACAAGATTCCAATATCCACCAAAAACATAATATTTATTTTAAGACTTTTTATTCTTGTAGAACTTGTAAAAGTTTGGACTATCTGCATTTGGACCATATAGGTTTACTGATGACATGCGTGTTTTCTAAATAGTTATATCAACAATAAGTAAATTTCCGCCGTCTTCTCTAAATACTTTATGCATTTGATATTCAAAATTGTTATTTAGTAATATAGTCACGCCACGAAGTGGGCTGTTGTTAAAATTATAAATACATTCATAGCCCCACTCCGCGCATATAAGAAGTTCCATCTCTTTAGTAAAGTGAGTGTCTTGCGGGATATAAACCGAATATTGTTTTGACCTTAAACAAATTAAACACATCTATCATTTTCGTTACATCAGCAGTTCACCGAACAACATATAAATCCTCTATCCATTTTCAAATATGAATATAATGCATAGTAATATATATAAGAGATGTACATTAATTAAATACACTATACCGTATACATTACACAGACCACTAACCAGGAGTATATAAACAATTATGTCACAATATAATTGCCTGCACATACATTCACCATAGATATGTAGATTACAAATACGTAAACATGTATAACAAATTAAAAAAAAAAAAAACCTACAGGATCAGAGGGAAACATTGCAATATTCATTACGACCTTACTCCACTTTTGTTATAATATCAACTGAAGAATGAGGAAACAAAAGTGAGAAATAATAGCAGCAATAGTACATTTAGTGGTGTTAGTAACAGTAAAAACTATTGTAAAACAGTAAAAACTGTGCTTAGACTAAACCAGGCTAAACACAGCCAGCTTAAAGTACCGTAATACACACTAAGAGTAACATAAGCATAAATAATATAAACGGTGACATATTTTAGCAGTAGATCTAACATACACACATAAAAGACACATACATACATACATACACACACATACATGCAGACGCACACACACACACACACACCTAACACAAAGACGCACACACATATATACATACACACGCGCGCGCGCGCGCGCGCACACACACACACACACACACATACACAAACACACACCAGGAAAAACACCCGATAAATACTATGTACTAATATGTATATTGACACGAAAAGCACACAAATAAAATATTGATGCAATAATACCCGTAAATAATCCAGAATAAAAACAAACAAACAAACAACAACAAACAAAAAACCCAACAACAACAACAACGTATTTGTTTTATATAGATATTAATAAACTACAGAAGCCATGTAATATACTAAGTGTTTTATATATATAATACTAAACTGCAGAAGCCATGTAATATACGACGTGTTTTATATAGATATTACTAAACTACAGAAGCCATGTAATATACGACGTGTTTTATATAGATATTACTAAACTACAGAAGTCATTCAATATACGACGTGTTTTATATAGATAATAACCGGCCTCGTTGGCGTCGTGGTAGACCATCGGTCTACAGGCTGGTAGGTACTGGGTTCGGAACCCAGTCGAGGCATGGGATTTTTAATCCAGATACCGACTCCAGTCGAGGCATGGAAATTTTAATCCAGATACCGACTCCAAACCCTGAGTGAGTGCTCCGCAAGGCATAACTGGTTCAACAAAGGCCACGGTTTGTGCTATCCTGCCTGTGGGAAGTGCAAATAAAAGATCCCTTGCTGCTAATCGGAAGAGTAGCCCATATAGTGGCTACAGCGGGTTTCCTCTCAAAATCTGTGTGGTCCTTAACCATATGTCTGACGCCATATAACCGTAAATAAAATGTGTTGAGTGCGTCGTTAAATAAAACATTTCTTTCTTTTATATAGATAATACTAAACTACAGAAGCCATATAAGATACAACGTGTTTTATATAGATAATACTAAACTGCAGAAGCCGTGTAATATACAAAGTTTTTTATATAGATAATACTAAACTACAGAAGCCCTGTAATATACAACGTGTTTTATATAGATAATACTAAACATACGTCATGTAAGCTACATGTTTTATATAGTTTATACTAAACTGCAGAAGTCATATAAGATACAACGTATTCTATATAGATAATACTAATCAGCAGAAGACATATGATACAAAATACAATATGTTTTATACACAAAATATTAATCAGCAGAAGTCATGAATTACATTATGAAATATACAACGTGTTTTAGATAGATAACACTAAACTACAGAAGCCAAGCCATGTAACCTACAACTTGTACATATAATGACGTGTTATATATAGATAACACTAAACTGCAGAAGCCATGCAACCTACAACTTGTACATATAATGACGTGTTATATATAGTTAACACTAAAGTGCAGAAGCCATGTAACCTACAACTTGTACATATAATGACGTGTTATATATAGTTAACACTAAAGTACAGAAGCCATGTAACCTACTTGTACAGATAATGACGTGTTATATATAGATAGGACTAAACTGCAGAAGCCATGTAACCTACAACTTGTACATATAATGACGTGTTATATATAGTTTATTTTTAAAGTTTTTTTTTTTTTATTTAACGACGCCACTAGAGCACATTGATTTTTTATCATATATCGGCTATTGGACGTCAAACATATGGTCATTCTGACACTGTTTTTTAGAGGAAACCCGCTGTCGCCACATAGGCTACTCTTTTACGACAGGCAGCAAGGGATCTTTTATTTGCGCTTCCCACAGGCAGGATAGCACAAATCATGGCCTTTGTTGAACCAGTTATGGATCACTGGTCGGTGCAAGTGGTTTACACCTACCCACTGAGCCTTGCGGATCACTCACTCAGGGTTTGGAGTCGGTATCTGGATTTTAAATTCCATGCCTCGACTGGGATCTGAACCCAGTACCTACCATCCTGTAGACCGATGGTCTAACCACGACGCCACCGAGGCCGGTTGTTATATATAGATAACACTAAACTGCAGAAGCCATGTAACCTACAATTGTACATATAATGACGTGTTTTATATAGATAATACTAAACTGCCGAAGCCATGTAACCTACAACTTGTACATATAATGACGTGTTATATATAGATAATACTAAACTGCAGAAGCCACGTAAGCTACAACGTGTTTTATATAAATTATACTAAACTGCAAAAGTAATGTAGGATACAGCGTGTTTTATATAGATAATACTAAACTACAGAAGTCATGTAATATACAACGTGTTTTGAATAGATTATACTAAACTGCAGAAGTCATGTAAGATACAACGTATTCTATAAAGGTAATACTAATCAGCAGGACATATATTGCATTATGTAATATACAACGTGTTTTACATAGATAACACTAAGCTGCAGAACTGTAAAAGCCATGTAAGATACAACGTGTCTATACAAATAATGACGTGTTATATATAGATAACACTAAACTGCAGAATCCATGTAATCTACACCATGTTTATATAGATAATACGAAACTGCAGAAGTCATGTAAGATACAACATGTTTTATATAGATAATACTAAACAGCAGAAATTATGTAAGATACAACGCGTTTTATTTTTATGATACTAAACTGCAGAAGTAATTTAAGATACAGCGTGTTTTATATAAATAATACTAAACTGCAGAAGTCATGTAGTAAATAATACTAAACTGCAGAAGTCATGTAAGATACAACATGTTTTATATAGATAACGCTAAACTGCAGATGTATAATATTATATGCAGTGTGAACTAGTGCATTTTGTAGAAACAGACCCCTGGTCCTATCGTTTACGCTGATAAAATTTCATTTGCATTACTGGTGGAGTACAATGTGTTGTGAATATCTGGGTTCACAATGTACGTATATTTACAGCCAGTTGCAGGAACAAGAACTGGAATTATTGTAGGCGCATGATCAAGAATATACCTGGTAAAGCAAAAAAGCTGTTGTGTAAAGCAGCGAGAGGCAACTGCCCGAATGAATGCCACTAGAATGTGAGTGCCTTATTATATTATTATTTTATTTTTACGCAGATTTATTTTAAATGTTTGGCATTTAGGGGTTACTCAGGCTTCTGACTGTCGATCATACATGACATGATTTTCATAGCTGACTTTCATACCTTGAAATATAGATAATACGATATCGTGACAAATATATCTATATCTATATCTATCTATATCTACATGTTTGTTCTTTCATCCGTCCATCCGTCCGTCCGTCTGTTCATGCGTTTATCCATCTACTAACACACTCACGAAATCCACCCATCCATTTACCAAAAAAAACGTTTAACATCCTCTCTCTCGTGGCGATACAGTTGTTGGAGAGGATCTTGATGTAGATTGTATCCGCCATTTGAAGCAAGGAAGGTGGATTGTTGCCTGTTGCGGATCAGAGTTCTAGTTTCTCTGTAAGATAGATCTGAGAGGAGCTGGTCTTTTTTGCTCCCCAGCAGCTCGGCGATTTCACTGCAGAACAGTCATTGTTGATTGGGCCAGTTCATTGAACCATCGAAACTCCGACCACTTCATTTGATCTTGGTGCAGGACGTAGACCAGGAGTAAAACATTCGCCTGATGAGCTGTCTTTCTAAAATAAATCAAGTTTGCTTTGTTTAGCTACACTACTGGAACATTATTTGAATGTCAAACATTTGGTAATTTTGACATATAGTCTTAGAGTGGAAACCCGCTACATATTTCCATTAGTAGCAAGGGATTTTTATATGAACCATCCCACAGGCTGGATAGCACATACCACGGCCTTTAATATACCAGACGTGATGCACTGGCTGGAACAAGAAATAGTCCAATGAGGCCACCGACGGGGATCGATCCAAAACCGAAATTACATTTGACA
This sequence comes from Gigantopelta aegis, assembly GCF_016097555.1. Lineage (NCBI taxonomy): Eukaryota > Metazoa > Mollusca > Gastropoda > Neomphalida > Peltospiridae > Gigantopelta > Gigantopelta aegis. The sequence continues at coordinate 16,572,884 of NC_054713.1, read as the reverse complement.
GGGTTCTGGTTTTGTCAGTGTCCGATTTAGACAGGAGTCACTATACGTGTATTCAGAAACGGTACATCGTGAAAAATGCAAGTAAACCATTGAATATTTCCGCATTTGTGAGGATGACATTTACTTGTAGAATGCAGGAACTTGAATGTCTGGACATCTATGTTTCAAAATTTCCGGCGAAGCTGGCCCCTAACCCCACCTAACACACCTAGGTTATTGGAAGTTATTATATCATTTGATCCACTAATTTGTTATTGGCATTGTCCGATTTAGATTGGTTTCAAAACACACACACACACACACACACACACACACACACACACACACACATGCATACAAACGTATACGCATACATACATACACACATGCATGCACATACATACATACATACATACATACATACATACACACATACATACATCAATAATACATACATCAATTCACACACACGCGCACGCACACACACGCATACACACACATACATAATGGATTTCATTATTTTGTGAAACGTAATACAAATGTAATGTTTTCATTTTATTTTTTGTTCTGTTTGCAGAAAAAAACATCTGAAATGATATTTACAAAAATATCAGAGAGATCAAAATTGAAAAATGGAATATCATCGATTTCAACTAAAAGTTTTAATTATTGTAATGTCTATAATATTGGCACGTTAAAATAAAACAATCTCAGCAGTTGCCATGTTCGTTGTTGATCTTTAACGCATAACAGACAAACATGACTCCATATGGAGTGGCTCAGTGCTATTTTACATTGTATGGTGTTTAGTGATGTTTTATGCTTTAACTAAGATGAGACTTTAAAAAACAATTTGTCTTGTCTTGTCTTGTCATTTAACCGAATTACTACGTTTTAAACCCATCAACAAGTTCGCGAACGTTACCGAAACGTTCGCTGGCTGCACTTGTGCAGATGTTTTTCGAAAATACGTTGAAACCCGCTACATGTTTACGATAGAAGCAAGGGATCAGTTCTATGCACCATCCAACAGACATAGAATATGCCACGCTCTTTGATATACCAGTCGTGGTTCACTGAAGCTCAGCCGGACAACCATGGTGGATCCCTTCAACTGATTGGGGGTTTTCTCGTTCCAGCCAGTGTCAGAGTCCCACAACTCATCAAAAGCCGTGGTATGTGCTTTCCTGTCTCTGGAAACGTGCACATAAAATATCCTTCGTGCATTAGGAATAATGTGGCGGGTTTCCACTGATGACTACTTGTCAGAATTTCCAAATGTTTGACATCAAGTAGCCGATGATTAATTAATCAATGTGCTCTAGTGGTGTCGTTAAGCAAAATAAATAAACTGTTGGTTCACTGGTGAGAGAGAGAGAGAGAGAGAGAGAGAGAGAGAGAGAGAGAGCGAGAGAGAGCGCGAGCGCGAGCGCGAGCGCGCGCGAGAGAGAGAGAGAGAGAGAGAGAGAGAGGGGGAGAGCGAGAGCGAGGGAGAGCGAGAGAGTGCGAGAGAGCGCGAGAGCGAGAGCGAGGGAGCGCGAGAGAGCGAGCCAAAACTACAATTTCCAGTGGTAAAGCGCTCTCCTGGTGTATATGTATATGTATTTTCTATCATCTATCTATCTAGATAGACAGACCGACACATAGACGGATACATAGACATATACATACACATACACATATATATATACGTGAAAAAAATTATATATCATATTTAATCTAATCTTAGTTTTATCTGAGGTGAGACTTTAATAAACAATGTGCCTGTCTGTCTATCTGTCTGTCTGTGTGTCTGACAAAGAGTGTTTTCGCCTTAAAGTCAAATATGAGCCTTATGTGTATCCGACACATACTGATACTTTACGAAATGAAACTGGGAGCAGCCATTTTGTTTCGTTTTCGTCCCCCCTCCCCCAAGCTAGATCCCGCCCAGAGATCATCATTAACAGAGAACAGCACAACCCTCTCCAAACATCCCTCGAAATGCCTTAACTTAAACATGGAAGGAAGGAAATGTTTTATTTAACGTCGCACTCAACACGTTTTATTTATGGTTATATGGCGTCGGACATATGGTTAAGGACCACAGTTATATTTAGAGAGGAAACCTACTGCCCTCACTGCATGTGCTACTCTTTTCGATTAGCAGCAAGGAATATTTTATATGTACCATCCCACAGAGTATAACACATACCACGGCCTATCGAAAACCAGTCGTGGTGTACTGGCTGAAGCGAGAAATAACCCAATGGGTCCACCGACGGGGATCGATCCCATACCGACCGCGCATCATGCGAACGCTGAACTTAAACATGGGGACAATGTCAGGATATCTCCACACGGCAACTCCCCAAAAATGGAAAAAAAAGAAAGAAAGAAGTGTTTTATTTAACGACGCACTCAACACATTTTATTTACGGTTATATGGCGTCAGACATATGGTTAAGGACCACACAGATTTTGAGAGGAAACCCGCTGTCGCCACTACATGGGCTACTCTTCCGATTGGCAGCAAGGGATCTTTTATTTGCGCTTCCCACAGGCAGGATAGCACAAACCATGGCCTTTGTTGAACCAGTTATGGATCACTGGTCGGTGTAAGTGGTTTACACCTACCCATTGAGCCTTGCGGGGCACTCACTCAGGGTTTAGAGTCGGTATCTGGATTAAAAATCCCATGCCTCGACTGGGATCCGAACCCAGTACCTACCAGCATGTAGACCGATGGCCTGCCACGACGCCACCGAGTCCGGTCCCAAAAATGGATGCATCTAAGTAAGACACATACCTGGACGGTATTTAGCTCAGTTGGTTGAGCTATCGCCTGATGTGCTTGCGTCGCAGGGTCGAACCACCTTAGAGGATTCTTTTAACTGACTTGAATTTTTTCCTCGTTTCAAACAGTGCACCACGACTGTTCAAAGGCCGTGGTGTGTGCTTTCCTTTCTGTGAGAAGGTGCATATAAAAGACCCCTTGCTGCATTAGGAAAAATGCATCGGGTTTCCTCTGCTGACTACCAGTCATAATTATCAAATGTTTCACATCCAATAGCCAATGATTAATTAATAAAAAAAAAAACAACAATAAATGTGCTCTAGTGGTGTCGTTAAACAAAACAAACTTTAACTTTAACATATACCACAGATAATAAGAGAGGAAGCCTGCTGGGTCCATGGATTGGTATACTCTTTTTGCAGCAAGAGATATTTAAGATGCAGCATCCCACAGACAGGATTGCACATACCATAACCTTTGTTAAACCAGTTGTGGATCACTGGCTGATACTAGAAACAACTCAAATCGGCCCGCCGACGGGGGTCGATCCCAGACTGACCACACATCAGGGAAACGCTTTCCCACTGGGCTATGTCCCACATCTCACTGCTTACAAACGCACCACGAGCCCAAAATCGAACAAAGTAACCAGGGCCCCGTTCTACGAAAGAATTGTAGCTACGGTTATATTGTATGAAATGCTTTTAATTTTATTGGGTGTTTATGTTTTAAAATTGATAGGTTTACAAGCGTGCTCTTTTAAGTTGTTTTAATTTATTTTATACGTGTTTTTAACTTTATTGAGATAGAGGGAAATGGGACCCTGTGGCGGCTGCTTAACCTCCCTTAATCAACCTCCTACTAAATAATAATAGGGCTAAAATAAAACGTTTCTGTACTATTTGTACTTTTGAAATGCTCGTTCTAAATTAGCGACAAAGTTTTAAATTAAATTGATTATATATTTTATATTAATTATTATTTTTGGAATTGCGCAAATAAAAACTAATTATATAATATCCGTATTCCCCATTGGTTTAATTTCAAAATTGTCCTAAGTAATTTCTGTCCCGGATTGGGCCTCTGGTCTCCAGAGACCGAGCCCGGGGTGGACATGCTCGAAGCCTTAGTGGTATAGGAGCATGGAAAAGTCTTCACACACTAAGGTTAATTGTGGTGACTTAGGGTGAGGTTTACAACTGGCACCGTAAACTTTACAGCTGTTCCACAAAGCAATCTTACGGTAGTCGTAAGTGCCCCTTTAATTATTAATATATTGTTTGCAAAGAAGTGCGAATTAATGTAATAATAAACTGGTTACCGACTTTTCGGAACACCTTCGGTTTATTTATTTGTATTGGATATCCATGAAGTAACTTTTTCAGTTTGTGTGCTAAGCGAAAATTGCCGAATGCATAAAACATGAGAGTTATCTCCCGTATTTTCCTGTGAAGGTCGTATGGCCTAGAATGTTTCTGATGGAAAGCCAAGTTTCATAATAGGCATTTGGTATGAATTAGATCTATTTTTACATAATAAGTTAGTATCTTTCTTAGAAAATTATCAAATTATCATCTAACTGCCATTTGACATCTACGTCAGTGGCTTACAACTGCCTCGTACCTATCGTAAATTTTGACAGTAATTTCATGGGCGTACATAGGATTTAGGAAAGGGGGGTTCCAAAATAGATTGCAGATATATGGCATATATTTCTATGTTGAGTAAATATAATAATGTCAGATATCAATGTCAGATATATTAAATTATAAAAAAAACGATTTCAGGGGACGGTCGGTCGAACCCATCGAACCTCCCCTATGTACGCCCATGACTTTAATACGATAGTAAGCTACGCCGCGTCGTGGAACGGGCTGGCGATCGTAGACAAAAATTAAGGTCGTGATGATAGGTATTTACGGCGATAGTAGTGCTGGGATCGCTTCGTCTAACGGGGCCCAGGGGTACTAAAACTTACAGACAGAGGAACACTACATGTATATCTGAGAAAGGTGAACGATTTAGCTAACAGCCAACCTCTGTTGGTAACACTCATTATTTTTCCCGTGCCTGCATGTAGACTAATGCTAGGATCAAACTCAATTGTCACGACGAAGTTGGCCAAATCGACTGTTGTGTGGTAATTTCCCCAACTAAATGGCTGCAATTTCCAGACTTAAGACGGGTGCGCTCAGATTAACAACGAATGGGTTATATGTTGTAAGAGCGCACAGACAAGCAATTGGACAGTCGTAGATATCGTGAGAGCAAAACGTTGGCTATCTTTGTTCTGACAGTTGATAGTCTGACCCTAGCATAATTCTAACCTATTTCGATATGAGGTTTACTTTTGCTTTAAAGAAAAACGTCGGGCGGGACAAAGCGCTCTCCTGATGCGCGGTCGGTCTAGGAACGATCCCCATCGGTGGGTCGATTGGGTTATTTCTCGTTCCTGCCAGTGCATCACGATGTTATATCAAAAGGCCGTGATATGTGCTATCCTGTCAATGGGATGATACATATCAAATATCTCTTGCTATTAATGGAAATACGTAGCGGGTTTCCTCAATATAAAAATTGATCGGGGGCAATAATAATAATAATAATAATAATAATAATAATAAATAGCGGATAATTAATAAATCCAGTGATGTCGTTAAACAAAGCAAACTTTATCTTTTAAAGCCAAAACAATTCGTGACATAATATATTGACTGAAATGTTTGCAGATTAAGTCTAGATCCGCTACTTATTACAACGTCTAGCCAGTGTTTTTATTGTCTCGTCTATAGTGGATACTCCACAAAATGTTAATGACTAACAGTATTTATTATTTTTATTTGTTTAACCTTGGGCTCAAAGACAACAAAATGGAATGCATCCAAGCCTGTCCCCTCATTTTGCTTGATGGTGGTGCAAAATAAAACACACCGTTCTTTCATGCAACCATTAAAGTGACAGACGCTAGATTTTAAACACTACAACGCATGTTGTCCAGTAAAGCCGGTTAAAATAAAAGTAAGTTATTTTTTAGAATATTAATGTTCGTACACCTGAAGTGGTTCTGGTCATCCGGGATTTTGCTGTACACCACAATTCTGAAAACGCACGTTCGTCCAAGACGTTATGGTTATCGAGACAAGTTCTATTTATTTTTAAACGGCATTTCCCTATTTAAACATCTCAGATTTTAGCATGTCTCTGTTAAACTTTGTCCAGCTGTGTGTTGCAGGTTTGTAGATTAATTAAACTTAGTGTGCATTTTCACGGGCTGAAACTAAGGTGTGTGCTTGTAATACGTTGGCTAGACCTATACTTCCTACTGTTTTACAAGGTAACATGACAGAATGTGATTCGCTGCAATCGGCCATCTTGAATTTCAATATGTAGGACATATTAAACCCAGTTCCTTTAATATATTCACGAATGATAGATGGAAAAAATAACAACTCTTTGAAACACCATTGGACTATTTCTCGTTCTAGCCAGTGCACCACGACTGCTTTATTAAAGGCCGTGGCATGTAAAATACCCTGTCTGTGGGATATAAATGTCGTCTTGCTACTAATGGAGACAGGTAGTGAGTTTCATTTCTGAGAATATATCACAACTACCAAATGTCTGACATCCAATAGCCGATGATTAATCGATCAGTGTGCTCTAGTGGTGTCGTTAAACAATAAAAAAAACGACGTTAAACAACAACAACAAAAACCACAACAACTAAAAGTGACTTTTAAATATTTATTTATAAAATGAGCACCTTTGTTTTGATATGAATGTATATACACGATGAAAAAAGATAAAAGGTTTTAAATAACCAGAGATATTCACATATACATATTTTACTTAAAGCATATTACAATATAAATGATAATTAATTATTATTTGGAAAGAATAAAAACCCGGACACTTGGCACAAAGCCAAATCTCTAAGTATTAACATTTAGTATTTTACACAACACCTCATTATTATAATCATAATCAGTTCTTACTTTGTAATTGAACTGAGTAAATAGAAGGACATTATTACAATTCTACAGTTTATTTTACTTAATTCAATATTTACTGACTAAAATTCAGTTTCTCTACAGAAACAATCTGTTCTACCTGCAGAAAACAATACTAGTATACGAATGGATCAATGTCGGGTATATCGGGTGGCTACAACCACCACCCCCACCACCCCCAAACCAACCCACGCAAAAAACAACACACAAAAACAACCCCAACCAACCATAACCTTACTGAATATGGATTTAGGAACTATGGGGACTGTAACTTTGATATCTCACCCATTACTATATCGATATTTGCCACCGTTGGGGAAAGTTTGAGGAGAGATATTATTAAAATAGCAACAGATTCAAAATTGTAAGTAACAAATGCGACACTAGACCGTATGTCATAAGTGAAAATGAGCGTCGCAGTTTGAATATTTAATATAAAGGGGGCAAAAACCTAATGATTAGCTGGAAAATAATTTCTAAATTGTTTGGCTGGTTGGAGAAAGAATTCCATTCCCCCAACCCCTCCCGCCCCGCCCCGGACAATCGATCATTTGTGGAACATTGCACAGATCTATTGTACATATATACAGGTATGTAATAACTTAACAACGATAGATACATCAAACGACAACTACACAAAGACACAAAATATAAAAACAGAGAAGAAAAGGAAGCACTGATGGAAGTCAAGCATACGCTAGACTGGTAATAAGATTTACCACACAAAACAACACTTACAGAAACATTGTCAATATTGTGGGTTCTGTTTGTAGAGTTTAACATTCTGTATAAACATGTACACAGTCAAGTTTATCACACATTGCGAGGGGTTTTGTTTTTCTTTTCTTTCTTTCAAAGTCACTTTCTTTTAAGAACAAGAAAACAAACACGTGGGATCTGTAAATAGAATCATCACAGCTTGAGATTGGGAAATTCCATGCAAGGCATTTAAAAACAAAAATGTCCTTCGCCATTTGTATCAAAACTTTCCATTGGTCCACATATCTCACGTGACACACATAGCACTTTGTTAATAACTGTCATCGTTTTCTATTGGCTAAATTCAGTCCGCTTTAGAATTCCCTCGCTTGTTCTTCTTGTTTCTTCTCCTTGATTTCTGTCTTTTTCGTTCTAAAAAAAACAAAAACACACACATAACGTTATTTGTTCAAAATTAAAATTAAAACATGTGATTTAAAAAAATGTTAATAGCAAATATATAACGTGATGAATTGATGCGAGTCACAGGTATGTTCAAGTTCTGAATTGTTACATGTCAATTGAGATTTGTTGTTATTATGATGACTGTTCATCCACCCAATTTAACCTCCCTCTCCATTGAGGAAAGATATATACGAAGGTGTAAATTGTGAAAAGTTTATAAATTGATCACACCTTAATAAAATAATTAATCAATCGTAAAGCAGATCAATGTCATTGACCTTTTAATTTTATTTTTTTGTTTAAATTAGAACATAATTACAAATTAAAATTAAAATTAAAAATATAAAAATATATATTAAAATAAAAATCAATATTAAAATCATAATCGAGATCATAATCATTCAAAATCAATCAAAACTTAAAAATTACAATTGAATTTTGTTTTTTAAACAAATGAATATATCATTTTTTTTTAAATAATAATAATTAAACACTGACCTGCACACTGTCGACAACACGGGTCTGTGCTGAAAGGATCTTTGCACTTCCGTTTTGGACACCTAAGTCTGCATCTGACGTTTCCTTCTTTACACTTGCAAATGGCGCACCTTCCGTTACCGTTTGGAGACGCTGGTGGCCGCCATTTTTCTCCTTCGTTATACCGACGTCCTCCGAATTCACAAATAGCTTTGTCGTCTTTCTTTGACAAATCTTCCTCTGGCTGATTGGCTGGAATGATAATTTAATGACAATAAAATTACGATTTGATGATAATAAAATTATAATCTGATGACAAAGCTCGTAATGACTAACTAGTAATGATGCCAGAATCATGGTTGGAACAGAAATGACAATATTGTGATAATACTACTACTACTACAAATGAAAAAACCCATTGATAATAAGGAGATATGGAGATGAAATAATAAATAATCTCATTTCATTCATGTATTTACCTTAGTTTGGCACCCAACAGCCGATGCATTTTTCGTGCTGGGGTGTCATTCATTGCTAAATTCTTAACATCAGCTAGCAGCATATGATAGTTATGCACCTACTGTGATCTTAGCGCTAATATCGCTTGCCCATGGCGTTAGCAGAAAATCATCGTATGTAAAGTGTATAGTATTCCAAATCCTTGCGATTGTGCCTTTAATCAATAAGTATTACTTACATGCACACAGACTGCAGCAGCTGTTGGCTTTCCTGATCTTTCGTTTACACGTCAGTCTGGGACACTTCTGACGTCTGCAGGTGTACTCTCCATGCTAAAATTAAACAAACACATTTTTCATTATTAAGAAAACTATTATAGTAACATAAAAGTGCATTTGATATACGTGTTATACCATGTTTAATACTATTATCATATATCGTAGTTTAACGTGCTTTTTGACACATCAGTCGTCACGGCAGAAACTTTTCTTTTTAAATTAGGAGTCCATTTAAGGTATTGCCATATCGATACGATATAAATTTGCATGGATAAAGGGAGTTAAATATGACTTTCCTGGATCGAAGATGTAGCGATAGTGATATCTCCATTTTCAAGGTCGAGGTTTGTCACATCATAGTAACTGTTATATTCGATTTCATTAGAAAGAAAGCGAATAATGGTGGAAGTACATAACATGACTTATTACCAACTTCTGCAGCAACTTATTATGTACTAAAAAAACAACCTAAAAATATGAAAACGGTGACAATGTGGCGAGTGATGTATTATTCAAAGACACAGGGAGATGGGGTAATTTTGTCACCTTTAAATACACGTCAAATGACAACAACATTAAGATGTACTACACCTACACACTGAGTCGTTAAACTCGCTCGGGGTGGGAGCTGGTACCAGGATGCGAACCCAGTACCTACTAGCCATACGTCCGATGGATTAACCACTACACTGCAGTACACTACACCATCGAGGCTGGTTATATTTCCAAATAAGAGTTTGTCTTATAATACTTACGCTACAGCGACAGTTGACGCATTTCATCTGACCGAAGGGGGCGACTCTTGGATGCCATTTGGAGCCGTGCGGGAAGACGCGCTGCATGAACGTGCATGCGCCAATCATGTTGATATCCTTCAGCAGCTTCACTTCCGGTTCCGCCACAATAGACGCTAAAACGAAAAAGAGAAGGCATGTAAAGATCGTGACAATATTGCTTAAGAATGTGTTACATTTGAAAATCTAAAGACGTTTCGCATCATCAAGTAATATAACTATTGTTGTCAGCAAAATATGGTACATATACATTAATTTACAGAATTATAAGCAAAATCACAAAATATATATTTTCTTCAGACTTAATAATATATTAATATTATTATATTTAAACGGTAAGGTTTTCGTATGTTATTACTATTGTTAACAAGTTTAGTAGCATATGTGTTACAACTTTTAACAAAGATAATGATAACACAGTTTTAGCTTGATTTTTGGTATATATCACCAATTAAATTGTTCAAGAACGATATACTGGGCACACCTCAGCTATCTGAGCTATCTGTCTATCTAGGACATGGCGTAATGGTTGGCTGCTTAGTCCTAGAAAAATCTATGTACTGGCCTTAGAATAAATAATTAACAGATGTTGATGTGGTGTTGAGATCATCATCTTCATCATCATCATTACCATTAGTATAATTTACCATCATCAAATTCATCATAGATTATCAGGCCAGTCCGCTGCAGCCACATAAATTATTGTTGCTACCAATTAGCAAGAACAAATTACATTTTTGACAGGGCAGCACATACCCGATTGCTTCAAACACTTACCATCACAAATCTGACAGCAGTCGTCTGACTGACGTCGAACTCGCTGAATTGACGGACATGTAAGCTTCGGACACGGAAGACGGCTGCATTCTGGGATAGCACCAGGCTGAAATAATAAAATAAGGTCATGTAAAGATCTGAATTTCCACCACTTTTATATGGATTTATAAATACTTTTGACTGCCCAAATAAATATAGAGACGGTTGAATTTGTTATGATTAAACATTGTAAAAATAAATTGTGAAAATACGAAAAGAAACAGAACCATTAAAGGCATATTGTCACAGACCACTGACCTATTTAATGGTCTAACAAAGTATTACCTGAACAAATATAATTTGATTTGTCCCTAAATGTACTTTATTCAACCTACTTCATAACCACCATATTAATGACATTTTGTAATTGAATTATAGCAATGGTCTATAATTCAAAAATTAAAATTGCCGAGAGGGATGACATGGATTTCACTCCATCATGGTTCAGTTAAGGTGATACGATAGCTAGATTTGGTTTCCAACAATTAATGTAATCTTTATTTATTATCTATTTTTAGAGAAATAAGGTCCTTAAATCTGTGACAGTATGCCTTTAATTTCTTTTGGAGAAGGCCTAGTAAGTTGTGTAACTTGTGCCTAATCCATTTGTTCTTTGAAAAGCAATAAAATGTTTCAATCAAAAAAGAAACTAAATTAATGACTATTATATAGCTTATTAAAAGTAATGGTAATAAATGATTGAATAAATAAATGAATGAATGAATGAATGAATGAATGAATGAATGAATGAATGAATGAATGAATGAATGAATAAAATGAATGAATGAATGAATAAATAAAATGAACGAATAAAATGAATGAATTAATCAATAAATGAAAGAAAAACAGAAACAAAAATAAATAATACGAAACGGTGGGCTATGATATAATTATAACAAAATACCTTGCATTGACACATGACGCATTTCGAGAATCCAATCTGAGGTAGGAACGGGTGCCACTTCCGGCCGACTGGGTGTCTGCGCAGATCGCCTTCCAACTTACAGTATTGTTGACCTTCATCCGGGCAAGTTGGGCAACAGACGCCATCTTTGGTGACTGGATTGAGACAGGCCAGTTCAGGACAGGGCAGGTGATGGCAGTTCACGGAACCTTTCTAGTAAAATAAGATAGATTTGAAGAATGAAGACACTTTATGAAAATTACTATATTCTAAGGGAACAGGATCCATTGTTCTGTAAAACAAAACAGTATCTACAAACTACAAATCACTATAAGAGATAAATGTATTTAACGACACCGCTAGAGAACACTTAATTAATTGATTAATTAACTACTGGCTATTGGATGTCAAACATTTAATAATTCGGACACTAATTCTTTTAATTTCTTTTAGTGGTAAATGTAAAGAATGCAATCGTATACCACTGCAACGAATGACAAATCGCAGTTCTTTAACTAGATACATGTAATATAGCGAACTAATATATTAACGATTTTGTAGACCCAAACTGAACATTATGCACTGGTAAATTACTAGCTCCTTCAGTTGATAGAACATTATGACAGACAGACAGACAGGCAGAGACAGAGAGAGAGAGAGACAGAGACAAGAAATAATCAACGTACATGGTCTTAACATTGTTAATGAACCAAGTACTTACCACACAGCTGCACGTGTTGCACGTTGAATTCTGCACGGGGAGCCAGTGGTCCAGATCATCGTAGTACCGCCCCTCATAGTAACAGCGCATCTTGAGTGACGGGTCGACCACGCCCTGTTCGTCAACCAGGATGTCCGTGTCCACGTCATTGGAGTACTCCCAACACGTGTTGGGCAAGCTGACCTGAAATTAGAATAATCGTTGTGTACATGAATATGTAAATGATAAATTTAATAATTCTGCGTCGAAATATAACACTGCGATAAAGATAGCGAATTCTAAAAAGAAAATTCGTAAACATTGGCGAATAAAAGGGGACTTTGGCGATCAGCGGCCATTAGGTGTGGGGGTGTGGGGCTACCGAGGACCACTAATTCCAATGTATTCTTAAGAGCTACCACCGGCAAGGTAACCTTTGGACCTGCCCTAAAATGCAGCGCAATGCCTGAAAAACAGGTGTCCTTACTAGCTAATATATATTAGATAGGGCCATTGAGCTATTTCTCGTACCAGAGAGTGTACCACGACGGCATATCAAAGGCGGTGGCATGTACTATCCTGTCTGTGGGATGTTGCATATAAAAGATCCCTTGCTACTAAAGAGATAAAAACAAAAATGTAGGGGGTTTCCTCTCTTAAAACTATATGTCAGAATTACCAAATGTTTGACATCCAGTAGCCGATGATCAATAAATCAATGTGCTCTACTGGTGTCGTTAAATAAAACACACTTTAACTGTTTAATTAATATTTAATACCAAATGAGCAAACACAAGTTTTCTGATTTAAGATGTTGTCGTCGCTGATGATGTAATTAACTGTATACTTACATTAGCCACGAGGACGGCGTCCCCGGTGCTGCCCATGTTGATCTGTAGGTACGCCTTCCCCTCGTCCAGATCTCGCAACAAGTCATCCGGAACATCACCCACACTTCCTGAAGCCTGCAGTAATCAATATTCATTAGTTATAACAAATGAATATTAATAAGTTCTAATAAACATAATGAATATTTAAAAGTTACTAGCGTTACGGAATATGAGTTACAGATTTCGAAGTTACAGATCTATAAACAGTAAACAAATATATTTTAGTTCGCCTTTCTACCAGGGCCGCACCGAATAAGGTTTGGAGGGGTGTTCTAAAATACCCCTTTTGTCTAGTTGGAAAGGAAAGAAGCAATGTTTTATTTAGCGACATGCTTTGAATTTTATTTTTTATTTTTTTATGACAGAACACGATGATATCAGTCAAATAGTTCTCGAACGTTTAAACGTTGATTATTGCCAAACGTAGGTCAATTTTATTTTTACACTGATCTATTATTGATCGACATATGACAGAACATTTATTGAGATGGTCAAATAAACGAAACGTTACCTTTTTTGTTTCAAAGACTGTGCTTTGTCCTAATCCTTCCTCCGACCCAAGAATTGCAGATCCTTCAAGACGGTTGCTATGGCTACCAAGGAGAATGCTGAACGGACTGACATTGTTCTGGAAACCAGACACAAAGATCTCATAACGCAGACGACAGCCAATTTCCATTGACAACCACGCATGCGCAGCGGCACCACGGCTCTTTGGCGTGAAAGGTGTCAGGGTAACAGGGAACGCTAAAAATAAAATAAAATAATTAATCATTTGTTAACATTATCAGCTTTAATAAATGCACTCGTTTATTCTTCAGGATTCTACTTGTAATTTGGCCATTATTTTTCATCGTTTGACATCGTGGGTCTGTCCATTATGTTATATCAGGATTAGGGATATCTATCTTAGCTGTTTTTTTCTTTGTGACAGAGATGTGTCATATGGTTATCTAACATGAAAATCCATTGTGTGACACCCAATAGCCGATGTATTTTTCGTGCTGGGGTGTTGTTAAACATTCATTCATTCTAACATTCTGTTTTGGGCGTTGGTTTCACGATATTGTTAACAAATAATAGTGTTTAAATAGAGATTCTAAGAATCAGTTTTCATACTGCTTTAAACTAGTTCTTGAGGAATATACCAATAAAAAACTTACCTTCGTCTTTACTCTCTTGGTATGGCAGTTCCATGACACGTCCCCTCAGCTCGCTGATCCTGTGATTGGTCGTAGCAACGTTGATGTACAGCTGATTGGACAGCAGCATAACGATATCCTCCGCCTTCATCTTTTTAAAAGTTCCGTTACTCTGAATAAACAATATTTATAAAGACTTGTAATTTTTCTGCATTTTTTTTTTTTTATCAACATGGAAGAAAAATTGCATATCTATAAATCTCACATATGAAGGCATTTAATCTACACCAATACATTAAAACCCTGGTACTAACTTATTTGTTTCCTTATTTAAAAAGAAATAATAATAAAAATATTGAAAAAAAAAAAGTGTTATTCAGAAAGTATAACAAATGCAACATTTCCAAAACAAACACACAAGCACACAGATAAGCAACAGATAAAGAAATTACAAAAGGTTTGTTTTGTTTAACGAAACCACTAGAGCACATTGATTTATTAAGCATTGGCTGTTGAAGTCAAACATTTGGTAATTTTGACAGTCTTAAAGAGGAAACCCGCTATATTTTCCATTAGTAGCAAGGGATCTTTTATATGCACCATCCCACAGACAGGATACCACTTACCACGTCCCGCTCTAGATAAATAAATGAATACACAATAAACAATACACACCCATCCTGAATAAGAGCCGAAATCCTTGACGAACGTCTTGTGTACATTTCCAATAACTCGTCGCCGGTTGTTCTTGCTTGCACTTCCCTCTATCCTGATGCTCGTGACCTCGTCCTTGACCCCGCTGACCCTTATTTGATAATCAACGACTCCCTTTTCTCTGAGCTCCAAAACGACCGATCCAGCGGCTGATGTTCTAGAAGCTTCTAAGGCTTCTGAGCCTGACAGGAGAGCTTGGAATACTGAAATAGAAATGTTTTGGATTAAAGAAAAATGACGTCATATTCGTAGTCTCGGTCTCGCAACTTGCGTCATGTCGATGAAAGAAAAAGAAAAAACATGGTCTCTTATCATGCATAATAAAAAAATATTATTATGTGTTTGGGGTTTTTTTTCTAGTAAAGGTAAGATATACTAGCATAATCCATAACGAGGAAATGGCTATTACGAATATTCCATAATGAAAATGTTTTAGAAGGTTGGAAAAAATAGATTATATGTAGTAAAAGTCAGTGCCCAATTTGGTCAAAACATCGTAAGACTAGTTTTGAATGTAAACGTAAATCTACGACCAAACCACTATTCTGGTACTACTAACAGTTCAAGAAATATCGTTTGAAGTACACATATATCATTTTCTTTCTTCCGTAATGATGCTACTTTCTGCATGAAATGGATGCCAAACACATGTACCGGTAAACCGATATAACAGCTAGTCGCAGACGTAGACTTACGATTGCCATAGCGCAAGTTACGGACTAGTTCCCCGATACCCACCACAATAGGGTTTTTTTAATTATTTTTAATTAGATGTATTTGCTGTGAAAAAAACAAAAACACCCACTATGTTAATGTCCTCAGACTATTCTCCTCACAACCCAGTCGTGTTGTGAATGGAATCATGAATTAATTAATGTTTAACGACACCCCACAGAGGTGGATCTAGAAGGGGGCCCCAGTGGCCCGGGCCGCCCCTAAATTTTGCGACAGTTATAATTTTATTATATATTAATTTTCATTTTTTTTACGACCCCCTCCAAACCTCCACCAAAGTTCCATTGGCATTCCGCCTGTCATTGCCCCCCCCACCCCACCCCCAATGGATTTTCTGGATCTGCCACTGCTCCAACTCAAAAATACACATCCGTTATTGGGTGTTACAAAAGGTAAGTATAGAAAAGAAATATATATATAATACAATAAACAAAAATATCAAGCTAAGTATATTTTTAAACTGTGTATAGAAAGCATAGTGTTAAGTTTTAGACAAAGAATTGAATCTAGTGAAGAAGACGACGTTACCTCCACAAGTTAGCCGGGGTTTCAGGTCGCCGCTGATTGTGGCGCCATTTCGTGATGTCAGACGCAGGAGCAGACGACCGCGCGCGAGATACTTGGCTTCCCTTTTTCTGCTGAGCTTCCAGAATCCAGAGATCTGATTGACCTAGACAGAATAGAATTGTTGAATATATTAATAAATTATGACAATGATGCGGATTAACCATGAACAATAATTATATAATATGAAAAATATTCTGATTATTTTTGATGAGGTATCAGATCCCAGTGATCTGATTGGTAAAAAAAAAATTTAATCGAATAAATATATAATTTTCCTATTTGTTGGATAGAAAAAGATTGTTTCAAACAATCACAATATGTAAAACAGATTTACTTAATCTACTGTCAAAACCGATACTAAATAAGGCTTATAAGGCTTATTGTATAATTTCTGCAGAACGCGCTTGTGTCTGTTGTGATTTTATTTAATTAATTATAATGAGATATAAGAAAAAGCTATAAGTACCCGTCGAGTGATTTTGCCCATAGACTGGTGCACAATCTTCGTGTTGCGCTCAATCGTAACGTAATATTCACCATTGAAATCTGCAAGAGACAAACAAATTATAAAACTACGAAACTGTCCAAGTGTTAAACGTATTAGAAAACACTAGAAAATAGGAGCAAGTACATATCAGACTAAAATAACCAGGGGCCTAATTCACATAGCTCTCGTGGGTTGTCCAATGCTAGGGTCAGACTACCAATTGCCAGCACAAAGTTGGCCACACACACACACACACACACACACACACAGACACTGCTGGCATGTTCCGTCGTATATAATGTCGACAACAATTTGGATCAAAATACAGTGTCTAATAGAAAGCTAAATTTTTATTCTAAAACAACTATCTAAATAAGTGTCATCTTACGTTTCTGATTAAAAACTCCGTCAAATGTGATAGCGTAGTTCACAACACGAGTCTTTGGGTTGTACTCAAGGGACGCAACTCCGCCGATCCCCTCTGCTTTCGTGGTATGCAAAACAGATCCAAAAGTCTCTGCAAACAATAAAAGCAAATTATATATCATAAAACAAAATAAATCATTTTAAAGATCCAATATTTCTTTTGTACAAACGACTTTCCAACTATAATATATAGGTAAGGTAAGTTTCCATCTTTCTGATTCATGCACAGATATAATTTATTGCACGGTGTACTACAAAACACGTGCAACAGATTTACACAACATGGCCATAATATTTCACAGGTAGTCTGTTACTGATACACTAATCATATTTCCGACAATCGGTCTAGAGCACCGACTTACGAAGCAATCTTAGCCCTAAAATCATCTTAATTGTTTAGCTACATAATGCACTTACGGTGATCTCAGCGCTTCGTAAAACAGGGACCCGGAGAACTTTGGTTGTATAGACGTGTGTATTTAGGACTGCTAGCATAATCTGAGTGTAGTAAACGTGTTAGTTATATTACTAAAAAATGCAAAATAAATTTATTTAAAAGGCGACAAAACGGCTTTAAGTGTTGAGTGCGTTGTTAAATAAAACATGTCCTTCCTTTCTTCCATCAATTTAAGCTGAATCATCCCTAGCCCGGGTCACAAACAGATTGGGGTCCCGAGGTCGCACGAGGATGTGTATCACGTCGCGGGCCCCATTGCTAAGGCAAACCGATAAGAAGATAGGTGTAATTATTTCGGGAAATACCGCACGCGACCCGCAAATTCCTACCACATACACATGAAAAACGATATTTGAGATGTTCTAATTATTTTCATTAAGGAATTCCGTCGTCTCCTTCAGATGAGATGGGTGTACCGAAAAAGTGTTAGTGAGTTCAATGAGAATTGCGCGGGAATTCCTGGAATGTCGTCTGTTTCGAATGGTTTGCATTGTTATATATGTTCGGAGGAAAGGAATGTCCATCTGGTGACACCTCAGCATACAATTTATTCAGTAGGTTCGATGTTTTCAAATCACAAAATGATATAGAAATTCCACGTACACTTCATCCCTTTTATAGCCATATAGTTTTAATTAGTGGGATACACTCCAATATACATGTGTATACATAGCTGTACAAACATAAACCTATATTTATAGACAAATGGTGAAAAGGAAATGAAAAGGTAGTATCTCTTTCATTTTCCATTTTCATTGCTTTCCAAATGAGTATTTTAATGCCCCATCAAGCAAAAAGTATTCATGTTATTAGAGGGCTGATATTTTATTTAATGGCATGTGGTATCAAACGGCGCGTTTCATCATATCACTGTATACAATACTTAATTTATAGTAAGGTTACAGAAAACGAAATATAACTGAATAACATTTTTGTTAGTATGTAACTTACCTTTATGGACATTCGCGTTGGGTACTACTCTTCCAGCGACCAATCCCTTTGGGTAGCGGGACGTGGTAATCACCGCAAAGAGCCGTTTTTCTCTGAAGTACTGGAGGTACACTGACGGGATCTTTTTCCAAACACCACATAGCTGAAAATAGATAGATAGATATAGATAGATAGATAGACAGATAGACAGATAGATAGATAGATAGATAGATAGATTAGATAGATTAGAAAGATAGATAAGATAAATAGATAGATAGATAGATAAGATGGTACACAAGAGAAAGTATTATTTTGAACACATCTATATGAAACATATTTAGTAAAACCTGTATTTTATTCCGTAAAACACAACAGAGAAAATACATCATTAAATTACTACTGTAGTGTTTAGTTTCAATCATTAAATTGTAACAAAAACATATTTTTATGTAATAAATAACTTGTAGTTCGGTTTTTATTATTATTATTATTCGTTGGTTTTGCTGGATGTTATATGAGAGATACAATGTAGTGTAGATATTACATTCTTTTTTCTATTTGAATTATTCCTAATATTTGAAATCTCACCTTTTTGTCTCCAGATCGTTTCTTCACAATGGGACTCTCAACTAATATGTTTCCGTTAGCATCCGTAATCTGCAGGAACTTGGGATGATCCAGTCTATAATATCACATAAACGAATAAACGAATAAATAAATAAATAAATAATTTGCTTTTACAGTGACCACAAAACATCTGTTTACCTTTATGATAAGCAATAATCTCAATGATTGATTGATTGATTGAATGAACGAATAAATGAATAAAAGAATAAAAGAATAAATAAATTAACGTGTGAATAAACGAATAAATGAGTAACGTGATAAACATTAATTAATTCATTAATTCATTAACTGAATGAATGAATGAATGAATGAATGAATGAATGAATGAACGAACGAACGAACAAATAACTTACCGAGTATAGCGCACAGAGTAAGTCAACTCGCGGTTCTCGACGGTTATCCGGACCACGGCCACGGACCGGGTGGTGACAGCTTGACGACGGACATTTCTTCCAACGAGTAGAGCAGTGAATTCTAGATAAACAAACAACAACATATTAAACATTTAGCATAATAAACTGTACTTGGTGGCAACAAAATTAAACTGCATATGGACATAACGCCGGATTTCCACTTATTACACCTTGTAATCTAATCTTATGATGAACTCGCAAATACCAGTAACGTGTATCGTCATCATTAAAAAACAATTAAATTAAAAAGTAATATACAAAAAAACCAAACGCCTATCCACTGTAATCGTGCCATTGGCGAATAGAGATGAGGTCAGGTGTCCCTCAAACAAGTGTGAAATTAACACTGCCTTTTTTTATTTTATTGATTGAAACATAATACAGTACTTATTTTATTGCATAATATTAACATGTAATAAACAACTTACTGCCCCCCCGCCCCCCCCCCCCACCAATTACAAATATCATAAATACCATAACAATAACGATACTGGTGACTACCACGTTTTTAAATATAGCTGCCTTTTGTCTAACAGAAGACACCTGTGCCCCGGTTTTTCCCTGCGTAGGTTTACTGCGGAAAATAGAATTTCTCAACAGCTTACCGGCTTTACCAATCTGTTCATACTGGTCTCCGCTAAGGGTAGATTTCTTCTTTTTGTCCGAAGCAAAGGAAAAATTGTCTTCAAAACTGTTCACTGAAAAACAATAATAAAATTAATGTGGGTGATCTACTATAGTAATTATGTAATAAAAGATACTCTGATAGACAGACAGAAAGACAGACATTTCAATAAATACATAAAAATAATAAATGAAATGAATAGAATTGTATTGGAATCAAAATAAATCAAATCAAATCAAATAAGTAAATAAATGAGTAAGTAAATAAGTAAATAAATAAGTAAAATGAAATAAAAATGAAACGAATTGAAATAAAAATGAAACGAATTGAAATAAAAATGAAACGAATTGAAATAAATGAATTCAAATAAAAGAAAAGAAAGGAAATTAAATAAAATACATTAAAATAAATAGTACAGCTACTAAAACACCGTAGCATAACAGACATCATTTTGCCGTGACGGCGATGTGCATGGGGGAATTGTGGTGTCACAAAAGGTTTATTAATTTTTAAAAATAAATATTCCTGAATATTTTTTAAACAAATATGATAATATGTTCTAAAACCAGTTCACTTCCTCATGATCCTCAACCTAGCAGAACCCACTTTGAATTACGTTTTATATAAAATAGGCAACTACACCTTCCTGTGTCACATCTCTGTGTGGGTTTATACATTACACACTATGTATTTAGTTTTATATAAAATTAACATTCACACCTTCCAAAGTCATGTTTTGGTGGGGGTTTATTTTGGTATGTATGCTTTCCCCACATAATCCGCCTTATTTCTAAATATTGATAAATGTTAACGGATAATTTACCTGCCACGATCCCCAGGTATACATTGAATGTAGTTCTACGTGTACGTATCATACGGAACGTTACCCGCGGAGCAGGCGGCGCCAAAACGACCGGAAATAGCGATTGGCTCCAGTGACACGCTTCCAGACGAGTCAAACATAGCAATTATAAAGTTTATTTTGTATAAACCAAACATGAAACCCAGGGACTATAGCCAACCGTTAAAAATAGTTTCCTTAAAAATCGTGATGTATTTTGTTTATGGACGTTAGAAAATACCAGCAACAAAGAGATGGGGCTGTATATGGTCTGAATTTCAGGCCCGGACGAAGGTCAACGGTAAACGCTTTCCTGATGCTGGATCGATCCCCGTCGGTGGGTGCCTTTGGGGTATTTCTAGTTGCAGCCAGTGCTCCCAAACTGGTGTACGTAACATCCTATTTATTGAATAGTGCATATAAAAAAGCCCTTGCTGCTAATCAAAAAGTGCAGTCCACGCTCTATATAACCATAAATAAAAAATCGCTCAGTCTGACAATAAACAAAATATTGTTTTCCCTTGCATTCGTTGTTCTTGTTATTATCAAATACAGTATTTCATTTGTTATCAAGTATGGCAGCGCGTATCGCCGGGCTAATAGCAAATGCTGTGAGATTTCGATTAACGTTTTATTCGAAACTTTATTTATCTGTATTGTTTATGAAATACACTAAAATTATCTTTATTATTACCACTATCACACACGTTCGTGTCAAAACCACGTAGGTCACAATCAGAAATTGTTTTATAGGTAATATGGTATTTCAAGGTCTAAATCATTCAGTGTTCTTGCGGGAATTATGTTGCATTGCCAAATCGTTTAGCGGTTTGTATATATAGTTCTCTGGCTTGTATAACGTCGTGTGTTGCCGTGTTTGTATGTGGGGAGTTTATATGCCGTGAGGCCTACTGAAATAAACTGAATTAAAATAATAAAAAAGAAGATTAATTATGACGCTATGTTGGCACTATAATCCATTATTTAAGATAAAATATTCCAACATTATGTGCACATCCAAGAGAGGGGGTGGGGGGGGGGGGGGGTGGGGGGGGGAAGATAAATAGATAAATAGATAAATAAACAAACAAGCACACTAACAAATAATATATGATCAGAACATTGAGACATTTATTTACTGGCGTCCGGATTTTGCACATATCGTTAATGATAACAATTTTTAAAACTTGATTCTGATGCTTGTCTACCTGGGACAGGTGTTAATGGTAGTTAATGAGAGAAAAATCGGCGTAGTTGTTTATACACTCACCCAGAGGGCCCCTAAGACAACTAACTTTCGGTGAGAGCAGGTACTTGGATGCGAACCCAGCACCTAACAGCCTTAATTACTAACGGCGTAACTACTAGGCGACCGAGGTGTGTACAATGTTGTAATATGCTCAGTATTTCTTTTGGTGAAGCTATAACCGCCAGAAAACAGGCGTTACGCAGGGTTTCGATTACTCAGTATAGGTTTTTATATATATATTATTAGCTATGCACTACGGTTCAGCATTAATATTTCCTGTATACAGAGTAATTACGCCACTTGAACCCAACAGGTGTATTGTACCTGATGCATGGAAGTGGTTATCAACGAAACACCTAAAATAAATCTTTGCTCCGTGGCGGAATTCCACATAGCGATGCTAATAAACGGCAAAGTCTGGCTCATTTCCAGATTTGTTAGTACGTATTGAGCGAGCCATTGAGCGTTCTTATGTAAGAAGACAGACGCGGCGTGTCAACATACATTCAAACCCGATTCCACAAAGTTACCGATCGTTACAATGGAACCTGGCAAGATACTCGTTCTTATTTGATACACTTGAGTAAAACTGAATGGGTGTAGGACTAAAGACCTCATTCTCCTTTTCACAGACTCGAGTGGCTCTTTCAAGACGGAATCATACAATTTCGGGGGTGTCGGTTCTCAGAGCGGCTTGTTCCCGGGTAAAGCAAACATCGCCATCTTTGATGACGCGTTAATTTTGTGCGGTCCTAACAAAAGATGGCGGATTGAAGTGGGATGAAGTGTCGCCGGCTTTTCACCCGTTTGGGCGGCGAGTACACTGAACAGCATTAAAATCGTTCTATAATGAGGCGTTAGTGGGTGGTCTTAATGTTATTTCTGGGATCGCTTGCAACCAAATGAATTTCAATATGCGTACATATTCTTTGCACATTTATAAGTCGCCTAACGGCATTTCTCACAAAATATTATATTGAATTCACCTCATTATGGCAATTAAATTGTATAATAAGAGTGATGAACTAAATAAATAAATAATAAATAATTGATACTGGTGGTACTTCAGTGTAATATAATTAATAGTATTTCGTAAAATGAAATAAAATAATTTAATTTAAATATAAATAAATTAACTACTACACACGACGTAGCAAGTTATTTTTCTTCTTTTACTTTCTTTTGTTTTTGTTTTTGTTTTCTTTTTTAAATCTCTACGAAAGCAAAAAGCAATACACACTTTGACAGACAAAATCCCGTGAAATAATTGTCAACTGCCACGACGGAGTTGGCCGACTGGCCAGTTGCGTTTTACTCCCGTACTCCTTTCTCTGGCGCGCTAAGGTTAACAACTAATCGGTCGTAGAAGTTGTATACGACGAGGGTGCTCAGACTAGCAACTAGACAGTCGCAGAAGAGATAGGCGAGTTGGTCAACTTCGTCGTGACAGTTGGGAGTCTAATATTAAGCTGATACTACTTCATGCTCATATATATAATAGTGTAATGATATTTGATATATGGGCTGGAAATTGCAATGGAAAGATAGATCTTTATCGTAGTATGTGCGGGATGTAGCCGAGTGGTAAAACGATCGATCGATCGATCCCCGTCGGTGGGCCCATTGGACTATTTCTCGTTCCAGCCAGTGCACCACAACTGGTACAAAGCCGTGGTATGTGATATCCTGTATGTTGGATGAATCATCCCTTGCTACTAAGGAAAAAATGTTGCGGGTTTCCTCTCTAAGACTATGTCCAAATATTTGACATCCAATAGCCGATGATTAATAAATCAATGTGATCTAGTGGTGTCGTTAAAAATAAATGGTTCACTAACTTTGATCAGGGCAGGTCTTGCAGCACTTCCCCGGCAACAGGATGGCGTTGCTGCAGTCGGGTTTCGGACAGTCCAGTTTGATGTTCTTACAGATGATCTGGCCTCGGTGAAGCAGCACGCCTTTCTTCTCAATCTGAAGGAAATAAAACGATAATATAATGTCATGATTCATACTGAGTTGCTAGCGTCGCAAGATCGAACTACCGTGTGTCCGTGGTGTGCTTTCCTGAATTAAAGAAAAGGAAAGATTGCCGGCTTTTGAGTGTCGATATGACGAACCTAGTGGAAACAGAAATCGGATAAGTGTGTGTGTGTGGAGGGAGGGGGGGGGGAGAGAAGTAGAACATAACATTATTTAAAAGTATTTAAATCGTTCAATGGAACAGCGAGAACTGCATCAAACTGGACTGTCCGAAACCCGACTGCGGCAACACCATCCTGTTGCCGGGAAGTGCTGCAAGACCTGCCGTGATCAAGATATTTTGGTTCTAAGCAAAAGGGTTGTTCTTTTTGTTTTATTATTATTTTTCTTTTTAAATGAGATACCTTTGCCCCCAGTTTATGACTACTAAAGCTGCAAATTTTATCCAGCTGAAATCAACTTGTTTATTTTAGTACAGTGGTATCGTGAGACCATAGCATAGATGCAGTCTATATATACTAGTAACTATCTGTACATGTATATCTGTTTGTAATTTGCTATGGACTTTGGAAGATTAGCGTTTGCGTTAATCAAAATTAAACAACAACAAAACTTGTTTATTTTCCTCCAAGCTGACGATCTTTAGAACAAATTGGCAGTAGAAAGGACATAACTAGTCGCATACGAGTGACTTATGGCGCATGCGAGCACGTGACTATCTTTGTTCTACCATAAACGTGTCGCTCAAGTTGCTAACAATTTACAAATGAAGATCGCTTAGCAGCACGTGCAATCAGTTGCCATCCGGATTTTGCACAGCCGGTGCAATACTGCGATACAGCGAATAAAACTGATAAACAAAGAGGGCGCTTCCAAACGTTGTTATTTCTTCAAGGGAGGTAACTTCCTCCTCCCAGTGTTTCTAGTCACGGCCATGGTAGCCATATTTTGGTGTTTGTTGTACTGGGGTTTTATTTTTAATTTGTATTTATTATACCAAAGGAACACTTATATGCTACATTAATATATGAAGTACAGTACAAAGGAAGACGAAAAATAAAATGTTATTGACTATCATAAGTGATCAACAATGAGATCGTACGATCTTAAATGAATACTGTTTGTTGTATGTATACTAGTAACATATAAACATAACAAATTACAACTGAGAATGAAAGAGAAACTATCGGTGATTTGTGTTTAAATATATTATTGCGGGGAAAATGCTTGAACATATTTTAGATTCGTAAGAAACGATCCGTAACGAAACAATGCAACGAAACGTATTTTAAAGTATGTTTTTCTTTTACGAACCTAACTATTGACGTAACTGAATCCACAAATTATTCTACCAAATTTTAACAACTATTTAATGCAATACAGGCACTGTAACAATTCATATACACTAAAAATATATATTTAATCACAACTCATGACGCTTTATACGCGGAGTGATTAAATATATTTTTAATGTACACGAATGTTTAATACTGATATATTGCAGTGCATGTATTGCATTAAACAGTGTTGCCATCATATCTATTTAGGTTCGCTTTCGTGTGAAATACAAGTATGGATACGGATATACGTACAAGTAGTACAGACACTTATGTCGGTGCAAATTAGAATGCAAAATTTAGTTAATGAGTGGGAGAAGTGCAGATAAACCACGAATGCACTCTAAACAACCACTTGTGGTTCGAGTGTACAACACGTTGTGATCAAACATTCGGATTACTGGTTTATGATGTCTGACACGTAGAAACCGATACACGACTGAATGAAACTAATATTATAACGAGGGTACGAAATAGCGCATAATAATGTATCTAGGCTACAACATGGTTAAGGTTAGGGGAAACCAAATTTTGGCACAGGCGTGGGGGTGCGTGTGGAGGACATGGCATGCCCCCAAATCATTTTTATTATTATTATTCCAGAAGAAACAACGAAGAACAAATCCACCAGTCTTCTCTACTAAATGTTTTTTTAATTTCTTTTATAAACACATTTTTTCAGTATTGCAGGGTAACGTTTAGTGCTGTACGTTCTACATGAAAAACTGGGGTTTGCATTAACATAAATTAACATAAATTCTTATTTTAATATACAATAACTCTCAATAACTTTCAATGTGGTTGCTTTTTTTTTTTTTTTTTTTTTGTGTGTGTGTGTGTTTTGTTTTTGTTGTTGTTGGGGGTTTTTTTTGGGGGGGGGTTCGGGGGGTGGTGGTTGATGATGAATTTGATATCTATATAATTTATTTTGGAACCTCGTTGTGCATACACTAACTGGCAAACAAAAATGCCTACAACTGAAATATATAACACCCCATGACCAATTCGCACCCACCCACTAAACCAGCACGCACTAGACGGTTCGGGTGGCGTTCATTCACGCGACATAACACGAGATTTAAAAAAAAAAAAGAAGTAAAAATGATTCGAAAGGTTAAACATGCCTATTTGAAAATGTGTACGTCGTCATAGAAAACTCATGAACGGGATGAAAAGCACGGCAATAGGCTAATCCCGGAGATTACGGCGTTTAGGGGGGAAGCCTTACTTTGTCAATTGAGCAAGACCTTTGAAAACCAAATAACACGAAATCTTTTCTCCGTCGACACCGTCGTAATCCGCGCGTTCCATTCCGCGGTGCGTTTCACACCTCGACGTTGTTAATAAACAGGGAGAGAGATGTTATCGGGGCGGCCATCTTTCCGAGCTTAAAGGCGAAATGCAATTACTCACAGTAGACAACGATAAGAGATTTTACTAGGCTAAGGAGCGCTACCTGACTTTGGGGGAAACCACAGAAGAACGAAAAAGAAAGGAATGTGGGAATTTGTTTTTAACGAGCGCTACCTGACTTGGAGGAAAACAATGAAGGGAAAATCCAAAAGATATCCACTCGGTTCTAATGAGCGCAAACTGACGTAGAGAAAATGAACGGAAAAAAGATCGGAATGCATTGGGTTCTAATGAGCTCTAATGAGCTCTACCTGACGTGGATAAAACCAGCAGATAAAGAAAAAAGGAATGCGAGAATGTAATAAGCGCTACCTGGCGAGAAAAATATTAATTGAAACAATAAAACACCTGCACTATTTTATTTAAGAAAAGAGCTTGTTAACACTTTGCCTATGCCGGGGTTTTTTTTTTTTCTTGAACGTATATTATTACAAGACTAATACATATACCTTTTTTCAAATTACAAATTAAAAAATGATTTATCAGTATGGTAACTTTATATGAGAACTCATGCCCGTAATTACAAAAATAATCCATATAATTTTTCAAATTACAAAATAAAAATATTTATCATGTGAGACACTGCACTGAGTTAGATTTTTCACTGTGACTGTCATGTACGTCACTGACCTTGAGTAGGCATGGGCATGACAAAATTACTTGGAAATGGAACTGTATTTAACATTCAATCTCTTCACTGTGACACATATTTTTGTTTTTGATACAATTCAAGTATTTTTGTTTTGTTCTTTATGTATTTAATTTCTGTCACCAGGCGAGGAAACTTAGTCAAGGATTTGCGTTACCCTATGAGCGATCGGGCAAACCTGAAACAGTATTAACGTCTTTTTCAACTCCCCCACCCGTCTACCACCACCGTACAACTATTAACAGAACATCCCTTGCAATGAGTTGTGATTTATCTGTACCCAACGATTTATTATCCACCCACATTTATGGTTCTTATAAAAGTCATAGATAAAATAAAATAAAATCACAGGGTTTGTCGTAATGATTTACACCCACGTTATTACAAGACCACACACGGCGGAACACCCCCTGTTAGAAGTGAACACCCCGACCCTATTCACACCCAAGGTGTCGTGATTACAAGAGAGGTATTTGAAAAACATTCTCCGGCGAAATAAATATCTCTTGGCTGGTGTCGGATTTGAACGGATCAAGTAGTAGACTACTGAAGTGTCTACTTTTATTACCTACGTACATACATACCGCTCAGTTCAAATGTATCGGCGCGCAGTGAATAGTTGTCAAATTCTACCGTGGATGAAAAACGTTTTGGTGCATACGTAACACATACTCGCATTGTGTATTATAAATACGTTTATTTATATAATATAATATAATATAATATAATATAATATAATATAATATAATATAATATAATATAATATAATATAATGTAATAAATATAATATATAATGTATAAATAAACGTCTACGTATGGTAAATACCGCTTAAGTTAAAATGTATCAGCGCGCAGAGAATAGTTTTCAAATTCTACCTAGGAAGAAATGCATACGCAGTACACACTCGCGTTGTGTGTGTGTGTGTGTGTGTGTGTATTATAAATATAAATAAATATAAATATTATAAATATACTTGTGTATGTTATGTCGTGTGTGAATTTATGCATGCATGGGTATCGTTTGTTTTAAATTAAACATTTGTACGAGAAAAATATCTCAAGTGAGGAAACAAACGAGACATTATATTACAATATAAATATTAAGACTATTAAGTACATCACGTTATTTATTATAGTGCATCGCATTAAGAATCAACATTATAATTCATGTATTTTATAATAATTTAATAAATTAAATACAATCCCTACTAATACACAGTTGTAATATTAAAGAAAACATATACACAAAAAACAACAACATACGTTATATATTTTATATATGTACCATGGGAGTGACATTTAAAAATATTAAAATTAAGCATTATGTAATATATATCATAAAAGATTAAATGCAGGTGCAGTGCATTTTGAAGCATTTAATAATTTAATTGGTTCGGAACGGCAGTGAAATCCCTAACGCCAGGAACGGGTAAATATTTGACTGCTACTCACCGGAATACACTGACACTTGACGCAGTGCATCGTTCCGTGGGGCAGCAGTTTCGGACTCCATCTTTGTTCCAGGTGGTAAAACGTTCCGCCTAACCAACAACCTGCAAAGAAGAAAACAAAATAAATAATTTGTTTAAAAGATTTATTCTATAAAAGTTGCCACAGATTTCAAAGTGTATTACTTTTATTATATCCAAATTCGTATTACCATGCAAATTCGTCAAATTGTACTAATTATGATCCAGATTGTTTTGCCATTATAACAATGTTTACCACTTACAGATCCTTTTTTTCATGATTAAAATCACATATTCTAAACAAGAAAATACAATTAATGTTTAATTTTAGTAGCAAAAATGGTTCTTTTACTGTTAGTCAGAAACATCTTACAGTGCCTGCAAACTCTGGACAGTCGCTTTAAACCAAACCGTAGGTTCAGTCATGCCCAATATACGTATTTGATGGGTATTAACGTGTTTATCATAAAATTAATTTAGCCCAAACCAAAGCAACAACAAAAAATCAACACAAGTGTGCCAATTTAGGGTCATCGTAGCCTGTGGAAGTGTAAAGATAACGGAATTAAATAAATAATATTATATTACCTACAAATATTAGTTTAGTGTGCTTGTTTCGGGTTTATTGTTAAATATAAAAATGGGTGTTACTTACAGTAAGCATACGATTGGTTTAGACGGGGCGGATAAATGTATAAATTATGTAGAATTGTTTAAAATTTACTCTTATTTTCTAACTTGTCAATTTTTAACATTTATAAGTAAGAAGGAAGTAATGATTTTACATTGAATTAAAAAAGAAAATATTAACCTATATCATAATTTTATTGAACATTAATTAATATTTTACCATGTGCAAATGATCCTTTCTTTTAATATTTCATAGTTTAATCCATATTTTGTTTACAATACAAAGTGTTTTGCGGGTTAAGAATGCTAATAAAGTTATAATAATTAAAATATTGTTAATAATATGCAACCAATTAATTATTTAAAAACAACTTACATTATAAATTGTACATGATCAATATTATTACTTGTATAGACATTGTATTGGTGTGTTTCATAAACGTCAAGCCTACATGTTTTATATAGCCAACACTATCAACGGCACAATATTTTGCCGTGCTGTTTATTATTCAGTTGAATTTATTGTATCAACCAACCAACATTATTTATGATATTGTTTTAAAATTATTTTAAAAACGCATGATCCTAACTCGCCCATGTTTTGAAAATGAAAATAGATTTTATTTATTGTATAAATTTTATATTAAATAATCATAATATTAAAATGTAATCTGTGCTATCCTAACAGAACACAAAGCGAATATATAGAACATCGGTTCCGCTTGCCAGATGAAGCCATCTAATCGTGTTTTGTTTACTTTACTGCAATTTGTTGATGCCGAAAAGGGTTATCGGCAATACCTGTCTTAGCAGCCTTCAAACGAAGACGATAACGGGTAAAACAAACTCGCCATAGACTGTTTCAGAATTGATTGGGTGTGTGATTGATAACATTTATTGAAATAATTTGGTTCCATTTGTACTTTTGTATTATTTGCTTCATGGAAGCAAACTTATATATAGTTGTCCTTTTTAAATAATAATAATATATATTAATAATATGTATTAATAATATGTATTATGCATTAATAATATGTATTATGCATTAATAATATGTATTATAATATGTATAATAATATGTATTATAATATGTATTATAATATGTATTATAATATGTATTAATAGTATGTATTATGTATTAATAAAATGATTATGTATTAATAATATGTATTGATAAAACAAAATTATTATTAATACTAGTATTAATAATGATAATACATGTACTAACTCTAATAATAATAAATCTTGAAATAGGTTTAACATATTCCGTGATTAGTGGTCTATAATTTATTTATTTTCAATGATTTTATGGACAATTCTAACACAAATACAAATACATTTGTGTACGTAAGAGATATAAGGAAACCTCCGTCTCACAATGTCGTAATCAATTGTCAATATATTATTTACTGTCTTCGTGCACAATTCTTAATACATGTGCATTTGTATATTTTATCATTTCACAATCACGCCTAAGAAAATATTACAGGTTTTTTTTTACAGGAATATAACTTGAACGCGTTTACGTCATCAAAATAAAATGCAGTAATATTAATATTAATTAACCATACGTCATCCTGAAGGCATATTATTACATATAATTATTTTATATATTTCATTCTTATCCAATATCCTGCCACGTTAACCACGTTGGAATATATGCATTAATGGAAATTCTTACTACAGTAAGTAAACAACGTAAAAATATTAATTATTATTTGTTTAAGATCCCATATCATTGATGAAAAATCCACTATGTAAATTTAAAAAAAGGTTTTATGAGAAGCAATTCATTCCGATACTACGTATAATGGAACACACAAACGCCTCGCTTGAATTGAATGAGCGGAAGAATTTATGCTAATCCGTTTCACACAGCTATGTATGTAACTGGAGATATATCTAAATAATGTAAGTAAACAGATACATGGCGGTAAATAGATCGGTTTCACTCACCAGGCGTTCTGCTCTGCTTTCGTTCGATCGCGTCTCCGATCAGCGGGATGTTCGATCTCCTCGCACCTGTCCAGGTAACCGACATGGCGAGGAGAACAAAAAGCGGTAAGACGAGATCCATAGTCCGAATGTTGCAAATCAAAAACGACGAGATATACAACACGACGTGTATACACACATACACGTGAACAATAACTAGCACAATAACACTCCTCTAGCTGCGGAACAAACTATACAGCAAACAGTAAAAAGAAAAATATGTATGATATAGCACGAGTTTCGATATGTTTTCCCTCTGAATGATATTTTCAATTTGATAACAGCACACGGGGCATGCCGGTTTTAAGCATTCCCTGATTGGACCCATAAATGAGTAAAGGGCCGCCTAATTCGGCCCATGCGCAGCCCTGCATCGGTGGCGATGATAATCCCTGAGTAGGGGAGAATAGGGGTCTCACAGCCCCTTTCTCCGGCGGCGGACATCAAAGGTTACTTGCAATTAATCTCGATTAAAGGTGTTCGGTTTTTAGCGGGCCCGACAAACTGGCCTCATCCGCTCCACGCTATATTCCGCGTTCTTACTAAGTAAACTCGGGCTCACCCAATCGCCGACAAAAGACTCCGCTTTACCGTTCGTGAGTGTTTCGTCTTATTGCTGGGGCAGATCTAACGAGAGCAGAGGGTGTGGGTGGGGATGGAGGTGGGAGGGGATGGAGGGTGTTACGGGTTTTTTTTCTTGTTTATCTTTTTTTTCATCTTTTATCTTAGTAAATTATAACACTAACTTTGTTTTACTAACAAAAAACCCCAAATTATTATTATAGAATAAAATGGTCTTCCATTGTCCGGCTAATATTATGGGTACAAGAAATCCCTACCTTTCTTAAATTTCATATTCCCTACCCCCTCCCTCCCCCTCTTAAATCCCAGAATCGCCCTTGTATTGTGGAGAAAAATAAAGCAGAAAAAATCTCCCTTAGTAGAAATGTGATCCATGTCGATTAATTTTATTACATTGTACACGCAACTTGTCCTCCTAATACCGTTTAATACGAACCTGGCCTGTTATTACCGTCTTTGGTGGATTAATGTGGATCAAAGTTGAGAAAATATCATGTACACACAATACACACATGTATGTGTATTGAGAGCGTCTTTTTCTATCTTTTTTTCTTTTTTGTCTTTTTACTATCAAATACTCCCCCCCCCCCCCCCCCCCCCCCGTTTTTGGCGTTGTTTTTGGTATTCGTTAAAAACAAGAAAGTAAAAGTTTGTTTTGTTTAACGACACCACTGGAGCACATTGATTTATTTGTCATCGGCTATTGGATGTCAAACATTTAGTAATTTTGACATATAGTTTTAGAGAAGAAACCCGCTAAAAAAAAATCATTTTGGGCAAGGAATTGTTTATATGCAACATCCTTCAGACAAGATAGCACACACCGCGTTCTTTGATATACCATTGTGTATACGATCAAAAACGAGAAATAAAAAGGTTTAGGGTAAGTTATAATGTGATTATTTATTGTTATGCTTTTTTATTATTTATGTTACACAGAAATAGCTGCACAATAAGCGGAGGGGGGGGGGGTATTATGGGGTCCATTGACCACCCCAACCCCCACACCCATTCTGAAACAAATCTTCGCATTCGAGCAAAATGAGCTGGCCTGAAACCTTTTCACCATATACATATTTCCATCATTCTACTCACAGTATTAGTTGTGATCCATGTAAAAATGCATAGTGTTTCGTTTGGAACTCTGTATAGATGTTTGATAGTAGTGCAAATATGAATAAACGTTGCTATCAAGATTTTGGCCATTTTATTTTAATTCAAGCAAAATATCAGTCTGCAACCCCAACCCACTACAAATATGCTGCAACAACATAACTCCTATTCACTAATTAAGAAACTCCATCATGATACTGTGTTACAAAATGAAAAATCATTATTGATGTTTCTGTTTTATTTTTATCACTATTAGAATTTTTATTTTATGACACATTATAATATTACTTTCCCACAATTAACGGAAATATAATAATTTAAGCCAGTTTGGTAGATCAACATATAATGTGAACAAATTTATATTATTACAAATAATTAATCATATCTATGACAATTTTCCATAGATGCGCATTTACATGGTATTAACGGACTGGTTCAAATAATGGAGGGGGGGGGGAGGAGGGGCGGATATCGAGGGGACCTGTCGTTTAAATTGATGTTTTGTATAAAGAAAATATGGACTTTCAAACATTCTCAAGTGCACATGCCACAGTAATAATTAATACATTATTGGCCGTTTTCCTGATTTTTTTTTTTTTTTTTTTTTTTTATTTAAAAAAAAATAAATTCTGGCGCACTTACTCAAAACCATGTCGTTTATATCAAAACGCTTCTTTTGTTAATCATTAAGTATACAAATTGTTTTGCACTACATGGAAATGGAAAATGCCCCAATGAGTCAAATTCATTCATTCATTCATTCATTCATTCATTCATTCACTCACTCATTCATTTCCATGCTTATATCCGATTGTGATTCAAGCACGTTGTCCTAAGCCCACACTTCAGCTATCTGGGCTGTCTGTCCATGACCAGAACAGTATGTCAGTGGTTAATGGTTAGTGGGATATAAATCGGTAAACTCTCTCTCTCTCTCTCTCTCTCTCTCTCTCTCTCTCTCTCTCTCTCTCTCTCTCTCTCTCTCTCTCTCTCTCAATGGGTGGGAAGTACAGGGAGGCGAACTCAGTACGTATCAACCGATTGCTACACCACCGATGCTGGCCATGACGTATTCACGCCACGTAGTAACGTATACATGCGTTTGCCAAATGTCGCGCTATAACGTCATCGCCGATTCGTCAGTACACTGCGAGTGTGCGGTAGCAGCAAACTGCCACATACTCCAGTACAGAAATAGCCCTCCAAGAAATTTGTTAATTACGTCTGTCAACATTACAGATTCTTCGCTATGTCCACCGAAGTAGAAACCTCGACATTTCTGTTCTTAGTTCGGTTTCCAAACAAATAATTCATTTATTAAATTTTATATTTCCAATTTCGAAAAAAAACCATATTTAATATTGAATTTTAAATTTAAAAAAAATGCATTTAATATGTTACTTTTACTTTAAACCGTGGCGGGTGCAAGCAAATTGTATAGGAGCTCTAGTCCTGCTTTTCTAGAAAATGTTTTGAAAAGAAGAAGAAGAAAAAATTGTTCTATTTTGTTTTGAGATATTTTATTGATCAGAAAAAAGTCAAAAGGATTGCGTAACAGGCAGAGTGTATATAAGTGCCCTCCTAAACAAGATGGACATAAAATTAATTATTTATATATTTATCATGTTCGTCTGTTACTATTTTTGTTTCTCTCTCTCTCTCTCTCTCTCTCTCTCTCTCTCTCTCTCTCTCTCTCTCTCTCTCTCTCTCTCTCTCTCTCTCTCTCTCTCTCTCTCTCTCTCTCTCTCTCTCAAGCTAAACAGTTTCATTGTTTATTTCACACGGAATGCGTGAAACGTTCAAGACAATAGCAGAAAGGTCTGTGATGAGGACTAATTAACACTAATGATTGGGTCTTGGTTGCTGCTAACTCCTAAAACGATTCTCTTTCTTTGTCGGTGTTATCCCGTTAAGATCACAGCAAATTGTTCCCAGAGTCCGAAACCTGCCTGATAAAAGAACAACATATGTTGTGTTTAGAACCCTCTCACACCTTTAATTACTCGATGATGCGTCTTTCAAGCGGCTGACTGAATTGTACTTGCAATGAAACACCTAATGTCTTTGAACAAAGCCGATAACAAGATGCTGAATGTTGTCGACTAACGTTTAATTTATATGTTATAATATCTAATGGTTAAATTTGGTTTTAATTTAAAGGAACATTCCCGAGTTTGCTGCAATATTTAAGATGTTATGGACTAACAGAGACGTTTCAACAGCGATTGTAATTACATATCAAATATATTTTTCTGCATAAAATATTAGTGGCGTATATTAAAGGGACATTCCTGAGTTTTCGCCATTGTAAGATGTTTCCGACAGAATAAAATACTTCTACGATTAAACTTGCATATTAAATATATTTTCTTGTTTAGAATATCAGTGTCTGTATATTTAATGTGTTTCTGATCATCTCAATATTTGTAAGAAGCCCAAACTGGATTTTGTCTTCAAATAATTTCGTACGTACGAAAAAATACTTTTCTGGAAATAAAATGAAATTTAACCTAGTACAAATATTAGAACGATCAGAAACACGTTTAATATATAGCCACTAATATTTTATGCAGAAAAATATATTTGATATGTAATTACAATCGTTAAAAAGTCTCTTGTTAGTAGATAACATCTTAAAGATTGCAGCAAACTCAGGAATGTCAATTTAAAGGTGTTTCTGATCGTCCTAATATTTGTACTATGTTAAATTTCATTTTATTGCTTAAAATATATTAACAAAATCCAGTTTGGGCTTCTTACAGATATTAAAACGACCAGAAACACATTGAATATACAGACATTGATATTCTAAGTTTAATCGTAGAAATATTGTATTAGTCTAAAACATCTTACAATGCAGCAAACACAGGAATGCCTCTTTTTAAATATTATTATTATTATTATTATTATTATTATTATTATTATTATTATTATTATATATTAATATTATTTTGTTTTGATTTGCTTTGCTTTGCTTTGCTTTGCTCTGCTTTTGTTTGAATTCATTTCATTTATATTTTTTTTACAATTGATTATATTTTGCTTAATACATGTAAAATATACAGAGAGGTTTATTTGAAATGCACTTTTCTTTATTTTGTTTTCGTCAGTATTAGCGTCCACAATCAATATATTAAATCATGGATATGGTGTCGTATATATATGAAGGTATTAATATTGCTCAATAAGCATGTAATTTTAATGTCATGACTGGGACTCGAGAATAAAGAAACTAAAGCTCTGTGGCATCAGATTTAGGAAACACGGTGTATTTTAGACACAGTAGCTGGCTAACAGTTGATCGTCGACGATTACCAAAGTATTACATACAGCCCCCTCTAGCCCTCCAACATATCAATAAAGGGGAGTGCTAGAGGTCTCTCCAGCTAGGGTATCGGATGTCAAACATGTGGTAATTGCGACACACAGTCTTCAGGGAAAAACCAACCGGGGATTATTTATGTGCACTTTCTCACAGACATGACAGTACATATCAATGCCTTTGATATACTAGTAGTGAGGCACTGGTTGTCACGCGAAAAATGCCTTAACACAATGTATGTTAGTTGTCTTTGGAATATTGAAGATATTTGTTGTTGTTTTGGTATGTTAATTATTTTTTTTACGTTTCACCCTTCCCTAAAACAAAAACCTTGCAAAAGTTGCTACCAGTGCGCGTAAGAACAGAACAGAACAGGCCCATAGGAACGGGCCGGGAAAGGGGTGGGGCGGGGGGGGGGGGGCACCACAGCCCCCCACTTCAGAACAAAAATGTACGTTTTTTATTCTTAATTCTACTCGCTATAAATAGATATAAAAATCTAGTTTGTTCCACTTCCTACCTACAAGATATTGTCCCCCACCCCACCCACCCCACTTCTGATATCGTTTCTATGGATCTGCCGAACAGAACAGAACAGCATGTTCACACCTAATAATAACCAACCCCCTCTTGAGTCTGTCACGCGCCATATTTACACCTGTTAATATAACTGGCGAATTCTACTTCTATATTGGTTAGGACCGTGCGTCGCGTGTAACAAACTATTCAATACACTAAAGAAAAAAAAGAGAGAAAAACAGAGACAAAGAGACAGAGAAAAACAAAAACAACCCACACTTATCACACAAACAGAAGCAAATTTGTTTCATGCTGCATGGTCCGTCTTTATTGACTGGGGTTTGCATTGTTATCAACACCCGAGGGGTTTACACAGTGTTTTTCTCACTTCTGTATACATTTTAGGGGCGATAATTGCACAAATCTTTGTTCTTTTTAACCTCTGGACCTTGGAATGCAAGTATTTTCAATCATTTGCTGACCTTAGAAACCTAAAGGGCATTAGTTAATAGTGAAGTTTAATTGTAAATAATCAAATTAAGTTGTTGTATGGTTTTCATTCTTTTTGGACCAAATGCCCGCTCTAAAGCGCGTTAGTAATTAACTAATGTGCAATAGACTCCTATATTATTGTTTTTTTGGACAGACGCAAGCATATTCAATAATTTTCCTTTCCCCATTTGAAATGTACAACAATCTAAATTGCCACCAATATTCACACAACCTATGTTCTGTCCCGATCGACACAACCGACATTTGACGGAAG
The DNA here is from genome assembly GCF_016097555.1 of Gigantopelta aegis. Classification (NCBI taxonomy): domain Eukaryota; kingdom Metazoa; phylum Mollusca; class Gastropoda; order Neomphalida; family Peltospiridae; genus Gigantopelta; species Gigantopelta aegis. Next base: position 16,534,649 of record NC_054713.1, on the reverse strand, counting down.
TAGCGATCAGGATGGACGTGCCTGAACCGTCAGTGAATATGGAAGGAAATGTTTTATTTAACGACGCACTCAACACATTTTATTTACGGTTATATGGCGTCAAACATATGGTTAAGGACCACATATATATATATATATAGAAAAACCCCGCTGTCGCCACTTCATTGGCTACTCTTTTGGATTAGCAGCAAGGGATATTTTATATACACCATCCCACAGACAGGATAGTATATACCACGGCCTTTGTTACACCAGTTGTGGAGCACTGGTTGGAATGAGAAATAGCCCAATGGGGCCACCGATGGGGATCGATCCTAAACCGACCGCGCATCAAGCGAGCGCTTTACCACTGGCTACGTCCCGCCCCTTCAGTGGATATAGGCACGTTAATAGAGTTTTGGTTGGTTGGTTACATATTTAGACGAACATACTGGACCGAACTCGATTGTGTACTTAGTGGTTAAGCCATCATCTTATGGCTGGTGGCTACTGGGTCCATACCACGGTGCCGGCTAATGTTAGTTTCAGACTATCAACTGTCACAACGGAGTTTGACCAACTCAACAGTTGAGTTGTAATTTTTTTCCACCACTCCCAACCTACGACGGGTGAACTCAGACTAACGACTAATCGGTAGTAGGAGTTGTATACGACGACAGTCGAGTGATAAGAGCGCTCATCTGCAGACTAGCATCTTACTGGCCTCGGTGGCGCAGTGGTTAAGCCATCGAACTACAGGCTAGTAGGTACAGGGTTCGCAGCCCGGTACCGGCTCCAACCCAGAACGAGCTCTTACGGGCTCAGTGGGTGGATGTAAGGCCACTACACCCTCCTCTCTCTCACTAACCACTAACCAAGTAACAATTATACTCTATATTCAATTATTTAGTGCACAGGAACTTTTGTTAGATATATAACAACAACAACAACAACAAACAAAATGAAATGAAACAAAATAAATACTGTGAAATCCTTTATTTCCATGGGCTTAATTTTTTGTAGTTTTGCAACAATACAAAATACAACAGCATCTACATCCCCTCCCAACCCCCCCCCCCCCACACAAAAAACAACACACACACACAATACACACACACACACACACACACACACACACACACACACCACAAAACCCTACAAAAAACATCCAACAACAACAACAACAAAAAACACACTACATTTCGTAAATTTTGTGATTGAAAGGTTGCATCAAAATGTATAAAAATGAAATGAAATAAAATAAAATAAGAAATAAAGAAAGACTGAAAGGAAGGAAGGAAGGAGCAAAGAAGGAATACAAAACAAAAAACTTAACAACAAAACGGTGGTAAAGTACAATGCTGATCCGTTATCAGTTTTTAATCAACAACTCTTGACCGGATAAGTATTGCTAATTTAAAATGGTAAACAATCGTACACAATTACAGAGCACTATAATCTAAACAAAGTGTGTACATTATACAGATTTCTAGCACGTCTGTACAACATGTCTATACAGCAATCAAACAGCAATTATGCGATCACATCAATAATAAATCCACCTAACACCTTCATTTTACCGATTTCGCCGTAATAATACAAACACGGGATATTAAAAAAAATGTAATCAGCGATTTAATACCTATCGCTTTGAAAATGTGTAGTCTTATACTGTAATCCCAATATCCCATGCTGCAATCTTTGAAAATGTGTAATATATGTTATACCTTAATACCAGTATTCCATGATGCAATTAATGCGATATTAAACACACTCTTACGTGTCAAGAATAATATTGGTGCAAACTGATTATACCGTACGCCATGCAGTTAGCATTGTTATTTCACATTGTATGTTTCAGCGATATATTTCAGCGATTATTGACAGGTGTAAGTTTTCAAAGAAAACTAATGAAATTACCCGTAAGACACGTGCCAGTGAGTTTATTCTATATCACACATTCGTGAAATAGTTTGATAAAGAGCTTATGAGAATAAAGGAACGCAGCAAAATCCGTACTAAAACTGATTGATAAATTACGTTGTTTGATATGCGATAAGCTTTATGACCAGGTTCGTAGCCCAGTGTTAAAGCGCTCGCTTGATGCGCTGTCAGTCGAGGATCGATCCCCGTCGGTGGGCCCATTGGGCTATTTCTCGTTCCAGCCAGTGTACCACGACTGGTATATTATCAAAGACCGTGGTATGTGCTATCCTGTTTGTGGGATGGTGCATACAAAAGATCCCTTGCTACCAATGAAAACATGTATATATCGGGTTTCCTCTCTATGACAATATGTCAGAATTACCAAATGTTTGACATCCAATGGCTGATAATTAAATCAGTGTGCTCTAGTGTCGTTAAACAAAACAAACTTTAAATTGTATTCATTAATTTATACTTATTTCCGTGCTTATAGCCAGTTAATTCAAGCACGCTGTTCTGGGCACACACACACACACACACACACTTCAGTTATAATGAGTGTCTGTCCAGGACAGAGGGTTAGTGGTTAGTGAGAGAGGTCAGTGTAGTGGTCTTTATTTGTTTAAACTTACTTATGGTGGGAACCGGTACCGGGATGAGAACCCAGTACCTACCAGCCTTATGTCCCATGGCTTAAGCAGCACACCACCGAGGCCGGTGACCATACTATTTTGTTAATCAATGGATGGACGTATGAAAAAAATGCAGTTTTAAAAGTAAAGTTGGTTTTGTTTAACGATACCACTAGAGCGCATTGATTTATTAATCATCGATTAATGGATGTCGCACATTTGGTAATTATGGCTTCCTTGCACCTGGCGATCCCATCTCCCTCCCTCCCCAACCACTTTCCTGTACTGGACGAAGGAGCCCATGACAGGCGTGCGCTACAACAGCTTGATCTGAATGTGCACGCAAAACACTATGACATGACATGACATGACGCGATAAATAAGTGCGTCCGAAATTAATTGTTCTGTTCTAGGCTCAGATTATTAACTGCATGAAGAAAGTTGGCCAACTTTCTACTGTCACTTCTACGAAGAGTATATGTCAGAATTACCAAATGTTTGACATCCAATAGCAGACGATTAATAAATTAATGTGCTGTAGTGGTGTCGTTAAATAAAATAAACTTTAACCCTTAGTTACCACTTATCTTACAACTCGTTGTTTAAGAACGTATTCAATTTGATTTCGCTCGTTAGATACATTATAAACAGAGACGGCGGAAGGAAGTAAACATGGGGTGGGGGTGGGGGGTGTTGGCACAAATCAAAGTTTCCAACGGTTCGAGAGTATGCTCCATCGTAAAATTTAAAAAAATATATGTCCTGAAATGCAATTTCCTGCATTCTGCAAGTATCGATCCCCGTCGGTGGGCCCATTGGGCTATTTCTCGCTCCAGCCAGTGCACCACGACTGGTGTATCAAAGGCCGTGGTATGTGTTATTCTGTCTGTGGGATGGTGCATATAAAAGATCACTTGCAGCTAATCGAAAAAGAGTAGCCCATGAAGTGGCGACAGCGGTTTTCCTCTCTCAATATCTGTGTCGTCCTTAAACATATGTCCGACGCCGATATAACCGTAAATGAAATGTGTGGAGTGCGTCGTTAAATAAAACATTTCCTTCCTTCCTTCCACATGTGTATGCACCTTACCAGGCAGAAAAATACATACCACGGTTTTTGAACAAAAACACACAACAGTTATAAGGCAATGGTTGGAACGGATTGAAAATAGAAAGGAAATTACCATCGTTTTTTTTTTCTTCGTTTTTTTTTTTTAAGCACACAATAAAATTTTACACATGCATGTTCCCATGGCAACATTGCTGACCGGCCCTCTCCGAGAAAGCCGTTATGATAGCTGAACTTGAAGAACGGAAAGAATCTAGCGGATTAATAAAACAGTTGTAAAGCTCGGAACCTCTCAGACATACAGACAAATTAAATGTTCATGGCTCGACTGCAAAGCGGTCTGCCACTAAATTAGTACCTGGTCGTCTGCATCTAGCTCGCCAGACGACCGCATTTCCCGCCATTACTGGCGCTAAATCAGTTTCGGCGCGGACTGACTGGCGCCGTCGAAGTGTCATGACGTCATCGACGATTTCTGGGATAGTATGTTCAACAGTTTTGTACTGTATATTTGGTACCAAAGCATGACAACGTACATAGTAGGAATAATTTATGTTTATAATTCTGTGTTAAATAGTCAAGGCGGTGGCGTAGGCGAGGGTTCGCCCCCCCCCCCCCCACCCGTGTTGAGGATAAACAATTTTAGTGCAATATTGAGCTATTTATATAAGTATCAAAGAAAATTGTAGCCAAATGGGTCCACTAGGTTCATATTCGACCCCCCCCTCCCCCCAAGTCCAGACCACGCTACGCCCCTGACAGGAAATTGCATTTCAGGACATCTAGCTTTCAAAATGTTACGGGGGGTGCATACCCCCGGACCTGCTAGAAACTTTGCTTTTCGCACTGGATCGGTCAGCCCTCCGTCCCACCCCAATGTCTACATGCTTCCGCCGTGCCTGGAATGGTGTGAAGTAGCAATGCTTAAACTCCATTGGGAGGCTCTAGCAGTGTCTTGCCCCCCCCCCCCCCCCCCCCCGCACATACTTATATCAGTCAGGAAGGGGGGGGGGGGGAGGGTGCGTTGTCACCATTACGACAATGTTCAAGTCCCTAGTCACGGGGCGGAGGGGGAAGGCATGTGGCTGACAGCCACAGTCACCCCCATCTTATATGCGTTTAGCTTTAGAATAATGAAACTTTTCGGTGGTGCTATCATGATAGTCATACAGGTAGGTAGTGGCAACTTTTCTTATGCCACTGGTCAGTTGTTTATACGTGTACACTAGTCACAAGGTACGCCCCCCCCCCCCCCCCAATGTACGTTTTTGTAATGAACTAGTGAAGAGTTGGGCTAATATTTAAGATTTCTTTCAAAACAAAGAGGGCGAAGATGTCCTTTTCCCCAAATGTGACGTCACACTGAACATGTTGGTCATGATCCTGTACACATTTTCCTATTTATAAAATTCCGCTAGTAGTTGTAATTACTGGGTTTGTTATTATTATTATTATTTTTTTTTTTTTATTATTATCATTTTTTTTTTTTAATGGACATGAATAGTTACTGGTTTGTATAAGTTTTACATTAAAAAAAAAAAAATTAATACTTTTGGCGGAAACTGATCCTTTAATTCAAGTATATGCATCAACATGGGATTTCAACTTATGTTCGTGCTTATATCGAATTAAGGCTCAAGCACGCTGTCCTGGGCACGCACCTCAGCTATCTGTGCTGTCTGTCCAGGACAGTGAGTTAGTTGGTTAGTGGTTAGTGAGAGAGAAGAAGGTGTAGTGGTCGTACACCTACCCCACTGAGCCCGTAAGAGCCGGTGCCGGGCTGCGAACCCTATACCTACCAGCCTTATGTTCGATGGCTTAACCACGACGCCGGTATCAAAATGGGAAATAATAAGCAGGCGTTATGGTGCTGGATATACAGCACCACAGTAGCATGGCAACTGCTACATATTGATAATATTATTCAGCAACTGTTTTTACATGTATTAATGAACCATATAAAATTAACATTGCATCTCAATTAGTAACATTTTAAAACCAGTGGGTAGAAGTGGAGATTAAAAATAAAATGCAACATTTTGGTGCCGGACGTACATAAGTAACACACATGTAAAAACTGTGGATAAAAGTCAGCTTGAAATACAAATATTTATTTTATATATTATGTCAACTGACAAAGGATATATCTGGGATTAATTATGTATACAGATTTGTATTTCTACTCACTTATGTATAAAATTATACTGATAAATGTGTTAATATAATTTTTTTCGTAAAATATTGCTGCATTTACGGTTAATGCATTTGTTGCATTATAAGTGACTAAAACATATTTTCATTTACTTGACCATGGAATTGCCCTGTTAGTAACTTACTAGTCCTCTTAATAGTAAAATACATGGGATCAGTCATGACATTGACAAAACATCCTTTTGACTCTGATGTGATCAGATATGGTTTTGAAAATTAAAAACTCCAACCATTTTGTCACTCATATATTTTTTTTTACTTTATTGACAAAATGTAACACACAATTTCAATAATTTTATCCAAAAATATATATAAAAAATTGTGTAGTTTTGATCCACAATACAATACATTTGAACAATTTCATCTAAAAATATACTTAACACCTAAAGAAAGAAAAAACGAACTGTAATTCTCACAGATCTTCCAAGTTAAATTTTGTTTTTGTTTAACGACACCACTAGAGCACATTGATTTATTAATCATTGGCTATTGGATGTCAATTATTTGGTAATTTCGACATACAGGCTTAAGAGAGGAAATCCGCTACAGTTTTCCATTAGTATCAAGGGAACTTTTATATGCATCATCCCTCAGACAGGATAAGACATACCACAGTCTTTGATATACCAGTCGTGGTGCACTGGTTGGAATGAGATATAGCTCAATGGGTCCAATGACGGGGATCGATCCCAAACTAACCACACATCAAGCGAACACTTTTACCACTGGGCTATGTCCCGCAACTCCACCCCCCCCAAAATCTTAGAGGTGTAGACCCTAGCTTTAGTCTGTGAAAATGAACTGTAAATAAAATGTGTTGAGTGCGTCGTTAAATAAAACATTTCTTTCTTTTTATTTAACGCTACACTCAACACATTTTATTTACGGTTATATGGCATCAGACATATGATTAAGGACCACACAGATTTTGAAGGGAAACCCGCTGTCGCCACTTCATGGGCTACTCTTTCTGATTAACAGCAAGGGATCTTTTATTTGCGCTTCCCACAGGCAGGACAGCACAAACCATGGCCTTTGTTCAACCAGTTATGGATGACTGGTCGGTGCAAGTGGTTTACACCTACCCATTGAGCCTTGTGGAGCACTCACTCTGGGTTTGGAGTCGGTATCTGGATTAAAAATCCCATGCCTCGACAGGGATCCGAACCCAGTACCTACCAGCCTGTTGACCGATGGCCTAACCACGATGCCACCGAGGCCGGTTGAGAGAAGCTAAAGTCTGTGATGTTTAAATGGGAAACGACAATCTAAAAATAACCAGAGCTGGTCTCGATAACCATTATTTCTCAGAGGAATATGTGTTTTTAGAATTATGAAAAATGCATTTTCAGAGGTTCTAGAATACGGTGGCCTGATGCCCCATGTCAGTGGTTTTTGGATTATAGGGCCAGTAAAAGTTACTTTTTGCGATCCCAATGGCAAGTGGTAAAAAAAAAAAAAAATTGTTAATTTAATTTATAAAATACCACATAATAAATGTTTTTAATAAAAAAAAAAATTAAGTACACAATATCATGAAATAGATAAATTTAATAAAGTACCTACATTAAAAAATTACTAATTTTGTGTGTGCTCGAGTGGGGGAGGTTGTAAGCCTTAAACAGTAATACATTTATGCTAATAAAGGTTCTTGTTTCTTTTGGGCTTTTTTGTTTTGTTTTTTTGCTGGGAAGGTGGGGTGTGTGTGTGTGTGTGTGTCCCATTCATAAGTAAATAAATACACATATATATACTCATTCATAAGCAATAAAATATTAATTTGTTTTTAATACTGTTCATTGTTGTAATATGCAACAGGGATTATTTTTTATAACCTAGGTGGTTACTTTAGTAACTTTATTCTAAACTAATGAAAATTGTTTCAATGTTTCTCTGAGCAAATCATAAACAAATCTAATGAGCCTATCTATTGTGTAAATTGACAAATTGATTAAACATGATCTCAGTATGCAAAATGTACATTAAAAGGTTAATTATTTTAATTTACTGGTTTTTTGCTATCATTATCAACAGTTAAAATTGGGCACGTGAATTTTTCACCATGGCCAATGTATGTTCAAATCCAATGGCTCCATGGCAAGTGAATTTAAACAAGTCTAGAACCCCTGATTTTGGGGTATTACAAAAACCTAGATGACCAGAAACACTTCAGGTGTACAAAATGAATATTGTAATTATTAAATGTAAGTACAGCCAAACCTGTCTTAAGCGGTCACACAAGGGAGTAGATAAAAGTAGCCGCTTAACACAGGTGGCCACTGATTAAAATTGCCACATAGTCTCTTTAAAACATTTGTCGTTATTTCTTGTTTTACTCTCTGTACTGCTAATTAATGGAGGTGTGCTTCAGAAAAAATGCAAATGGATTCATGTATTAAATTAACTGTTCTCAACCAACCTTCAATAAACTATTCTGAATAAGGAAATGATAAAAATTGCAAATGGCGGCAAACAGAGTCTGGTTATAACTGGAGCACTGGCCGAGTTTGTGATTTTAGGGTACACTCTGGAATACAGGGAGGCAGAGAGCAGGTGTAGCGAGGCATTTGAGAACACCAGCGAATGATCGCGGAATTGGAACTTTCCAGGAGCAAGGGAGGCAACTCCTTGATTGGCCACCATCAGTTCTGGGTACACATATTGTGTTTTGAACGTCCCTCTAATATGAAGACTGGTGAAATTTGTGTCGATGATGGTAACGGACGAATTGCAAGAGGCCGACGATATATTTTTACATTTCAACAGAGCACAGATCTGTGTGTAGTAGTGACCTTCGTAAGTGTGAAACCCGTCGAAAGCCCCAAACACAAATGTTTCGTTTTCTACAGGACTCATAGAGTACTCCATCTTGCAGCACAACTTCTTTTGACAGACTTTCAATGTGGCATTTTTGTCTGTGAGCTTCACAATATTGAACAAATCGTGGTTAACAAGGGACTGAAAATGAGTAGAGTTGCTTCCCTTATGGCCCTCAGGTGTAAGTTCTCGAGATACATTAAAGAAAGGAATGTTAATTTTTTCCGAACTGTATCTAAAGGGCTTCGAAATGTTCTTCACCTCCGACACCAAGAGCCTTCCGCTTGTGTCGGAGGTGTTGTAGTAATAGACAGCAGGACCTTCTGGGGTGTAGATCCCACTGCCCTGGATGCTGTCGTTCAACAGGTGTAAATTGGCAGCCAGCACATTCACCCCTAGACCCATGGCGAAGGCAGAGTGGTACTCAACAGCCATCAGAAACGGGGCCACGTCCACCCATGAGGATGGCAGGATGAGGTTACCAATGTCCAAATCCTCCACAAGCTTCACCGTTGGGTCGTGGAACAGCAGATCCCAGTTCGTGATCAAGCCAAATTTACCAAACGGAGTCTCGAAGGAAACAACATCCACATCCTGCGGGGCATCAAACTGATGCTCCTTCATCGGGTTTTGTTTCAGGTATCGAGCGATGAATGCTCCCGTTGAATTGTACACGACGTTGGTGCTGTACTGGAAGTGGCCATCCAGAGGACAGTCGCTACCGCTGCAAGGCTGGCCGTAGCCGATGTTGGCGACGAGGAAGAGTGAGGTGCTGTTGGCGAGACAGCTCAGTCTGTGTTGTACGTCCGACCTGGAATAGCGGTCAGGTTCTTCGCATGGATTCCAGGACTGGATGCTCAACGGATCTGGGACAAATTCCAAATATGGCCACAGTGCCTCTCTGGCGAAACCAGGACCATACAAGCCGTTTTCTGGGAAAATTAGAATGCTGACATTCTGAAGAAGAAAAACAAAACAAACAACAAATAAAACACAGAAACATATGAATAGTTCAGATGCAAAAACCGATAAATCCATTTTAGTAATTTTTTGCAAAAGAGTATTTTATTTTTACGCTTTCTATGTAAATCATATCATGCCCACAATGGGTGGTCTTAAGTTGAAATAATTAAAGTAACTGAAGGATGGAATTTCAAAAAATGAGTATGAAAATCAGAACATAATGCCATGAACTGTGTAATATAATAGCAGAAGTCCTTTTTTTTAAAACATTTTATAAAACTGTGTTTATCGTTTTGTGACAGACATTGTGTGTGTGTGTGTGTGTGTGTGTGTGTGTACATATTAAAATTAAAATGCATAGTAATTATTTGAATGTTTTTAATAATAAATCCACTTACAGCAAAACATATTTCAGATAACAGCATTACAGGGATAGAGGGAACATTTTGTTCAGTATCATGTCGCGATTTGCTACATAAGTTTCAGAGATCGCTACTTGGTTTTGAAAAATAAACAGTAGTTGCTAATCAATTTTCAATAGACAAGAAATATCGCTAATCAAGAGTTGAAAACTGGCATAATTTTGAAAATAGCAAAAGTTAATAGAATTTAAAATGAAAAGAAATGAAAAGAAAAGAAAAAAACTAAACTAACCTAAACTAAACAAACAAAACAAAACAAAACTCAACAAAACTCAACTGAACAAAACAAAACTAAAGTTAACTAATGTAACTTTAACTAACATAACGTAACAACTAACATAAGTAATGACTAAAACAAAACTAAAACTAAATCTAAAACTAAAAATAGGGTATAGTCCAGTCGTCATAGGTTGGCATTGTGGTGTCAGTCTTCCATGAATAATGTTATTTCAGTGTAACATATATAAGGGAAATAACTCTAGATGGAAACGTTACCAATTTCCTGGAAGATTTATTTCCTTTCACAAATTAAGCATGAGAATATAGTTCACAATTTCTCTCATGGTTGGCGGGGGGGGGGGGGGGGGGATGATGAAAATATATACTCAACAACAAAAGTTTAGCTAATGTTAAAAGAAATGGCATAACATTTATGAATTAATCAATTTTTATTAATTAGTATTCACTTGTGAAATGTTTACCATTTATAAACAACATAAACTCACCAACCTTTGCCTTAACACAACAGGAGGGCCTGGTTTTCTTTTATGTTTATTCAACCATGGAAAATTTAAATGTTATAAAAAAAGAAGAAGAAAGAAATGTTTTATTTATCAATGCACTCAACACATTTTATTTACGGTTATATGGCGTCAGACATATGGTTAAGGACCACACAGATTTTGAAAGGAAACCCGCTGTCGGCACTTCATGGGCTACACTTTCCGATTATCAGCAAGGGATCTTTTATTTGCACTTCCCACAGGCAAGATAGCACAAACCATGGCCTTTGTTGAACCAGTTATGGATCACTGGTCGGTGCAAGTGGATTACACCTACCCATTGAGCCTTGTGGAGCACTCACTCAGGGTTTGGAGTTGGTATCTGGATTAAAAATCCCATGCCTCAACTGGGATCCGTACCAAGCACCTACCAGCCTGTACACCTTAAATGTCATAAAAGATATTTGCTAAACTTTTGTTGTTGAGTATACATTTATACCAAATACTAAGAATTGAAAGTTTGCGTGACCCATTTATCGGTTATGCAGAAATAAATCCTAGTAACCCATTTCAGGGCTCGAACTTAATGGCGGCACTGACAGCAATTGCCATCATTGAGATATAAATTGCCGTAGGTAGAGAGCATCACCGATGGCACTTTTATGCTGTCGATAAAGCTCCTCAACAATGGTGAAATGTATACACCAGGTGTACATTATCTGCCAATATTTAACATTTGCACATTTAAAAGATGTCTACATACAACAAGATAGCCTTTCAGTCATGTTTATTTACTGCAAATGTCACATTTTTAAAAATTGCCACAGGCAGGCTCAATATTGCCGTCGGTGGACTGTTTCACCCATTGCAATTCTTTTAAAAATTGCCGTCGGAAAAAACTTCGAGCCCTGCCATGTCCTTTTTGTGCAACTCATTATATTCAAGTAAATGGTGGTCCAAATTTCACGTACGAACAAAAAATAAATTATGCAAAATTAGATTCACGCAAGCAAATGTGCGAACTAAACGATCATTCTTGCAATTTTCTGAGGCCTGAGCATAGAGAAATAACTGCAGCAGAAACAGCTGTCACAAAGTAATGCGGCATCCACCTCCAAAACGTAATTATTTACAGAACATCACTAATCAAACAGGCATTGGGATTCTTATTCTGTTCCACTGTGATTACTGGAAGTCAATGATATACCTAGCCTAAGAGTAAGATAAAGGGGAAGAAATTTCAACAACACAACTATCCATCAGCTAGGGGCGGGATATTGCCCAGTAGTAAAGTGCTTGCTTGATGTGCGGTCGGTTTGGGATCGATCCCCATCGGTGGACCCATTGGGCTATTTCTCGTTCCAGCCAGTGCACCATGACTGATATATTAAAGGTTGTTGTATGTTTTATCCTGGCTGTGGGATGGTGCATATAAAAAATCCCTTGCTGCTAATGGAAACGTGTAGCAGGTTTCCTCTCTAAATTACCAAATAGTTGACATCCAAAAGGCAATGATTAATGTGCTCTAGTGGTGTCAAAAATAATATATATGTATATCTATGTATATCAGACCTTCGTTTTTGAAAAACCCAGGAGTGCTAAAAATCGCACTCCTCAAAATGCTTACTAGGGGGTGGAAATCACACTCCTCAAAATGCAGAGGAGGGAAAAATCGCACCCCTCAAAATAATCAGAATTAGAGGCAAGAGACCGAGAGGAATTGCACCCATGAAATGATTAAGTTTGAGGAGTAATGATTTCTAAATTGAATGTTTTGTGTTTTCAAAATAAATATCCTAATTTAAGTAATATGATGGTTGTTCTCAAAGATGAAGGAATGGGCCATTGCAGTCTTACACAAGAAACAGAAACACTAGAAACATTTATCGATTTCTTATGTATTATGAATAAAGAATTGAAACTGATTTGTTTGTGCTTATTCTGTTTTATTTAAAACAAGTACAATAATTTTAGTTTTCATCTCATAATCTCCATGGACACAAACCAGTGAACTGAATGTAAAAGTGTAACAACCACATGGCACAGGGTTATCACATTTATCATGATATCATAATATACATGTTATGTACCTGCAAATTCTCTATTTAAAAAAACCAAAATGTCATAACAGAGAAAATGTCAACATCTATTGTTTTCTACCCAAATATATCTTACTACAATTTTTATAAATATATATTTTTACAAACAGGATTAACTTTCATTATCGGTGTACTGTAGTTAATACGTCATTTATTATACTACTAACTCAAATCACAGCAACCCATCTACCCTCCCCCCCAAAAACCCCCCAAAACAAAAAAAAACCCACACAAAACCACCGTAATGTAAATTTAATTTAAAAATATACATGTTTTACACTCTGTAAATTCAAATTACTGAGTTGAAATTAAATCAGTGTATGTTTGTTTCAGGTACCCATCAACCGATTACATATACTAGAAATCTGACTCTACCAGGTCAGTGTCCTTGGCTTTAAATCACGTGGCAGTATCGTGAAACAGAAAGTAGAAATGTCTGGAGTACGTCGCTATGCTATTAACAAAAACAAAACTTACTTGACTAAATTCTTCTCTTTTTTTGTTGATGTATGCGTTTACTGTGATATCACATGTATAAACATTTTACACATCATAGAATTATTGGACAACGCACCTATAATTTTTTTCTGTACGTGATGAAAACGACGACAGTGTAAAATAAATTTTGGTGCATTGAACGAAATTAAACAAAACAAAACCGACGAGATCTTAATAATAAGTGAACTCCTAGCTGATTGGCTCAGTGTAAAGATAACCAACCAATCGTGTTTCAATTTATAAAAAGTATTCTAGGAAGTTCATTGTGAACAGAATGGAAATTAGGTTTGTGGCGTTGTGGATTGGATTCAATAAACAATTAAAATGGCAGAGTTAAAAAAAACACAAGCGTGATTTGTTCAATTTAGGGGCATGTTATTTCGCACTCGTCAGATTGAGTTGACGAGCGTGATAGCGCTCGCGCCCATCAAAAACGAAGGTCTGGTATATATATATATATATATGTGTATGTGTATGTGTATGTGGAACGAGAAATAGCCCAATGGGTATAACATTGAATAATGTCAAAAAGTAGGGTCTACCAGATAATTATGGCGTATCCAGTATATTCCAATAAGCCAACGACTTCAAGATTTATAAATGGAGGGGGGGAGGGGCAGGACATTGCTCATAGGTCTATTTCTCGTTCCAGCCAGTGCTCCACAACTGGTGTAACAAAGACTGTGGTATGTACTATCCTGTCTGTGGGATGGTGCATGTAAAAGATCCCTTGCTGCTAATCGAAAAGAGTAGCCCATGAAGTGGTGACAGCAAGTTTCCTCTCTCAATATCTGTGTGGTCCTTAACCATATGTCTGATGCCATATAGCCGTAAATAAAAGGTGTTGAGTGAGTAATTAAATAAAACATTTCTTTCCTTCAAGATTTATTAAAAAACACATGAAGTGTCTGTCCTTTGTTTTGCTCCCCTTAGCAAATGAATTAAAAAGAAAAGAAAAAATACTACCAAAGGATTACCGGTCAATATCAACGCTCAATATAATTTCTTAAATGGCTCCCCATATTCTAAGTCTGAGGAGAAATTAATTACTTCTCTTTATTTCACAACTGAGATCTAATTGAAAAAAGAAGAGCCCATGAGGTACTGACAGCTGGTTTTCTCTCTCATTATCTATGTGGTGCTTAAGAGACTGATTAAATTTTTTATCACTTCTCCCTAACAAATAACCCGCGGAAGGTGGGGAGGGGTTAAAACACCCATGCGGATAAAAAGTTAAAAATGAAAGTTTCGAAAAGTTTGTGTTTTTTATTTTTTATTTATTTACATGTATTTATTTATTTACATGTATTTATTTATTTACATGTATTTATTTATTTACTTATTTATTCATTTATTTATAAAGTGAAATTCGAAACCACAATTCATAAAAAACACATGAACAGTTAAGTCTCGGCAATTACGGTTTGACAAGTTGGAAATTTCCTGTTTCTGAGCACATCCGAACGCAGAATAAGACTTCTCGTTAAAGTGACACGTTTCACAATGACATCACTCTCAATTGTAAGAAGATACCGTTTGTCAATTTCGTCCTCCAACTTTTGTGGCCCAAACAATTTCAACACCTTTTTCCCTGACTAAATTCATTAGGGGGGGGGGGGGGGGGGAGGTTGAAAAGTATTAGAGGGTTATTCGTCTAGAGAGAAGTAATGACATTTTGAGACAGTCCCTAACCAAACATGTAAGTCAGATATCATATAAATTGAACGTCATCATATAAAGGGAGCCATCACTAGTGGTGGGAATTGGTAGGACTGTCAACCATCGACATTTTAAAGGGATATCATACCCCAGTTTTTAAACACTATGGCATATTTTTTTTACTATTAGATATTTACTATTAGAGATATTTTTGATAACTGAAATCATACTTTACTTAGCTTTTATTGTTTAGATTATCCATTTCCGTACATTTGAAATGCTTTTGGTCATCCTGGTGTTTTTAATATCACAATATGCATTTATCGTATTTTTAGTACCAGTTAGGGAGTCGAGTTTTAGTCTATTTTTACAGGGTATTTCAGCATTTCAAAGTCATAGACTCATGTTTCAATCAATTGTATCATTATACAAATGTGTTACAGGTTTGTAGATAAACTAAACTTAGTGTGCATTTTCATGGGCTGAAACTAGGGTCAGTCCCGTTAAACCTTTTGTTACTGAAGGTTAAAAATATGTAAGTTTGTTTGCTTATTGACACAACTGAAGGGTATTGTTACTGGGATGCAGTGAACTCGTATGGAAACTAACTCGTATGAACGGAAAACTCGTATGGAAAACGAACTCGTATGTAAAAAATAACGGTGAACTCGTATGGGGATGTATATGGATATGCAGATATACTAACTTTGATATTTCTCTTAAATGTGTATTTTGACACTTGTTTTGTATACATGCCTCTTATTTATGTCACCATCAGTCAACTATTTGCGTGTCAACCGCAGTTTATGCGTCAATGGCAGTCACCTATTTTCGTGTCACCCGTGTAATTCCAAATCAATAGAAAATAACTTGACACAAATATGTTCAATTAATCATGTTTAATTTATTCTGTAACAAGCGTCCAATGTCACCGGTATGGTATGGTATAGTATGGATAATATACCTTCATATAAAATATATAAATGTATGTATGTATAACACATTCTGTCAACATGTGAATAGCTATCATTATAGGTAACATTGAAAGTAATATATGTATTTGATCTAGAACATATTCTGATGTCATAAAAACTACACACAAATTGCTATACAGTATTGGATATATCAGTTTGTAATTTCCATATGAGTAAGTCTTCCATACGAGTTCACTTGTGGATTTCCATACGAGTTCACTGTATTTTCCCCCATACGAGTAAGTTTTCCATATGAGTTCACCGCAAGCCTTGCTACTCAAGGTATCTAATGGATGCAAAAGATAAGAATAACAGTGCTATACATGTAAAATTGTCACTTTTTATTTTTTAACTAAAACTAAACTTTCTTTTTAAGTTAAAGGAAGAATTTCTTGTACTTCTTGTTTTTCAAATCATCATGTTCACATGCTCCAGCAAAAGTTGCGACCTTTTCTTGCTGACAAGGTTTTCAGCCATGCTAAAAACTCAACCGGTTGTTATAAAATAAAGATTGTTGGTGAAACGCACGGATCTCACAAGTTCAAAATAGACCGCTCAATTACCAGACTTGACTTTATCCTTTATCAATTAACACAAAATAGATTTAGCTATTTTTATTGTAGGGTATAATGTATATTATGTTTTTATGCAAAATGGTAACGCTGTATAAACATCATTACAATTTTGCAGATCAATCTGCAAATAATACAGTTGAAATTTGTAATTACCATTTTTATAGATACCATTCAGGCCACTTTGGCAATTTCCTTAGAATAAGATATGTGTATGTTAATTTATAATCAATTACCAGACATTGTAATCGATTAGTTGGAATTTGGATTTTACCAACCAATCTTCGAGTATTCCAATTAATCACACCACCACTACCCATCAATCCCCTGAGACCAGTTGTAGAATAGTAATTTTTAGCTCCCTTTAACATGTGAATTTATATTGGATCAATATGTTCATACTTTAACTGGTTCCCCATAATCTAGGGAGAGAGGTTTCCCAGTGGTAAAGCACTCACTTGATGTGCGGTCAGTTTGGGATCAATCCTGTCAGCGGGCCCATTGGGCTATTGCTCGTTCCTGCCAGTGCACCACAACTGGTATATCAAAGGCTGTGGCACGTGCTATCCTGTCTGTTAGAAAAATGTAGCAGGTTTCCTCTTCTGATTATATGTCAAAATTACCAAATGTTGGACATCCAACAGCTGATGATTAATAAATCAATGTGCTCTAGTGATGTCATTAAACAAACCAAATCCCATAATCTAAATTAGGGAAGCAATTATTAATTCCCCTAAAAAAATCTCATGTCAAGGTCTGAAAAGTGCAAAAATGCGTTTTGTGTGCATTGTTAAATAAAACATTTATTTTTTTTCTGTGAAAAGTGTGTGAATGATCGTTTCGCTTGTGCGTCGTTTGCGCAACCTATTTTTTGTTCTCATCCCAAAAAATAAAGACCCTAAAAATATTTTAGGGTTCGTACATCTTTTTCAAGTTATTCCCATTTAAGACTCAAAATTATCAACTGTTTGACTTCCAATGATTAATAAATCAATGTGCTCTAGTGGTGTCGTTAAACAAAACAAACTTTAACCCTGTACATGTACCTGATCATGTGCCCTCCTGGCCTGTGTTTCGTATATCTTCAGGTTTTTCTCCATCAGTTCCACGGCCTGCGGTCTAGTGACGACGTGGGTCAGGGTGTTCGGTAGGATGACCACATGCTCGTAGACAGCGACCTTGAACTTGTCACATAATCCACAGCTCAGCAGAAACAGACACACAAAGAGACGTGTAGCCATTCTGCTTGGTGTGCTTGGCATGAGGTATCTGTGAACGAGGATGGATCTTTCCACCTACAAAATTATTAAACAATACGAGATATTAAAACCAGCATTCTGAGAGTAATGCTAAAGCAATAAATGTCACCTACTTGGTCCAACTCCTCAAGGGCCATAACTATGGGAAAAATTGGTAAATCACCATGAAGAAGGAAGGAAATGTTTTATTTAACGAAGCACTCAACACATTTTATTTACGGTTAAATGGCTTCAGACATATGGTTATGGACCACACAAATATAGAGAGGAAACCAGCTGTCGGCACTTCATGGGCTACTCTTTTCAATTAGCAGCAAAGGATCTTTTATATGCACCATCCCACAGACAGATAGTACATACCATGGCCTTTGTTACACCAGTTGTGGAGCACTGGCTGGAACATCACAATAAATGTCAAACTTGATGTTCATGGTCAAGCCGGTCCTCGCATTTCACAGAAACTATTGTTTCCAGTAATGTGACAGTCATAGAATCACGGAATCCCAATTTTGTTTCCCATGATTATAATATCGAGTACGACTATTGAACAAAAATAATATACTTTTTTTCTTTTTTTTCCTGATTGGTTCCCATGTTCACAAGGCACCAAACTGTAAAAGTGTTTCCCATAAAATTTGAAATAATTGGCCTGTAAAGCTATACACATTTTAGTTCAGTATGTTGAGGCATGGCGGAAAAAAAGAAAGAAGTTAATTTGTTTGGTTTTGAAAGTAAACTTCGACATTACACACAGAGCATATATGTTGAGGCTTATTCCGATATACACCAGTCCTATCTATCCCGGGGCAAAATGCCCCCACTTTCCATAGACCAAAATGTTCCAGCACGTAATTTTAGCAATAAAGTTTGTCTTGTTTAACGACACAACAAGAGCACATTGATTTATTAATCATCGCTATTGGATGTCAAACATATGGTCATTTTGGTATAGTCTCAGTGAGGATATCCACTACGTTTCCATTAGTAGCAAGGGATCCTTTTTATGCATCATCCCACAGAGAGGATAGCTCATCCCACAGACTTTGATATACCAGTTGTGGTGCACTGTCTAGAATGAGAAATAGCCTAATGGGCCCACTGACAGGGATTGATCCTAAACCAAATGGTAACTTTGGCTATATCGTGATTCTCTTCCATCCAATAAATATATGGGAATATTTGTATTACTTAAAAACAATTCATAATGAAATAATGTAAATTGTCATACATTAAATACCGTTGCGATACAATTATGTATTGTGCTGCATTTATCGATTAGTAGAACCTTTTTAAATTATTCATTTATGTATTTTCTGTAATAAAATGATGTCATTTTACTAGTTTTTGTTGCATTCAATTATCATTTGTTGTGTTATTGTGAATTTTGATATTGTTTAAATATAATTAAAATATTTAATTATATTTCAGGGGTTCATAGTTTATTAATTTTCTGCTTTCACCAGTTTGTTGTTGGGCTGCATCATTAAAAAATGATATACTGTTCATTCTTTTAACATTAAAATATGTATTTGAAGTTGTTGCCTGTTGAAATATCTTCTATAGTTTCCTTTACTGGTTTCTTCAATTTCCTTTTCTTGCCAATTGGTTTGTGGGTTTTTTAACATGTTTATACTTTTGGTTAAAATTACTTTTATTGCACACCATGTAATGTTCATATCTTAAAGTATTCAGCTGCAAGTAAGCGGGTCAGCTGTCTGAAAATATTTGTGATCCGGGACTCACGTGTCTTTGAAGGAAGGAAATGTTTTATTTAACGACGCACTCAACACATTTTATTTACGGTTATATGGTGTCAAACATATGGTTAAGACCACACAGATATTGAGAGAGGAAACCTGCTATCGCCACGGGCTACTCTTTTTCGATTAGCAGCAAGGGATCTTTTATATGCACCATCCCACAGACAGGATAGCACATACCATGGCCTTTGAAATAACAGTCGTGGTACACTAGCTGTAATGAGAAATAGACCAATGGGCCCACCAACAGGGACCGATCCTAGACCGACTGCGCATCAAGCGAACGCTTTACCACTGGGCTATATCCGCCCCAACATGTCTTTGAATTAAAGGAATTGAAGTATTTTGTTTGTCAACAGGATACAAAATGATGACGTTACTTTCTCTTTCTATTATTCCAAAAATCAAAATTCTGTACTTCATCTTTCTTCCAAATAAACTTTCATCTATTTCTACCTGTCCGATGAACTGAATCATCTGGCATTGTTGGTATATGTAATGGCCACAAAGTTCACGGATATAACTAGCCCAGATTACAGCCGTGAATTTGAAATTCATTCCAATTGCCAATGCACATCGGTGTAGAAAAGTATGTTTTATTTAACGACGCCATTGGACGTCAAACATATGGTCATTCTGACACTGTTTAAGAGGAAACCCGCTGTCACCACATAGGCTACTCTTTTACAACAGGCAGCAAGGGATCTTTTATTTGCACTTCCCACAGACAGGATAGCACAAACCATGGCCTGTGTTGAACCAGTTATGGATAACTGGTCAGTGCAAGTGGTTTACACTTACCCACTGAGCCTTGCGGAACACTCACTCAGGTTTGGAGTCGGTATCTGGATTAAAAATCCCATGCCTCGACTGGGATCCGTACCCAGTACCTACCAGCCTGTAAACCGATGGCCGAACCATGACGCCACCAAGGCCGGTCATCGGTGTAGAGTAGTTCCTCCAAGATAATACTTTATAAAAATCATCAAGTCACGGATGTTTAAGATTAACATGATCCTTCAAAAAATTAGTTTTTTTTCGTATTCTTCTGTTGTTTCATGTTTAAACCGCAGTCACACGTTAAATCTCTTGCTAAAAGGTCATGTTCTCTCAACCAGTTAAAAACCTCTTTATTTGTACTCATAAATAAAGTATGGAAAGTCCACAGAATTTTAAAATCTGATATAGTTAATCCTGCAGTATCTGTTTTTCATTACGCAAAACTACCTTCACCGTGACGTTTACGACTTTTAGTATTTTCGTTACCCATCTTCAAAAACAGCCAATAAGACAGGGAGTGAACTGAAGAAATTAATTTGGATCTAATATATCCAGGTAGTGCATGATTTTCACTTAACCATAGCTTATTTGACAAATGTGTTGCATGAAAAAAATGCAGAAACATCCAATTGTTTATACCACAGCGTGCATTCACACGCAACCTGGGGCATTGGGCAACATTCAATCATTTAACCACAACCTTGACTTTTGAACACATTAATACTATTCTAAACAGAATCGCCTATACTATAAGTTAATTCCTAGACCCTTGTTTACTATAAATAACACTCCCCAAAATAAAATCTGTTCTGAAAATATACCTACTTCAAAACAGATGAAGAAATATATATATTGTAATATAATATATTAATAAATGATTTTTATATATATATATACATGTATATACATATATATATATATATATATATATATATATATATGGTGCTTGGTATGAGACTGCCCCTAGCTATAACTGTGTATAAGGCAGAATCACTCAGTGGGCGATCACATGACCTATGTCACGTTATAGGTCAGCCAGCTTTGTAATTCTTGCGATGGAGTGTACCAAAGGTTAACTGAATGTGGGTGCTGTCGGATTTCTTTCTGTAGTTTGTGTATCAGTGATTAATATGTGGATTTTAAAAAACCTATTCACACTAAAATGATCGATGTAAAGGTATTTGACGTCAAACATGGGATTGTTGTGGTATTAGAGCAGATATCTTTGACTACCGTGTGGTGGACAGCAATTGCCAGAAAATGACATAGCTTGGTCTCCGACTGTAGCCAGGGCTGAAAATCTGTCCAAATGTCCATCCAGACCCCTACAGTCAGAGTACTCGGGCTAGTCAGCTGACAAACCCAAATAACAGACGACCGGTCTGGGATCAATTATTTCAAGGTTTGTGAAAATGGCGCATGATTTATATTTGTTTTGTCAATTTACAAGAGAACGGAATATATCACACTGATTTGTTCGCATTTGTCAAAAACATACTTCCTTCTGTCTATATGCATATGTCAACAAACGCTAGATGGCGCTTCCAAATGTTTATTCCAAGCATAGCCAAGCACGCTGCGAGCCAGCGGCAACTGCGAGCCAGACTATACTTGGGTGTCATGGTGGATTAGGCCCTACTTTACATTATCATACCGTCATATAAATTCGAACATATGTTTTCGAACAGCTCATTTATACGCGATTTTCCACGTGCATACTGAAGGTGTGACGTCAACAAACATCGCAGATTGAAAAGAAGAGGTTGTGCATAGTTCGCTACAAAAACGATGCATAGGAAACTTCCTTGTGTAAGTATGGCAATTAATTTATTGAAAAATAATGTTAATGAATCACTGTCCAGATTTTGGGTACATACCATCATGTAAATACAAACGTAGCACTTTACTGCATCGGCTATATCTGCACTCGATGTGCCGTCTGCTTTGTTTATATCAATATTGAATACGTCATTCACTGTAAAGGAAAATAAATCTGATTATTTTAGAAAAATATGGAAGCCTGTTTAGACCATTTCTTATTAACGTCTGCCGGACTTTACAATATTCTTTTTCTGAAGGTAAGGGTTCCTTTTTCTTTTTTAGACTACTTCTTGCACTGAGAGATCCAGATCATATCAATACACGCAAGAACATCTTTCTATGGCATATTCTGCTGTAATAAACAATCACATAGACATCCATAAGGCTGCCAAAAGGTTTTCAGTCCCAGTTAAACACTGTACGAATCCTGTAGAGGGAGATTGAGTGTCATATATAATCATATGCTTAAATATATAGCAAATCTGGACCTCAAACCTTTTTATCTAAGGATGAAGAAGCTAAACTTCTTGCTCACATCCAAGACATGGCATACCATACATACACATTCTTGTGCTGCTATGAAACATTATCACGTGTTCGAAAACAAATGACTCCTCAGTATTATGTATATCCAGACACGATGTCGGAAAAACGTTTCTGCTGCAACCAGTATTGTATTTAACATCTATAATTCTGTCTGTTTCGTGGATTATATTCCAATGAACAGTTAAGAAAGATTATTTAGCTTTTAATTCAGAATTCATTACAGACATTTCATTTGCAATATTTGCTTATCTGTTCGAAAACATATTATCATAATTATGGGAGGATACAATGACCGTAACTACGAAATGACAAACAGCCTTCTTGACAAATATTCCATCCCTTCCAAGTAACAACACCCTCCCCCATATTCCTACAGCATTACGTAATTGATAAACGGTCCCAAACAAAACAAAAATGTATCCTAAAACTAGTAAAAGTGTTGAAATTCAACAACAAACATTACCACCTTGCAGTTTAGAGTTGTTTCCCTTGACCTGCCGGTGTTCCATGAAATCCACACTATCTATCAAAAAGTCCACAAAGTTGTTAAGCAAATTACTAGCAACAGGCCCGTAGTCAGTATTTCAAGTGAGGGCAGGGGTGGGGGTAGGGATGGGGGTGGGTGTGGGAACTAGATATTTGCTGAGGCATTTTGAATTTTAAGTTGCCTGAAGGCGCGAGGCGCTAGAGCTTTATATGGGGATCCAGGAGCATTGCTCCACCGGAAATTTTGAAATCTCCGAAAGTCTAAAACGCGTAAAACTGATATTTTAAAACAATGTGTTTCGACTTTTTTTGTAGATTCTATTTCTGTTATTAAGGTAATTTGTTTTGGTTTGTTTTTAACATAATGAAATTCTAGCATATTAGTCTACAGGATAGCCTGACGGTAAGAAAGCTAGACGGACATTTGGACAGTTATCAACAGTCTCTTAGCGTCAGGCCCCTGCGTGTGCTGTAACCTCACCGTGGTGCAGGGGTGTAACATTTTCTTTGAGAATGGCCAATACAGCACAAAATTGAAGTTTTTAGTAAAATTCAGTATCCGTAAAATTCTGTGATATTTGTGTTTTTGCACAGTTCTTTACACTGTTCTTTACACTGTTTTTGTTTAAACCTTGAATTTTTATATTGATGTTGATCATCACTTTATTTATTTGCATTACCATAGTTTGACACCCAATAGCCGATGTATTTTTCGTGCTGGGGTGTCGTTAAACATTCATTCATTCATTCATTCTCTTAGCGTCAGAAGAAAGGAAATGTTTTATTTAACAACGCACTCAACACATTTTATTTACGGTTATATGGCGTCGGAAATATGGTTAAGGACCACACAGATATTGAGAGGAAACCCGCTTTGGCCACTTCATGGGCTACTATTTCCCCGAGGCGTAGCCAGAGAGGTAAAAAAAAATACGCCGAGGGAAACCCAGACCTGTAAAAAAATTATTTTTATTTTAAATGTTTTATTTAACGACGCACTCAACACATTTTATTTACGGTTATATGGCATCGGACATATGGTTAAGGACCACACGGACATTAAGAGAGGAAACCCGCTATCGCCACTTCATGGGCTACTCTTTTCGATTAACAGCAAGGGTTCTTTTATATGCACCATCCCGTAGACACGGTAGCACATACCACGGCCATTGATGTACCAGTCGTGGTGCACTGGATGGAACGAGAAATATCCCAATTGTCCCACTGACGAGGATCGATCCCAGACCGACCGCACATCGAGCGAGCGCTTTACCACTGGGCTACGTCCCGCCCTTGTAAAATAAATATCAGTGTCATGGGAAAAATAAAATAAATCTGGGGAAATTCCAGACGAGGCAAGCGCCTCGTCTACCTCATGCAAGCTACGCCATTGCTTTCGATTAGCAGCATGGGATCTTTTATATGCACCATCCCACATACAGGGTTGTACATACGACCTTTGATATACCAGTCGTGGTGCACTGGCTGGAACGAGATATAGCCCAATGGGCCCATCGACGGGAAGTTAGCGTCAGGGACAAATCTATATAAATTCTGCGCAATCGCTGCCTACCAAATGGTAGTCAAAGATTTCAGCTCTAGATAAATACACCAGCAATCTTATGTTTGACGTTAAATACATTTACATCAATAATTTTTGAGCTCCCTGATAATGTGTGTGGTTTGTTTTTGTGTGTTTTGTTGTTGTTGTGTTTTGTTGTTGTTTTTAATCACATAATAATGACTAATAGACACGCTACATGAAGAAACCCGTCAGCAAATGCGTTTTTAACCGGAACATTAGCAAAGGGGGGGGGGGGGGGGGGGGGTTGTAGGATGTTTTCCTGTAGATTTAATTTCTACTGCCAGGGTTGAAAATTAACATGGTCGCTATCAGGGCCAGTTGATTAAAGATCTTACTGGCCTTTCTCCATTTAAACTAGCCGTCCAATTATCATATTGAAAATTAACTGCAAAGCCAAAATCTTTGTTGAATAATAGCCATGTGCTCGCCAAAAGGAAACGATAAATTGGCATGTAACTTCACCATGAATAAAGATAAAATTCATATAAAACATATTATTTAGTTTTCAATACATACCAACTCAAATAACATTTTAAAAAATGGAATCCAGTATAAATAACAAAGTTTCTTTACAAATTACAATTAAAGTATACAGATTAAATTTCAGTTTTAATACAGAGGTAAAGACAAAATGCTAGACAGCCACAATATGCACCTTCGCTTGCATTGTCTCTAAAGTAATCGATAATGCAGTGCACAGAGACTAAATGTAGGACTGCGCGAGCTTTAGTAAACTAGTCTGGGAGTGGCAGTCCTCTGTGGTGACGCAAGAGGAATACATATCTTGTAAAGGATTTCCTCGACAGAGGCTGTCCTCCTATAGACGAGGCACTAGATTCATAGAATCATCCACTATTTTGCCAAATGCCCAATCGACTCTTCTTTGTGTAGAGATACGACCCCCACCCACCCCCACCCCCGAGACGTTGCTTTGCCGCCCTCAATGTCTGTCAGCCCCCAGTGTTTACTTGCTTCTGTCGTGGTTGCATTATACATTGTTATTGTGACATATAGCCTTCTTGATTAATAATAATAATAATAATAATAATAATAGCAAGCGGAAATTACGGATTCCCGAGCTACACTGGCCTCCGTGGCGTCGTGGTAGGCCATCGGTCTACAGGCTGGTAGGTACTGGGTTCGGATCCCAGTCGAGGCATGGAATTTTTTATCCAGATACCGACTCCAAACCCTGAGTGAGTGCTCCGCAAGGTTCAATAGGTAGGTGTAAACCACTTGCACCGACCAGTGATCCATAACTGGTTCAACAAAGGCCATGGTTTGTGCTATCCTGCCTGTGGGAAGCGCAAATAAAAGATCCCTTGCTGCTAATCGGAAGAGTAGCCCATGTAGTGGCGACAGCGGGTTTCCTCTCAAAATCTGTGTGGTCCTTAACCATATGTCTGACGCCATATAACCGTAAATAAAATGTGTTGAGTGCGTCGTTAAATAAAACATTTCTTTCTTTCCCGAGCTACATGTATAATAGCTGTACATTACTCAAAGATATCTATGTTATTTAGTTATTACAATAATTACCCCCCCCCCTCGCAATCCACACACACACACACACACACACACACACACACACACACACACACACACACACACACACTGTCACCTATTACTCAGAAATATTTGTGATTTAATTACAGCCACCCCAACCCACACATTACACACACTGTCAAATATTACTCAGAAATATCTGTTATTTGATTGCAGAAATAATTCCACCCACCCACACACACAGCCCACATACACGCACACACTGTCATCTAACCCACTCCCAAAGTTCAGCGAAATCGGCCCGAACTTAATTTACAAACAACAATAGCACACCCATAAAACCTAATAACGGCTCTTTTAAGAACAGAGCCAGCTGTCGATGGTTGACCTCTAACACACAAAAGTGTATAGCCTCTATTAGAAATTAGCGATAAAAATTAGGCAGAATTACGTCCCTTAACCGCGTCCAGTTCCGGCGCGTTCCGGCAACAGCAAGAATGGCCGATGACCACAGTTGTTTGTGAATTTTAAGCTGAGATTTATGCATGCCAGTCCCCACCTATGCCTCTGGGTTCAACAGTCTTCGACCAGTGGACTGGAGTAGCCGCGAGTGCAGAATATATATGGTTAGACTATTTTATTATGTCTATTAGATTATGAATTATATTTCTGTCACCTTCAAAGATTTAAAGATACAAACTGCTCAAATATGTGCAAGTTATGTTTGCAAAATCAATTTGAAAATTTTCAAAAATGAGAAAAAATTTAAAATCGATGCAAACAATATTTGATTAACTTGAACACTTCTGGACTTTCGAGTTTTAAAAATGAAAAACAAAAAACTGCACAAAAGGGGCCAAATAAAGAGGCCAAACTTGACATTAGAAATCCCAATTGCCCCGGAAGCAAGTAGCGGATTAATTCAATATTTTGACACTTTTTATGTAAATAGGCAGTACAGGATGAAAATTAGCAATCGCCTGGTCTCCCGCGGCGATCTTTATTGGATAAGAGCGACTAAGAATGTTACAATGAATGAATGAATGAATGTTTAACGACACCCCAGCACGAAAAATACATCGGCTATTGGATGTCAAACTATGGAAATGCAAACACATAAAGTAAGAATGTTACAAAGATAATCCGTTGGGCGACCATCGATTTTAGAGTATGACGAGTATGGTACCAGTTAAAAAACAGAAATGCACTGAAACTGAATCGAATGTGGTAAAATACTGTGCTGGCACGAACTACACATCTGGCAGCAGACGACATAGAACATATTCTATATTTTGACAGGGCCAGACTGCCCAGACCACACACTGCATGCATTTTTAAATCTTGAAGTCGTCGTTTGTTTGGAATGGACTGGACACGCTCTAAGAACATACTTTTTGACATCATTCAGTGTGTAAATGGTAGCAATACATCTATTTGATTAGCTTTATTATTGTGGGACAATATCAAAGTCTATTTTGTAGCTTTAACTCACACAGACATGAGCGCATATGGGCGCATATAAAAAAAGAACATTTCCCATTACTATTCCAAAGGTCAGTTAACTGATTGTCGTTCTCGGTATTGTTTTACGTTTAAGCGATTTGAATGGAATAAGAACAGATTAGATCTAAAGTCTTGACACCAAGACTTACATGATGACATATATAACCGCCCCAAGAGTACTGTAATAAACAGTTAGTATGCTTTTATGCTTTGTAATATGCAACAAAGTACATCGTATATTTGGTTTTATATATATATATATATATATATATATATATATATATATATATATATATATATATATATATATATATATAGAGAGAGAGAGAGAGAGAGAGAGAGAGAGAGAGAGAGAGGGGGGGGGGGACACACCTATTTATAGATTATAATTTTAAGTGTTAAGTGTCAGTGAGGTCGAAGCGACACTGACGCCAACAATATCATGCGACAGGCTCACAGATAGGTAACCTAGCTAAGACAACACCAGTGTCTGGCACTACAAGTAGGCCTGCATGTGATATTGACTACTGAATCGTATAACAAACTTTCGCCCTCTCAAAAGTTTAAGAGAGGAGTGACTTCACTCTATAATTTTGACTTCGCATGACAATAGCGCGTACAACGTCCTAACTAGTACGACTTCTCTATTTGTTTCAAAAGCGCTATTAATAAGTTTAAAAACTTGATATCCTCTTTGTACTGATGTGAAGTCATGCATATTACGACTAGGGTACTGGGCGAGTTACTGTGACATAGTTCTTTTCAAGTTGTACAAAGAGGCAAACCGCGATAGGCTTTTTGACATGTCTGTCTCTTAATACAGATATTAGCTTGTGGAACGTGTACGTAAAATAGCGGTGAGTATTGTTTGTTTTAAATATTAAAATGGATAAATATACAAACAGACCACGCACACATAACACACGAGTTCACAGGTTCATTTTTGTATATACACACACACACACACACACACACACACAGACAGAGAGAGAGAGAGAGAGAGAGAGAGAGAGAGAGAGAGAGAGAGAGAGAGAGAGAGAGAGAGAGAGAGAGAGAGAGAGAGAGAGAGAGAGAGAGAGAGACTATATGTCAAAATTACCAAATGTTTGACATCCAATAGCCGATGATTAATAAGTCAATGTGCTCTAGTGGAGTCTTTAAACAAAATAAACAACATACTTCTCTCCGAAGCGGTCAGACTACACAGGTAAAGCTGATAGGAAATGGCAGGTGCGTGGCACGGATAGCCACAAGAGACAAGCACATGTCGCGGCTGGAGAGACAGGACTGATCCACTGATGTTAGAGAATCGCCTGGAACACGAATAATACATACCAGTTAGGACAGTACACATATTAACATGAATAGCTACTGGATGTATATATTTGAAAGCTGAATTTATGTCAAGTTCAAATAGTATAAAACATTTAAATCCACAAACCTACTGCGTCGATTCGCATGAATTTACCAGTGTGCGATCTTTTTAACAAAAATCATTTTTATTTGTCCAAGTCTGCGATCGTAACCGCTCGACCACCGGGTATTCCACAACAAATACAAGCCCAAATAACCGTGTCAAACGCAGTTGCTGAAAAAACAAAATGTTTTGTTTAACGACACCACTTTATTAATAATCGCCCATTGGATGTCAAACATCAGTTCGCTTGTGCAAGATCAACGGTATTACCTCGTTGCTCGTTGAGTATTTTCTAAGTGCATTCAACTTGATATAAAATATACGAACAACAAGTGTCAATTAGCAGATTTTAGAACCTATTTGCACGCCATTTCACAGACCATTGTCGTATCCAAGTGGGTATCATGAAAATAGAAGGACAGTAACTGGTAATTAAGAAAATGTACTGTCACAGACTCATTTGAAAACTAACGTAACAATTTAGTATCTATATACAGCAATCTTTAATTTGCAACGGGGCTAATAACGCACTCGGGGACTAATAGTCCACGAGCAGAAACTCGACCCAGTAAAAACAGCTATTCCTTTTTAAGGACAGCGACTGCGCAGTTAATCTGATGGGTAAAACATACTGCGCCTTACAGTGAAAAATATTAACAACAAAAGCATACGACAGGATCAGGGCCGTATCTCTGCACAATGCAGAGTCGAATGAGCATTTGGCAGAATTGTGGATGATTCCATGAACCTCTATCTAGTACCGCGACTATAGGTTGGAGCCACTCCCAAAGAGCAGGATTAGAGGTGACATATTTTTAATTACCCAAATAACACTATGTTTCTTCATTTTATAAATAATTATCTGTTTTGTTGTTGTTGTTTTATATGAGGCGGAACGTAGCCCAGTGGTAAAGTCCTCGCTTGAGGTGCACCACGACTGGTAAAATCAAAGGTCGTGGTATGTGTTCTCCTATCTGTGAGATGGTTCATATAAAACGATCCCTTACTACTAATGGAAAAGTGTAGCGAGTTTTCTTTTCTGAGACTATACGTCAAAACTACCATGTATTAAATTGTGTCATCTAATAGCCGATGATCGATAAATCAATGTGTTCCAGTGGTATCGTTAAACAAACTTTAACTGTTTATCATTTGAAGATTTCTAGAAAGCCCCTGAGATACGTTTTATTCATAGTCTAATAAAATTGTATTATCAGGTGCTTATGTTTACAGGTGCCAGCGAAATCGTATTTTTAGAAATGTATTTAGTGGAAAGGTTTCGAGGAATGCAGGATTTAAGACGCAAACCCTAGTTTCAACCCATGAAAAAGTACACTAACTTTAAATAATCTATGAACATGCAACGTATCTGGATACGGTTACAACAGAGAGAAGCTGAAGTCTGTGATGTTTAAATGGGGAAAATACTGTCTAAAATAACTAGAGCGTGCCCCAATAACCTGTATTTCTCTGACGAATGTGAAGTTTTAGAATGATGAAAAATGCCTTTCAGGGTTTAAAAAAACAAAACAAAAACACGTGGATGACCTGAACCACTTCTCGTGTACGAAAATAAATATTCTAAATAATAAAATATAAGTATTTCTAATTTAAATGATCAAAAACGGTTTTAAAAACTAGTGTCTATCACTTTAAACGCGTACGTTTTGGAAATGAAATGAGACAACTTGCTTGGTAAACAGCAGATATCTTAAGGTTTTGAAATGCGGAATTCTAAATTGCATTGTTATTGTTATTATTGTTTTTTGTTTTTTTTGTTTTTTGTTTTGTTTTTTTTACTGTTACTGTTATTGTTATTGTGATTAATGCTATTGTTATAATTACTCTTTTATTTTAGTGCAAATATGTCAACAATAGCGTCAACTATTTCGCAATGTCTTGTGGTCGTGGCCATTGTTATGAAAGGTCAGGCAGATGACCCAATTGTCAACACAACGCACGGCCAGGTCATAGGTCTCAGGAAGGTCATTCTCAATAAGACAATCAACAGTTTTTATGGAATTCCTTTCGCCAAGCCACCGGTGGGTAGTTTACGTTTCAAAAAACCAGAAACTTTACCTGCATGGGGAGAACAAATTATGGATGCGAGAATTCCTAAAAATTCTTGTTTGCAGTGGCACGAAAGCACCCCTTATTGGTTACGATCTGATGGTCTGACTCGCAGCGAAGATTGTCTGTACCTTAATATCTGGGCTCCAGCTAACAGCACAGAAAGTCTGACTACCCTTGTGTGGTTACACGGAGGCGCTTTTATCTCGAATTCAATTAATCGTCCACTATGTCAGGGACACTATCTGGCCGTAGTTAATAACGTCATAGTAGCGTCTATCAATTATCGTCTGGGTGCTTTTGGATTCTTCTACACTGGAAGTGACTCTGCTCCAGGCAACCAAGGCATGCTAGACCAGGTGTTAGGACTGAGGTGGATTCACGACAACATACACAGATTTGGAGGAGATCCGAAACGGATCACTCTGTTCGGTGAGAGTGCTGGAGCAGCTTCGGTGAATCATCATCTACTTTCACCTCTATCCCGGGACCTCTTTCAGTTCGCCATCCTACAGAGTGGAACAGCCGAAGCCAAATGGGCATTACTAGACACATCCTCTTTGAAAGGCACATCTATAGGTCTAGCAACACTGTTAGGATGTCCTACCGTTGAAGAGGTGCCTATGATGGAATGCATGTTAAAGACTGATCCTCAGTCGATTGTGGACAACCAACTATCTTCAATGTCGAAATTTAACCCTATTCCATGGGCGCCGATCGTTGACGGACATTTTCTACCATATCATCCAGAACAGATGCTTCTCAAGGGGGATGTGAAAAACACGAGCGTCATTATAGGGGTGACTAAAAATGAAGGAGCATTTAATTTCTCTGGTCAGTTTAACAAAACTCAATTTACGGGAGTTGCATACCTGGCAGCCTTCCCGTATGCAGACAAGTCCATATACCCAGCTGTTGTGAACGAGTATGCAGAGTCCACAGTGCCGTCGCTTCGCCCGAGTTACTACGCACTCACCGAAGACCTCCTTAGCGACCTTGCTTTCATGTGTCCAGCAGCATCATTTGCAATGTCTTATTCCGCGATAGGCAACAAGGTGTTCATGTACTCTCTGGAACACAGGTCTGCTCTTTGTCCCTTCCCTGAACATATGGGTGTGGCTCACACGTGTGATCTGGAACTGGTGTTTGGGCATCCTCTGAACGACAGTCTGGCTTTTACAAACGATGATAAGAGAATCAGTCAACATATTATGCATTACTGGACTAGCTTTGCGAAAACTGGGTAATGACAGTGTTTTTATTTATGTATTTACGTATTAATGTATGTATGTATGTATGTGTGTATGTATGTAGGTATGTATTGATGTATTGATGTATGCATGTGTGTATGTATTTTTATATTTTGAATATCTCTATTGTATGTATGTCGGGTTTTTTACTTAAACATACATATATTCAATGACGCACTGGCACAGGGGATATTAAAATCCTTTATTGCCTTCACAAATTTCCTCATGTATGTATGTATGTAGGTATGTATGTATGTATGTATGTGTGTGTGTGTGTGTGTGTGTGTGCGCATGCATGTATGTATTTATGTATGTATGTAATGTGTATGCATGTATGTATGTGTGTATGTATGTGTGTATGTATGTATATATGCATGTATGTATGTATGTATATGTGTGTGTGTGCATGTATGTACGCATGTATGTAATGTGCATGTATGCATGTGTGTATGTATGTATGCACGTATGTATGTATTAAGGTATGCATGTCTATATATGGTATGTATGTCGAGGTTGACTATTACATACAAAGATATTAACGCACAGGGGATAATTTAATATTTTCTAGCCTCACAAATCGTCCCATGCCGTTGCTGGGACTCGATCCTATGGCACCGAACCACAAGCAGCTTGTGGATTTGCAACGATACGTTCTGAGTTATTGAGACATCCATAAACAAGATGCTCTTTAACTCAACCATACACATGGGGCCTACGTGCTACGTGCATGACACAGTGGGTAAACCTGGCACTGGCTAGTGTGTATTGATGTATGATATATATATATATATATATATATATATATATATATATATATATATATATATATTGTATATATGTAGAGGTTGACTATTACATGTATTTACGTATTACACCTCAATATGCTAAGGCGAGTCAAAAATCGCTCTCCAGTATTTCCCGATTTGTTCAACAAAGAGAAATACCAGTTTAACGACAGCATGGAAGCCACTGCCATGTTTTTAATTTGTATTGTTTTAATAAAAGAACCTTCCTATCAGCTAAATGAGCTATGACAACAGTGGAAATAAATATACCTATCTATTTTACGTGTGCCGTTTGTTGAGCGTAACGTGCGCTGTTTTTCACACTCGTCAGATTGAAATTACGTGAAACTAGAGCACAATGACTTATTAATCATCGGCTATTGGATGTCAAACATTTGGTAATTTTGACATATAGTCTCTCTCTCTCTCTCTCTCTCTCTCTCTCTCTCTCTCTCTCTCTCTCTCTCTCTCTCTCTCTCTCTCTCTCTCTCTCTCTCTCTCTCTCTCTCTCTCTCTCTCTCTCTCTCTCTCTCTCTCTCTCTGTGTGTGTGTGTGTGTGTGTGTGTGTATGTGTGTGTGTTTAATTTCGTTGAATTTTAGTTTAACAAAACTCAGTTTATGTATGATGTAGGAATTAAAAAAAAAAAACCCCAGCTAAAACAATATTATTTTGTTGTGATATACAAAATATAACTGCTTTTCGGTCAGTCTTGTTTTAAATTTATTTGGCTAGTTTTATGTTTTGTTTATCAGCCGAATACGATGTGTTTGTTTTTAGAAGATTGTTAGGAAAAGGGATAACAAACCAACCAACCGCTGAAATATGGACTGGTTTAGAGGTTTAGACGCAGGCTTAGGCGGTGGGTGCGGGGGGGGGGGGGGGGGGGGGGGGGGGGGGGGGGGGGGCTTACTAGATTCAATATTGATCTCAAATGGCTGTTTTGTCTGTAATGTACGAATCCATAAGGCCTCTTGTTGAAGTCTCAAGAGGTCTGTTTCGTCTTTTGAACCATGTATCAGGGGTTGTTCAATTGGAGTTATTTCACAATTTTCATCTAACGAATGGTCAGGTAGATTGACAGGAGTGTATGTATGTATGTATGTATGTATGTATGTGTGTATTTATTATATATGTATTATGTGTGTGTGTGTGTGTGTGTGTGTGTGTGTGTGTGTGTGTATGTATGTATGCACATTAATTTAATTTATTTTATTATATTAATGTCATAATGTATGTATATTCAAATTTCTACAGAAGCCGCAATTCGTTGTCTTTGAACTTCGTGAAACTAAAACATAAATATTAATCGCAGAGAAAACATTTATATGTAAAGGTATTAATACATACTTCAGAACGACCCCAACTACAACATAATGACAAAACCCCTCTTTTATTCAGTGATCCAAATAATGCACAAACCCAGTCAACCTGGCCCATGTACGACAATCAGGAAATGAAGTACATTGTCCTGAACAAAACCATCTCAACTGGACAGGGTCTACGTTACAGAAAATGCATGTTTTGGCAGAAGACTGTAAAGCTACTGACGAAAATCAAAGGTGAGAACATCCGACCATTTTATTACTTTAATTTGAGGTATTCTGTAAAAAAAATGCGTTTTAGATGAAAAGTTAAAGTTTGTTTTGCTTAACGACTCCACTAGAACACATTGATTAATTAATCATCGGCTCTTGGATTTCAAACATTTGGTAATTTTGACATATAGACTTAGAGAGGAAACCCGCTAAAAATGTTCGTTAGTAGCAAGAGATCGTTTATATGCATCATCATACAGACAGAATAGTACATACCACGGCCTTCGATTCGAAGGCATCAGAGGAAACCCGTTACATTGTTCCATAGCAAAAGGTCTTTTATATGCATTTTCCCACAGAAAGGAAGACATATACTACGGCCTTTGGCCAGTTATGGTGCACTGGTGTGAACGAGAAAGAACCCAATCAGTTCAATGTGACCCAAACACCTCAAGCGAGCGCTCAACCGACAGAGATGATTCTCTGCATTTAAAATGAAGTGACTGACATGGTAGCTGTGGTTGCAGTAATTATGGCGGGTGCAACCAGTGGGGCAAGATGTGCTCACCTTTCGCGAACACCTGATACCACAGTTTTAACAGTGATTCATGAGTGCATGTCAAAACAGTACACCACGACTGGTATAACAAAGGCTGTGGTATGTGCTATGCCGTCTGCGGGATGATGCATATAAAAGATCCCTTGCTGCATTAACAAAAATACAGCGGGTTTCCTCTGATGACTACGCATCAGAATTACCAAATATTTGACATCCAATATTTGATGATTAGTAAATCAATGTCGTCTTGTGGTGTCGTTAAACAAAACAAATAAACACAATCTCGTTTTTTTTTTTTTTTTTTTTTTTTGGTAACTTGTCCAATTCGTTCTTCTTTGTATGTCTGTTTGTTCTTCTGCCCCATTTCTATTTTGTATATTTTGAAGATAAAGGAACTATCGTGCTTTTTTCAGTGATTGATAAGATGACGTCGACTATGAAAGACTCTTTAATGACTGTAATTAAATATTAAATATATTTTCCTAAATAAAATATTAGTGGTGGTATAATATTATTAAACAGATATTTTAACGAGTGCAATTACACATTAAATATGTTTACGTAAATAAAATATTAGTGGTTGTGCATATACCTTTTAATGTCTGTATTAATTACACATTAAGTATATTTTCCTAAATAAAATATTGGTGGTGGTATATTAAACAGATATTTTAACGAGTGCAATTACACATTAAATATATTTACGTAAATAAAATATTAGTGGTTGTGTACTAAGCATATGCCTTTTAACAACTGTATTAATTACACATTAAATATGTTGTCCTAAATATAATATTACTGGTTGTGTGTTAAGCATACACTTTTTAATGACTGTGTTAATTACACATTAAATATATTTTCCTAAATACAATATTAGCGGTGATATATTAAACAGAAATATTTTAACGACTGCAATTACATATTAAATACATTTTCCTATATAAAATATAAGCTGTGGCATATTAAACTGTAATTACATATTAAATATATTTTCCTATATAAAATATTAGTGGTGGCATATTAAACAGATATATTTTAACAACTGTAATTACACATTAAATATATTTTCTTCAATAAAATATTAATGGTGGTATATTAAACAGATATTTTAACGAGTGTAATTACATGTTAAATATATTTACCTAAATAAAATATTGCTGGTTGCATATCAATCGTACTAGTGTTTGCAGAACTAGGCCAAACATCATTTTATTCCCTAATATACATGTTTGTTCATACGTACCAAATTATGAGGCAAATAAAGCCAGTTTGATCTACTTACAAATATTAGAACGATCAGAAACACACTTGAATGTACAGTCTCTATTATTCCAAACAAAACAAAAAAGGTTATTATGTAATACTAGTCGTTACAAAATGTTATTAGTCAAAACCATCCTACAGTACAGCAAACTCAGGGTAGTTGCTTTAATCTTTATCATCAATACTGGTATATCTAAGGCTGCGGTATGTGCTATCCTGTCTGATAGCTTTCTACTAATGGAAAAATGTTGCGAGTTTCCTCTGTAAGACTAAATGTCAAAATTACCAAATGTTTGACATCCAATTGCAGATGATAAATAAATCAATGTGCTCTTATGATGTCTTTAAACAAAACAAAATATTTCATCTGCACTATAATAAAGATATAAGTATTTAATTTTTATGATCATTCTTTTTTCAGCTACCAATGATTCTAAGCCATGCAATACGAGCGATACGAGCCACGCTGAACAAACGAAAGGAAAGACTGCAGTACTGTCCCTCATGTTTGGACTTTTGTTTGCAGTGAAAAGCGCTTTCAGACCCTAGTTTCAGCACTTAAAAATGTACATTAAGTTTGATTAATATACGCTAACACCTAGACAAAACGGAGCTCAGGTTGAAATGAGTGATAAAGATATTTAATTCTAAGAATGTAGAATGTAATAAGAATTAGTTGCTTAAAACAACAACAATTCGAGTGAATTTGAAAAAGATTCAAGATATTTGGCATCAATTCTGGAATTCCGAGTACGTGATAAAAATTCTGGATTTTTCGGGAAATTCCGGAAAGTTGGTCGGACTGTTATTGTTTGGTCCATAATTAGTTTTTAGCGACGTTCTACCAAGTTCCCAGTATAAGAAAATTCAAAATTATTGAAAGCATGGTCAAAAAGACATCTTACTTTATTAGGAAGAATTGTTGCTATCAAACGTTAGCGCTTTCCAAATTGGTCCATTTGATTATTAGTATTCCCAAACCTATCTGTGAAACATTAAACAAAATTAACCAAATATTCTACTCTTATATTTAGAAAAATTCTGTTGATCGCATAGCCAGAAAAATATTAATAAAAAAAATTGAAAATGGAGGCTTAAAGATGATTAATCTGGATATTTTTTTATTAACGCTCTTAAATTAACCTGGATAAGGACGGTAATCAATTGCTCAGAGTCGTCGTGGGTTAATCTTCTCCAATGTCAACTTCTTAACAAACATATTTCAATTACCAATGTTGGGGATGATTACCATAGACTATGTGGCAAAAAAAATAGTCTAATATATTTAGGAAAGAAGTGTTTAATATCCTGGCAAACTATACACATAAAGTTGAATTATCCGAAGATGACATACCCTCTGAACCATTATGGTATAATTCATTAATCTTAATTAACAATAAAAGCATTTATTATAAAAGTTGGAATTTATTAGGCATTAATAATATACATGATATGTTTGATATGGACGTAATGTTTTTTAACTATGGTACATTTTTTGATTTTTATGGTTTTCGTCCTCCTTTTACGATTTTTGAAGGGTTAAAAGCTGCAATACTAAACAGATGGCCCAATCTTTCCAAACAAACACTTACTTCAGAGTTCTTATTTTGGCCAAAGTCTATGCATACAATATTGTATAACAAAAAAGGATCCAAACATATATATAATACATATTTATGTTCAACTTTATGTGCTCCAAGATATATTTCAAGATGAGATAAGGAACTCAATATTGAAAGAGACTATGCTTGGTGGACTCTTAACACTACAGTGTTTTTAATATGACAAAAGATACTAAATTAATATGGTTTCAATATCGAATAATTCAAAGAATTCTTCCAACAAATAATTTCCTATTTAAAATTAAATGGATAACCAGTCCAAATTGCAGCTTTTGTAATAAGTATATAGAAACATATTTTCATTTATTTTTTGAATGTTCATATAAACAATGTATAATTAAGTCGCTATTCAAATGGATAAGGGAAGTAACAGGTACTAACATTACCATGGCCCCACCAAATTTTCTCTTAGTGTACCATGAAGAAAACACTGTTATAAATATCATCGTTACATTGGCAAAACACTATATATATATATATATATATATATATATATATATATATATATATATATATATATATATATTTAAAAATTTGACAAGAAAACCTCAAGTTTTGAAATCCTCAAAGTCAAAATAAATGTTTATTATAATTTAGAAAAAGCTGCATATTGTAATAAGAATAAATACGAGAAATGTATTAAGAAATGGAAATTATGGAATCATACTTTTCAGCAGACTCAAACCAGATGGGTGACAAAATAGTTCTGGACTAGATAAACACAGAGAATGTTTTGGTGTGTTGACTATTTTCATAAACAAGGAAAAACTGTATCATAAAAGACTGAAAAACAACAACAACAAAAAACCCTTCTATATAGTAACCTTTTCTATAAGTTTAGTATATGAAAAACTCTCAAGTGTGTATTGGCTTATATTCAACTTTTTGGGCAATGTGTAAATGTATGTGTGGCAATATAATACTTGTATATTGTGAAAATGGCGGGGAAAATACAAAGAAAAAGAAAAGAAAAAAGTTCCCAATATAACATAAAGATAGCCGTACCTTTTTTTTCTGGCAATAATCGTCTACGAAAATGTACATGGATAATATTTTATGTTCTATTATGTCCACATTTTCTTATCCCTAGATTTCACAGCGTTACAAAATTATTAGGAGGACCATTGAGTCAAATGGTTTAAGCTTGCAATCTATTGGTAAACTGTTATCATTGGCTTTAGATAAAACAAAATATATTGCTTTAATTGCACGCCGAGTTTTATTGTTTTATTCTAAATTTGTTTTGCTTAGTGATCATTAAACCTAATTATTTGTATTCTTTAACATTTTCAAGAGGCTTATCTCCTAGAGTAAATATGTTCTTATAGTCATTTGTATTTGCATTTCCATTAAATGCTATTTAGTTTTGTGTTTTCAATATTCCAAAAAGGCAAATCGTGAACATTAGTTGCTAGTAGTGCAGTGTCGTCGGCATTAAAATATTAGTGGCTGTATATTAAATGTGTATCTGATCGTTCTAATATTTGTACTCGGTAAAATTTCATTTTATTTCCTAAAATATTTTTTTTCTTACGTACGAAATTATTAAAAGATAAAATCCAGTTTGGGTTTCTTACAAATATTAAGACGACCAGAAACACATTGAATATACAGATACTGGTATTCTAAACAAGAAAATATATTTAATATGTAAGTTTAATCGTAGAAATAGTTTATTAGTCGGAAACATCTTACAATGCAGCAAACTCAGGAATGTCCCTTTAATAGTTTATAAACAGATTTCGGTCATTTAATTTGTTTTTCAACTTTGTATTTATGGGCTTCGTTTTCTTTCAATAAATATTTCTTATACGACATGCTTGCATTTATTAATTGATTGTTTTGTGCACTTTTAATATTGTGAACCTGTTTTCATTGCCGCGTGGTATTTATTTCTAGAAATTATATGTAGTTCGTGCACGTGCGCCGGTTGGCACGCGAACGAATGTTGACGCTGAATGAAGGAAGGGAAATGTTTTATTTAACGACACACATATATATATATGAAGAGGTGACAGCGGGTTTCCTCTCTCAATATATGTGTGGTCCTTAACCATATGTCCGACGCCATATAACCGTATATAAAAATGTGTTGAGTGCGTCGTTAAATAAAACATTTCCTTCCTTCCTTCTTTAATCCACCATTAGATATGCATGTCGTGGCTATTTATTCTCCTGCTATCTTGACTTACTGAGACTCTATCATTTTAAGATATACCATTAAAGTAATGTATCATGTCATTATCTATGTAATAGGGAAGATCAGGATTTTTTCATCAATTGTGATATATAATCTGGCAAACATTTTGTTTTTGCATTAAACTCAACAAGTAACAGTAATGGACTTCCTAATTTTATTTGCTGATTTATTTCATTTTGAATAATAGTAAATGTATTTTTCTTGCAATAAGTGGGATGTATTGGAGGAATATAAAGGATGCCAATCAGCAATATTTCATGTGGGCCTATATTCTCACATGGGATTTGAAGCCAAGATACAAATTCTATTTTGTGAGTTACATCAATATTGAGACTGGTAACTAGCTTGAAAACAAACAAACAAACAAATATTAAGATGCATTTTTGTGATTAACGACGAACGGGTCAATTTCAAGCAGTCGTGGCCTATTTCCATTGTGGCATGGGTCCGAGAATTGTACGCTGGTGTGTGTCATGTGTTCATGTATAGCTCGAGTGTCTAGTAAGATGAACCATATTTTTATCTATATTTATATAGAGTGGGATAAAAAAAAAAAACCCATACATTTTTGTCCACAAGTTTTGAGAGGGGTAGGGGGAAGCACATACCTGTCAGAAGGAGAATTTCCCCATTATTAAGTTGACGCTTATGATTTAGCTAACCTGTATTTATTGGTGACGTAAATCTCACCTCCGGCCTACAATTCTATTTTAAACGTACCTACAGTATTATATATTTAAAAAATAAAATAAAATAACATAATGGCAGCGATGGGATTCGAACCCACGTCTCCGAAGAGAATGGTGCCTAAAACTAGCGCCTTAGACCGCTAGGCCACGCTACTACAATTATAATAGATAAAACAGGAGACGTGACTGAACTAATATTTTCTTATTATTTATGATTTAAAACAAGTTTGTTTTGTTTAACGACAACACTAGAGCACATTGATTAACTAATCATCGGCTATTGGATGTTAAACATTTGTTAATTCTGAGAAAACCCACTACTTTTTTCTTAATGCAGTAAGAGATAATTTGTATGCATCTTCCCACAGACAGGGCAGCACATACCACATCCTTTGATCAGTTGTGTTGCAGTGGTTGGAACAAGATAACAAAAATCAGTAGAACTGATCCACGGAGGTGCTTCGATCCTGCGACACAATATTATTATTATTCCGACTTAGTTTCGTGCCTATATGAAATTAAGGTTACAGCACGCTGCCCTTGGCACTCATGCCATTTATCTGAACTGCGGTTAAATAATGGTTAGTTAGACTTAGATATGGTTTTAACGTGCTCATATACCTCTATGGTTAAATGGTTTCGAGCATGCCTACACCGAGTCCGGCCTCCGATAAGATCGGTGGTCTGACTCGGGGCACGGTTAGTTAAAGAGAAGTCGGTGTAGTGGCTTTTACCCATCGGCAGGCGAACCTAGTGTAGTGTGTTGTGTTTAACAACACCACTAGATTACATCGATTTCTTAAATGTTGGGAGGCGTGGGCATATCCCAGTGTGAAGGGTCCTTCTCGACTTTCAAAGTGAAATCAGACATGATTGGGTTTTTTCGCGTTCCAACCAGTGCACCATAATTGGTCAAAGGCCGTGGTATGTGCTTTCCTGTCTGTGAGAAAGAGCATATAAACATCCCTGGCAGGTTTCCTCCGATAACTACTAGTCAGAAATACTAAATGTCTGAAATCCAATAGCCGATGATTAATTAATCAATGTTCTCTAGTGGTGTCGTTAAACAAAACAAACTTCTGATGATGATGGTTATGGTAGTTCTTCTACTACTACTACTACTACTACTACTACTACTACTACTACTACTACTACTACTACTACTACTACTACTACTACTACTACTACTACTACTACTACTACTACTACTACTACAGCTAATGATGGTGATGACATAGACAATAATAATAGTAATAATAATAATGATAACGATAATAATAATAATAATAATAATAATAATAATTTTAAAAAGTAACAACAATAATGAGAAAAGCAGAAATTGGCAGCGGTGGGATTCGAAACCACGCCTCCATAGAGACTGGTGCCTAAAACCAGCGCCTTAGACCACTCGGCCACGCTACCACGAAGACGACTGTTGGCAGAAGACATGCTACTGGACGGACAGGACAGTTTCTCGTTTGGCATTGTTTTGGTTTGTGCAGTTAATTGTTTAAACTGTGAACAACAGTATTAATATTTTTTTTTTTTTTTTTTTTTTGTATAAGAGTTATACATATATTTTGTTGTAATGAAGAGTTTAAACAGACAACAGCTATTCGAGCTGAGTGGTCAGTAAAATAAGTCAGCTGAATTGTG
Organism: Gigantopelta aegis; assembly: GCF_016097555.1. Taxonomy (NCBI): domain Eukaryota; kingdom Metazoa; phylum Mollusca; class Gastropoda; order Neomphalida; family Peltospiridae; genus Gigantopelta; species Gigantopelta aegis. The sequence continues at coordinate 16,491,813 of NC_054713.1, read as the reverse complement.
GATTGGTGCCGGCACCGAGGTACGAACCTATAAACCACCGCCCTTGTGCATCGATAATGTATATACGTTGTAAATTGTATACATGATTAGTATCGTTACTTACAGCTATACATGTAGTATCGATCTATGGCATGTGTATCTTATTGTTTTATACGCTGATATGCACATATGTCACTAACATGCACCAAAATTAAGTTACCTTTATTTGATCATCATTCTTCTGTTTTGTTAAATATAATAATTTTCCATTTTCAACGAAAAATCGTTTGCAAGCTCGTCTAAAATTCGCTTTTCTTTCTTTGTCTTAAAAATCGTCCCTGTAACTTCTTTTAGTTAAAATATTATAAACATTATTATTTTTAAACAAACAATAGTTGTCCATGTACCAATGTACATATAAGGTTGCACTTAACTGGGGTGGGGTAAGTCTGAAGTAATGAATTTTTGTTTATAAAATATGAACCTTAGCTTGGCAATGATATCTCCACATAATTCCTGTCATATTAACCTGAATAAAAGGAATCAAGGGGTGGGTGAAGAGATTCTGGGATCCATCCAATCACCACACATGATGAGTTATTATTTTTATTCTGCAAATTTGCAAGGGCGGATCCGCCCCTGGTTCATAGGCCAACACCCTCGTCTAGATTCGCCACTGAGATTTATACCAACTTTTACAATGTGCACCGGCCTCGGTGGCGCAGAGGTTAAGCCATCGGACTACAGGCTGGTAGGTACAGAGTTCGCAGCCCGGTACCGGCTCCAACCCAGAGCGAGTTCTTAAGGGCTCAATGGGTAGGTGTAAGGCCACTACACCCTCTTCTCTCTCACTAACGACTAACCAACTAACAACTAACCCACTGTCCTGGACAGACAGCCCAGATAGCTGAGGTGTGTGCCCAGGACAGCGTGCTTGAACCTTAATTGGATATAAGCACGAAAATAAATTGAAATTGAAATGTGCACTGGCCATACAACCATCAAAAACACTCAAAACATATAATTTGTGAGTTCTTAAAAACTATCATAGCGTACGTGTACGGGGAGTGCATAATATACATATAATATAGACTGGGGGAGTGTATATCACATGTATAATATGCACTGGGGAGTACTTATTCTACGTATAATATTGACCAGGGAGTGCAAATTATATATTGTAGTGTGTTGTGTTTAACAAGACCACTAGATTACAGCGACTTCTTAAATATTGGGAGGCGTTAGCATATCCCAGTGTGAAGGGTCCTTTTGGACTTTCAAAGTGAAATCAGACATGATTGTTGGGTTTTTCGCGTTCCAACCAGTACACCGTAATTGTTCAAAGGCCGTGGTGAGTGCTTTCCTGTATGTGGGTAAGAGCATATAAAAATCCCTGGCTGCACGAAGAAAATTTTTAGCAGGTTTCCTCCGATGACTACTAGTCAGAAATACTAAATGTCTGACATCCAATAGCCGATGATTAATTAATCACTGTTCTCTAGTGGTGTCGTTAAACAAAACAAACTTCTGATGATGGTGGTGGTGATTATACTTCTACTACTGCTACAGCTAATGATGGTGATGATATAAATAATAATAATTGTAATAATTTAAAAAGTAATAACAATAATGACAAACGGATAACTTGGCAGCGTTGGGATTCGAACCCACGCCTCCGTAGAGACGTGCCTAAAACCAGCGCCTTTTTTTTTTCTTTCTTGAAAGTGTTTATTCATAATATAGACATATTTACATAACAATGCATTTTATAAATAAATAAAAACAACCTTTATACATATCAATATTATATGCATGATTAAAAGAAAACATCTTACAAACAAAAAACCCCACCAACAAACAGAACCACCACCACCCCCCACCCCCCCCCCAAAAAAAAAACACAACAAAAACCCCCCCACATAAAATGCAATTGTATAATAGCTCTTTAAAAACATAATGATCACCAAGTAATAACAATATCATTAGTCCCCGAAATTGTAACATACTTATTTGTTGAAATATATTTCTTAATAAATAGATGTTCTTTATTTGATAAACACATATGTATATAAAGAGTGTTTAACATGTTTTGAAATATTCTATCAAATAAAGTTGTACAATCTAATAAAACATCTTTCATGCTATAAATATTTCTGCGTTTATAAATTGTCATTCTTACAGCAGAAAACAATAAATGAAGAAATTTATTGTATGAACCACTCTCATTAAAACCAAATAATATCCAAGATCTCAATTTATCACCACTGAAACCTTTGTCTTTAAAGAAAACAGATATTATATTAGTTATATTTTGTAAGAACGAAATTAAGCCAGGACAATCCAAAAACCAATGCTCAATATTTTCAGATAAAAAGCCACATATCAAACACAAATGTGAATCAATTTTTCCTATTTTAAATAATTTATCCGCAGGCCATAAAATATTATGAGCCAAACGAAAATCAAGATCAATACTAATATTGTTTTTATGATTAGAATTAATATTTGACAACAGTATGTCTTCTTCATTATTATATCCTAAATTATCCCAATATGTTAATGATACTGGCGGCTTAAAACATTTATCAATTAACATGGTATAACATAATTTGGAAGTAAACGTCATAGGTGAAACTATATTACTTCCATTACTAATTGATACAAATTCATTCGCTAAATCAAAATACTCAACCTCTATTATAGTTTTCCATTCTTGCGGTAACGCTAATAAAATACTATTATACATATCAACAATAATATTTTCTCTAATTTCAGGTAAAATATCATGAATGATTTCAATAATTGCATTACAAGGTAAGAATCCTGTGGAATAACAATAAGCTATATCAAAAACTGTACATATACCGGATTTAATAAATATATAATTGTTTAGTAATTTACCATTGGAACGTATAAAATCATTATTAAACAATGGTTGCATAAGTATATGTTCTACAATAGTTGGTTGTATTCTATTATTGTCACTTATGCTATTAAAAGCTAATAACAATTCAGCATAAACAGGAGGCATTGTATCTAAGTTTCGTTTGGTATGTTTTATGAAAAACACACTGTGCCTCAGGTGCATACTATTATACTGTAAAAGAAAATAATTAAGAAAATCTTTCCATATAGACTTACACTGTGGATCTAAAAACTTTTTAAGCCATTTTAATCTGAAGGCTTGACATTTTAAATCAATGCAAGGGAAATTAAGTCCTCCTTGATTAATTCGTCCAATTATAGTAGTGTATTTTATCTGTGATGGTTTCTTATCCCATAAAAAATCTAAAATTAAATTGTTCAACCTTTTTTTTCGCCCAATTTGGAATTACTTGTAAATTTAAAACATACCATACTCTTGAAACTAAAAGTGTATTAATAACTACAGATTTACCGTGTAACGTTAAATTACGCATTTTCCACAAATTCAATATATTTTGTATTTTATCCCATTTCTCTTGCCAGTTATAAATATCACACATGTCTCTGTTCGGTCCCAGAAACACGCCTATCACGCGCACTGCGTCATGCTTAAACTGAACGGGAATATCGGCAAGAAACTCCAGATCAGGTTGACCTACATTCACTAACAATAGCTCTGACTTTTCAATGTTAACCTTTGCTCCAGAGCACGCACAGTATCGGGAAATTGATTTGAAAGTATTTATAACGGACTGCTGATTCTGCAACGTCAAGTTTACATCATCAGCGTGTTGATACATCAAAGAGGTAATATCAGTATTTTTATTGTTGTCACGGGGATTCTATAATTCCCGTAACTGAATAAAACACGATTATCAAAATATCTCTCCTAACTGTATATCTATTAGATCTCTCTGTAACAGGCTGTTAAACCCTAGTATGGCTCGTCTCTAGGTATGATCAGAGATACGATCTTATATAAAGTATATATTATTATAGCACGTTTAGCTCACTAGAAACACAACAAAACACAATACACTTTGGAATCTGTATTATCCTACGCTGACAAATGTACAGCCGTAGTAGTTAATTAATAACAGCAATAATAACAACCCAGAACTGATCACTTAATTAGTTAATCTCTAGGTGTCTAGTTACACAATATGCGAATCACTTCACCGTTACACCACACCCACGCGTGTGATAATTGAGAAACGCTTCCAGGAGAAGTTAATTAATAAAGGAATTACAACACCATTCCTAACTGGTTAATTTTTAATTACCCTTACTACTCGTTCAGTAACGTGTGATAATTTAGGAACGCTTCCAGGGGAACTTAATTAATAAAGGAATTACAGCTCTATTCCTAACGGGTTAATTTTTAATTAACCCTAACTACTCATTCAGTAACCTTATAACACAGAATTAATACTGGTACCTATCACAATAAAGACAATAACCTACAGTTTACCTAGGTCGTCTAGGATGACTGGCTAAGCTTTATATTACCAAATACTCGTATAATGTTAGAACAAAAAGTCTACGATTTACTTCGTCAGATGACCGAAGACACTGTCTAAAGAATATTGGTATAATACAGTATTAAAATATTTAAAGTCACATCAATCACATCAAGGTTATACACAGAGCAGAAATGATATTTACCAAAGTCCAAACGGACTAACGTTCCCTGGGAGCCTTCCTATTCTGGTTCTCCTCGATATCTCTAAAAACTAGCTATTTATTATAAAATCAGAATTCGCCTGGGGGTACAAGGCGGTACCTCCCCCTATCATCTGATATTTCACCTCTACTAGCGTCGGGATATTTCTCTCTGATCGTCAGACTTACTGACGCCATCGTCGCCAAATCACGGTTGTAAAAACCGCACTCGCAGAGGTATTACGTAACTACTCGCCACATGGCCTCCACAGCTGGACTAAGTGCATATTGGAATGCCCGATCGCGCGAAGTATTACGTAACAAGTTGCCCAGCTAGCTAAGTGCAATTAAACTGCACACGGCCCTCTAACACAATTAAAATCGCCACAGGCGAAAACAAATTTAAGAGCATGTCCCGTCACAATTGTAATTCCCTGAATATTAGAATGTTTCAACAAAATATTTAAAGGTTCACTAACAATGACATAAAATCGAAGATAAGGGACATCCCTGCCTTACGGAACGTTCTATTTTAAAGAAGGGGGACAGATGTCCATTACATTTAATAGTACTTGAAATATCATTATACAATATTTTAATCCAATTAATAAATGTATGGCCAAAACCAAATTTTTGCAAAGTACTAAACAAGAATTCATGAGACACTCGATCAAAAGCTTTTTCTGAATCAATATTTAATACATATAAAGGTATATTTTCGAGTTCACTGTAATATATAATGTCTCTAATAGCTGCAACATTTTCCGATATATCTCTACCAGGTACAGAATATGTTTGTTCAGGGGAGATAATTCTGTCAAGAGATAATTTAATTCTTAATGCTAAAACCCTTGCTATAATCTTGTAATCGACATTAAGTAAACTGATTGGTCTTCAGTTTTTTTAATGTCTTTTATCACCTTTATTCTTGAAAAATAATGAGATAGCACCCCGCTTCATGGTTCTTGACAATTCACCCTTATCTTCAATATTTTTGACAACTTTAAAAAATAATGGACCAATGTCCTTCCAAAAATGAAGATAAAATTCAACAGTTAATCCATCTAAACCAGGAGATTTATTTCTAGACATTCCTTTTAAGGCATTATATAATTCTTTAAGAGTTAAATTATCATCACAATTATTTTTATCTTCTTCTAAAATATTATTATTAATTAAACCTAATATGTTATCTTTCTCATTTTGATAAATTTCTTCTTTCTTATACAAATTTGAATAAAATCTAACTTCTTCTTTAAAATAGGTAAAGTTCCATTAACCATGGTTCCATCATTTAAAATTAATTCTTTAATAGTATTTTTATTTTGTTTATGTTTTTCCAAATTTAAAAAATAACTTGTATTAATCTAATGCCCAGCTGGACTTTGATCTTAGAATAGCACCATGACATTTATTTTCTTCATAAATTTAATTTTTTTCTTTTAATTCATAAATTAAAGTATAATCATAATCATTATTTTTATAGGCCAAATTATATTCTTTTTCCAATTTATTATGTAAATCCCAATAAATTTTGTTTTCCATTTGATGTTTCTTGATGGAAAAATCCCTAGCACATTTTTTAATTTTATATTTTAAAGTGTTCCACCATATCAAAATATTATTATTAATAAGAGGATCACTATTAGCCTGAACTAAAATCTCTGTAATTTTGCTATTCAATTCTAGATCTTTGAGTAATGTATTATTAAAAATCCATACCCCAGGTCCTCTTTCTACCTCTGACATATCAATTCTAATACATACAAAACTATGATCACTAAAAGTAGTATGTTTAATATAACAAGTAACAACATTATGAATCATTAATCTACTACATAAAATATAATCTATTCTACTTTGTTTTAAATTGCCTTCAACAACTTGACTTCTGGTATAAGATCTTTTATCTGGATGCTTATATCTCCATGTCAACTAAATTACAATTTTGACTAAATTCTCTGAATATTTGTGAACTTTGTTTATTAAAATGCATATTTGCAAGCCTATCTAAATTATTATTCATTATTTCATTATAATCTCCTGAAATAATATTAAAATCTTCAGAACATATGTATTGTTGAAAGCAATCAATTTTTTTTAATTCTTTCTGTAACACAATTAGGTGCATATATACTAAACACATTCACCTGTTTGTCATGTAAATTAATGCAAACTTTAATACACCTTCCTGTCAGTTCATCACTTAAAACAGCCCATGATGTAACATTCAATTTATAAGACTTAGAAACCAAAATAGCTACTCCCCTAGAATGACAATCATCTGCATTATTATAATAGATATCCCCATCCCACATATATTTATTGTGTTCAATAAAATTATCATCCACATTTAAAGTCTGCAAATAAGAAAAAAACATTTAGTAACTTGTTTTTATTTCTTAAACCATTGGCATTAAGTGATAGTAGAAAAAGTGAAATGATAACAAGTATTGAGGAGTAGCTTTTCTGGTTGAAGTCTGTGAACTTGACTGTTTAAAAAAGAAATGATTCTTTATTCACTAATCTCAACTTTTTTATATTTTTCATGTTTCTTTTTTGCACTTTCTATATTTGGTTTCACTTTGATTTTATTTCTTCTTCTTCCAACTTTTGTACCACTTTTGACACTTGTTTGTGAATCAACCATATCATCATTATCATCAAAATCATCATCATTATCATCAACAATTTTTATTTTGTCCATATTACTTACATTTTCTTCACTCTGAGAAAAGCAAGTATCAACAACCTGTACATGTTTTTTTGCCTGTGATATTATCTTTTTCTGTTATTTCATGGCTACAGATATTAAACCTCAACTTTTTCAGTTTGTTTATCAACCTCAATGTTTACATCCAAATCATCATCAGTGTTTTGTGTTCTTACTTCTTTATGACTTCCATCTAATTGCACATATTCACTAAGCATTTGCATGTCATCAGGAACATCTTCATCATTATGATCTGGTTCACTCCTACATACACAAGCAAACATCCACTTTCTGCAGTCCACACATCTATCTTCAATACAGTCAAACCTCATGTGACCCTTCATGTTGCATCTCTTACAGACAACATCAGGACATTCCCTGATCAAGTGATCTGGACTGTGACACAGATTACACAGCTTGACCTGGCCATCATGGATTACTCTCACATATGAGGAACCAACTGCTGACTCAAATTTTAGAGAATATGGCAGAGATTTTACTTCACCTGTAAACTTGACTCTAAAATATCTTGTTCCATCAGTTACAGTAGGTTTGTCCTTTAAAAACGTCCTGTGTATTGGAGATTGTATTTCACATCCAAAACTCTCAATCTTCTCCACAATTTCCTTGTCAGTAATATATGATGCCATATGTAACAACGACACCACTGTTGTTTCACTAACAATAGGCTTCACCTCATAGCTATGCTTTTCCACACAACATTTATCACCAATAATCTGTAAACAATCCTCATCCGACATGGTTATTTCATAAGAGTTATTTCCCCTTGGAATCACTGCATAACAGCTATGTTCACCACATACTTTTTCAATTTCATCCAAAATACTGCCAACATCAATCTTAACATTGTCTTTACCACTAATTGTAATAGTAGCCTCTTTTGTGTATTTTCTCAAATGGCTTAGCAAATTCTCATCATATCGTTTTTTCTTTTTCTCACCTTTATTCACTTGAGTCCAAAGTCCAGCATCATGATCCTCAGTAATGGCGTCCTTCTCCGCCATTATTGTCAGTATGCGACTTTGAGGCGTCTGCCTCTAAGTCACAAAAACAACTCCAACACACAGAATAACTGGTATAACACAACCAGACAATGAAATATAACTTTACGTGGAAAATATCCGTCAACACAAATACACAAACCACAAAAATCACCAAAAAAGATGAGAGCTTCAAAAACACGTCTTCTCCTTATCAAAACAAGGGAGACCACCCACACTGGTGCCTAAAACCATCGCCTTAGACCACTCGGCCACGCTACCACAAAGACGACTGTTAGCAACAGACATGCTACTAAACGGACAGTTTCTCGTTTGACATTGTTTTGGTTTGTGCAGTTATTTATTTAAACTCAACAACAGTATTAAAAAAAAAAAAAATCTGTTTTGTATAAGATGATTAATTAATCACTCTCTAGTGGTGTCGTTAAACAAAACAAACTTCTGATGATGGTGGTGGTGATTATACTACTACTACAGCTACAGCTAATGATGGTGATGATATAAATAATAATAATTGTAATACTTTAAAAAGTAATAACAATAATGACAAAAGCATAAATTGGCAGCGGTGGGATTCGAACCCACGCCTCCGTAGAGACTGGTGCCTAAAACCAGCGCCTTAGACCACTCGGCCACGCTACCACAAAGACGTCTGTTGGGAACAGACATGCTACTGGACGGACAGGACAGTTTCTCGTTTGACATTGTTTTGGTTTGTGCAGTTAATTGTTTAAACTGTGAAAAATAGTATTAAAAAAATTATCTGTTTTGTATAAGAGTTATACATATATTTTGTTGTAATGAAGAGTTTAGACAGACAACAGCTATTCGAGGTGAGTGGTCAGTAAAATAAGTCAGCTGAACTGTGGATTGGTGCCGGCACCTAGATACGAACCCATAAACCACCAGTTTTACTAACACGTCATCGAGCCCAGTTCATTTATTTGTTCTCCAGTTCCTAGCTGTCATAAGCAACACACCAAAGTTAAGTTATGAAACAATCTTGATATTGGATTACAGACGTCATGCCTATTAATGTCAAACGTTTTCATGGTAGCGTGGCCGAGCGGTCTAAGGCGCTGGTTTAAGGCACCAGTCTCCCCGGAGGCGTGGGTTCGAATCCCACCGCTGCCAAATAGTTATTTTTTTTGTATATTAGTCCCCTACCGGTCCAACCGGGGTGATTTTGTTGTGATAAGATGTGTTTCAGAGTGCTCTTGTTTTTTTCGTTTTTTTTTTATTGTTTGGAGATGTGTGTTTTGGTTTTTTCTTTTGCTGAAATGCGAGAGACTTGATCTTTTTTTGATACGGAAAGTTGTGTACTGTCAGGGTTTTTTTTAGTTTAAAAAAAAAAAAAAATCTTACTTTTGTGATATCGACTTCGGTCAACGGTGTAGAGAAGAGGCCCATTTTGGGTGCGAGGTACAAGAAGGAATGCACAGTTTTTATTGATGTATTGGGTAATCTAAAACACAACATTGATGACATTTACAAAGCTTTGGAAGATATTACTGGTGAGAATACAGTTTTGGCGATTGTTCCCAAGTATGCTAACATTCTGGATGTGACTTTTGATTGTGAAGAAAATGCAAGGTTGGTAGTCGATGGCTTTTGTTTTGATGGACATGAGTTTAACTGTAGCATGTTGTTTTCTGACACAGTGGTGGTGTCCTTTATGCATTTACCAGCACATGTAACTGATGATGACATTGTCATGAAACTAAATGAATACAAGATTGCGGTAGTATCTGACATTAAAAGGAGGAAACATGCTGGACTTCCCATTTTTGATGGAACACGTTATGTGAGGGTGAAATTTTCGAAAAATGTCAAATCGATGCCATATTCTGTGAAGTTTGATACTGCAGAAGGACCCATGTTTTTTTCGGGTAATACACAGTGGACAAACAAAAGTATGCTAGAACTGTTTATCAGATTCACATGTCATGAAGTTTTGTCCAGATATTGTGTGCAATTTTTGTAAACAAACTGGCCATATAAAGCAGTTTTGTGAAAAGTTGAAGTGCGGTGCGTGCAATAAGAGACATTCTCAATGTAGTTGTGTGGACAGAAGTAGTGATGAATGTGATTCTGATGTGGAATACACAAGTGATGGAGAGGATCATAGTTCTGATGAAGAAAATATGGACGATGAGATAACTGAAAAAGACATTTCGATCCATAAAGGAGCCCCGTCATTAAAGCATGCCAAGCCAGCTAAAAACAATGAGCCAGTTAGAGGAACAAAGACAGTTGATGGAAAGAAATCGGATTATACTAGTGTGAGGCGAGTGAGTGATTCACCTGTTAAAAACAGAAGCTCAGATGTTGTGAATGAAAGAACACAGACAATGGGTGACCGCTTACCACGCACGGACAGAGACTCATCAGAGAACACTGAACACCATGATTCTCAAAACAGACAATACAGAAGGAGGTGAATGGTTGATCGACCCAATGAAGCATTTATCAGGAGGTTAGCTGAGGAAACAAAAAGAAAAGGAATACACACTGATCGAAATGGAAAAAAATTAAAACCTGTATAGAACTTTAATTGCTGGTGTTTATAAAACAGACTTTTGAAAAGTTAATGAAATTACTATTCTTTAATTTATCTTTTGAATTTTTATAAGAAATTATGATAAGTATATATATTAATGGATGAAATCAGTATGAACGAGCGCGAGAGTTCAGAGTAGTTCAGTGAATGGTTCTTGTGTGTGCGTGTTTATTGGTTTAATATATATTTTATTTATTGAATATGCATTGTTGAATTTGTAAGGCATTTGGGTTAAGGCACGAGTCTCCTCGGAGGCGTGGGTTCGAATCTCACCGCTGCCAAACAAATTTTTGTTTTTGTATATTAATCCCCTACCGATCCAACCGGGGTTGGGGGGACTATAGGTTTCTGCCAGTCTGTCATATAGTTTTCCGGATACTTTTGTTGCAATGCCTCGAGATATCGAGCTGAAATGTTGTGCATTTTCTTTTTCATGTACTATTACAGATCAGGTTTGATTTTCATGATGATTTACCTAGTTTTGATAGAAGTATGGCCCTTTAACTTAAGAAATACCAAAATAGGTTGGACTCGTCATTGCGTTAGCAGTACTCTCAGAATACTTGTTCTCAGATGCAAACAGTCTATAGAGAAATACTTCAGTCCACAAAGGGGCCCCATTGTGAAAACGAACTAAAGTCAAACAATACGTCGTGTGACAAAGAAACAACATTTGTCAATTCCATTACAGGTGAAAACGAAACTCCACAGTAAACAAGTGTTAACAATTAGATTAATAGTGAGTGTTTCACTAAAACAAGCTTACACTGGTAAAACACTCGCCTGCAACTTCCAAGAAAGATACACTTTATGTAGTGTTTACTTCGCCCGTAGGAGGATTGTCACTTCCACGGAAGATACACCTTATCTAGTGTTTACTTCGCCCGTAGGAGGACTGTCACTTCCGTGGCAAATACACCTTATCTAGTGTTTACTTCGCCCGTAGGGGACTGTCACTTCCACGGAAGATACACGTTATCTCGTGTTTACTTCGCCCGTAGGAGGACTGCCACTTCCATGGCAGATACACCTTATCCATTGTTTACTTCGCCTGTAGGAGGACTGTCACTTCCACGGAAGATACACCTTATCTATTGTTTACTTCGCCCGTAGGAAGACTGTCACTTCCACGGAAGATACACCTTATCTAGTGTTTACTTCGCCCGTAGGAGGACTGTCACTTCCCAGAAAGATACACCTTATCTATTGTTTACTTCGCCCGTAGGAGGACTGTCACTTCCACGGAAGATACACCTTATCTAGTCTTTACTTCGCCCGTAGGAGGACTGTCACTTCCACGGAAGATACACCTTATCTAGTGTTTACTTCGCCCGTAGGAGGACTGTCACTTCCGTGGCAGATACACCTTATCTATTGTTTACTTCGCCTGTAGGAGGACTGTCACTTCCACGGAAGATACACCTTATCTAGTGTTTACTTCGCCCGTAGGAGGACTGTCACTTCCCAGAAAGATACACCTTATCTAGTGTTTACTTCGCCCGTAGGAGGACTGTCACTTCCATGGCAGATACACCGTATCTATTGTTTACTTCGCCTGTAGGAGGACTGTCACTTCCACGGAAGATACACCTTATCTAGTGTTTACTTCGCCCGTAGGAGGACTGTCACTTCCATGGCAGATACACCGTATCTATTGTTTACTTCGCCTGTAGGAGGACTATCACTTCCACGGAAGATACATCTTATCTAGTGTTTACTTCGCCCGTAGGAGGACTGTCACTTCCACGGAAGATACACCTTATCTAGTGTTTACTTCGCCCGTAGGAGGACTGTCACTTCCCAGAAAGATACACCTTATCTATAGTTTACTTCGCCCGTAGGAGGACTGTCACTTCCATGGAAGATACACCTTATCCAGTGTTTACTCCGTCCGTAGGAGGACTGTCACTTCCACGGAAGATACACCTTATCTAGTGTTTACTTCGCCCGTAGGAGGACTGTCACCTCCACGGAAGATACACCTTATCTAGTGTTTACTTCGTCTGTAGGAGGACTGTCACTTCCCAGGAATATAACCTTATCTAATATTTACTTCGTCTATAGGAGGACTGCCAGGGGTTCATCATACATCTGACGGAATTGCATTGTAAGAGATTGGTTATAGTAGCTTAATTTGTTTTTCTTCAGGAACGATGATGGGTGATGACACTACGGTCTTAGTCATCCTTTAACTGGTTTGAAGGTAGCCCGAGTCCGGAGTTTGCCGAAGCTTAGCTGAATGTGCTTGCTGTCGGGTTTCTTTCTGTAGGTAGTACTAAATCAAATAACTTCCGGCTGGGTCAAAGTTCGAGATGCACCCAACTTTTGATAGAGAAGTAAACACCACAAGTCCTGTGATTGGTTATAAATGTGAGTGTGTTGGTTGTAAAATATAATAGTTTCATCTGGGTAAAACAAATATGCAATTTTATTTCATCTAGTACCAATGTGTCAAGTAGCCTTGTGCTTGAAACATGTATGGGGTACCTGTAAAAAAAGTACTGGAATTTTGTGCGGAACTAGGGTAGTCATAGACGCTACCCTTTATCTCAGAAACAAGCAGCTTGACTCCCAATTTTTTCTGATTCACTTTAAGTGTGAGGGGTAGTAGTATTTATATCCGTGACGTTAATGTCGATTGATACGCTGCAGGTAGGAGTTTTAGCCACATATGTCACTATTGTCGTCTATGGGATTTGATTTGGTAGTATACACCCTGCAGTGTGCGTAATAGTGATTAATATGTGGATTTTGTTTTAATCAAGTAACTCGAAAATTGTCGAGTATTTGACGTCAAATATAGGATTGTTGTGCCAGGGGTTTATCATAAATCTGACGGAATTGCATTGTAAGAGATTTGTTATAGTAGCTTATTTTTTTCCAGGAACGATGATGGGTGAGGACACTGAGGTCTTAGTCATCCTTTCACTGGTTTGAAAGATGCCAGTGTCTTTGGAAATCTGACGAAGATTTGGTTGCCTATGATGGTAAGTAGTTACCCAATGTACAACGTCTTTGGATGACAGGGATTTATCTGTGTACTGTACGAATTGTAGATCTCTAGAGCGGGGTTGAGCTTGCTCGAACAACGCTAACTCCTTTTTCTTTTTGTATCCACAATTTGGATAACAGCTGGTTGTGGGAAGATATTGATTTTATGAGAAGCCGTTTCTGTTCAATATTTATCCGTGTGTAGGACCTTCACTTCGGAAATCACTTTCAAATCTCGGAATGTCGCAGATCGTTTGCTCAAATCAATTGTAACCTTGTCTAGCATTTCTGGTTATGTGGCAGTTCACCAAACCCAGTTATCGACAATGAATCTGTAATTGATACCGGGTCTGTTTACACTGCACTTGCTTATCTAATATCACACACAGACACACACACACACACACACACACACAGACACACACACACACACACACACACACACACACATCGTCCTTTGCCCTGTTTTGGTGAGGTTTCTGTTTCGGTGGTTGCGTCGTTTGTGCGCAACAGTACGTACATTTGAATAGTTTTGATGAATTTGACTTTTGCATGGGGACAGTAATTTGAAAGAAAACTTTAATTTTATATATATATATATATATATATATATAGATATATATATATATATATATATATATATATATATATATATACATGTATACGTCTTTTCTCAGCTGTACTCGTATCTGGTTATTGAAGTCACATGACTGTCACGGCGTCTGCTGGTAAAACTCTCTTTACAGATACTTGCCAAAAATATATGGTCCTTATACGTTTTAATATACATATCTTTCTGGATATCTGTTCATATATTTATTAAAACTCAGAATGCGTCTTACATATTTTTTTAAGCAAACAATTTTACCATTATAACCATTAATTTGATCTACTAATAATACGATTGTAAAGCATCATATTTGTTATATTCGGGTTCCTAAAATGTTGTCTGTTAACATTGGTTCTCGAGGACTCCATTTTGTAATTTGCCTTAAGATATTTAAAATCTTTCTTTTATATATAACTTATTATAAGTGCATGTTCTGTTGAACAACATACATGTTTTGATAAAACATTGAAACATTTTGTGTTAGAAATGTTTGCTGTATCACTAACCGAAACAGGTTACGTAGTTAACAATATTTACTGCCGACGCATGCTACGGTTTTGGTCGTACGTGCGATAAACTTAGCTACGTAGCGGCTAGTTTAGTGCTCATGTTAAGCGTAGAAATACTAATAAAAAGGTAGGTATTTGAATAACAACTGTCTGTTTATTAATATTGATATGCTTTAGAATCGAATGCTCACCGAAACTGGTTCACCCATGCATAGGCGTCGATCCAGTTTTAAAAGTGGGGGGGACTGATACATATACATATATTTTTATTTTTTTGCAGGGGGGGGGGGGGGGGGGGGGGTCGAGGTGCATCGCGAAGGAACGGTGCACTCTCGATGGCCTTCGCACAGATGAGGTGCGTGATGTGTGCACCGCAATGCGTGTAGTTTGCCAGTGGTTGTACTTTCTTGATCAGTGCTTGGCAGCCTTGGTATTTGCCCGACATATTGCTGGCTCCGTCATACGTTTGCGCTCTCAGATGCGTGATTGGGAGGTTGAGTCTGAGCAACGCGTCTTGCAGCATATTGCTGAGGCTGGCACCAGTCGTCTCAGATACGCTGTACAGACCGATAAAGTCCTCGTGAACGTCGTAAGCGTCGTCTATATATCGCACGCATATTGCCTCCTGTTCAACGCCTTGGATGTCTTGGGTTCCGTCGACAATGACTGCAAAAAGGCCCACGTTCTTGCAAATATTTCGCAGCACCATGTGTGCCATGATTTTTAACAGTTCGTTTTGCACGGCAACGCTTGTGTATGAAGTTGTGCGTGTCAACCACCTCTGTAACACGACGTCATCGTTGCTCCGCAGCTCTAACAACTTCATGAAGTTACCGTCGCTTGACTCTTTGCCGCGTATTGCCAGTCCCTGCTGCGCTAGATACTGGACGGTCGTCACAATCTTCAGCAGAGCGTTGCGCGCCTTCGTTTGTTCTTCAAGATGGTGCGTACTTAACTGTGCGTCAACGTCGTTGTTGGAAGACCGGAATTTCAGGTTGCTATGAGAAATATGTGCAGATGTCTTTTCGTGGATTTTGAATTTCTAAATTGCCTTCTTCCAGTTGCAAAATCCATTGGAAACAAATGTGTCCTCTGAACACCGCGCCATGCCGGCCAAGTCCATGCATACTGCTTCAGCACAAGTAAAGCAGAGTACTCCGCTAACGTTAGCGTCAAAGTGGAGCCATGGAAAGCTATTGAACCACGCGCGCTGAAAACATAGCGTTCGTTTAGCGAGCCGTTGCACCGGCATGCAGTTGACGTCCCGTGGCTGGTACGGCACTGGCGGTAAGATGGGCAACCGTGTCTGAGAAGTGACTCTTTTCTCTGTTTTTTCTTTAACATCTTCACCAACAACTTCGACATTTGAATCCGGTGTCGTCCCTACTCGCAAAAGAGTCTGGGCATGGCATGGTATGGCAGTGAAGAACTTTTTAATGTCCATGGTAGTTTTTCTACGGTATACTATCTCCGTTAGCGTTTCGTCCTGGACGATGCAGTTTGCCAAATAACCTGCGTGTAATTCATCAAATTCGAATTGTTGTATCAAATAGCATGTCAAAATAACCGGATATAAGCCTATGGGTACAATGATAATTGACGAATACATTGTATGCAAAATATTCGTTATTAGATTCCTGGAGACTGGAGTAGTTGTTTTTCCGACGATATAACCACGGCCGGTCTATAACAACTAAACTAGTGACCATCATCTACCTAGCGCGCATGCGCTATTGGTAGTTTGATCCGATGTCCTTGTTTCAAAATAAAATAAACGCATTTTTTTCAGAATAAAAAAAAAAAATAATAATTAAACAATATTATTTACTTGACAAATTAACAAATATCGCTAGTAACCATTATTTATATAACTTTCGTTCCGTCTTTCCTTTACGTGTTTTATTTTATTATTAATTTCAAATGTCTTTCATTGGGTTTTTCAAATTATAAAAAAGTAGTCGCCAGTACTGAACATTTCTGGTGTTACATTTGTATAGACTTTCTGCCCCAACACTTGGGTATAATTATTTCAAATTACACATCACTACCTAAGTTTATAGATTGATATTTCTATTGATGATGAAAGAGAGAGAGAGAGAGAGAGAGAGAGAGAGAGAGAGAGAGAGAGAGAGAGAGAGAGAGAGAGAGAGAGAGCATATATATTATTATTCAAAATAGCATATACACTTAGTGACATAATGCTAAGAGTAAATCAGCAATACCTGTTATTTATATGAAGTTCGAAACCAATTAGTCAATTTCAGTATAAAAGAAAGAACCATTAAGTTTTAATAGTTATTTTTACTTAACCAATAACGCATATTTAGATACCGTATAACCGGAAACATTTCGAGGTTTTTCATTTTCGAGGTTTGGTCAATTTGAAATGGGCGTGTTTTTATTTTCATGTTTTAGCAAATCTGGTTTGCGAAAATTTAGTTATTGTTGTTAATTAAAAGTTCAACATCGGCTTCGAGTTGCTTAAAATCGCCGGAGCATAACGTGAAACAACAGAACACTCAATTGCAAGTGGTTAAGGCGGTATCCTATTGGCGAGACAACTGATGACAAGACGTTTATTTAAAGCCAATTACGATTGGTGTGAGAAGTGTTCTAAGTCAGACAGTGTGGTGTTTGATGTTTAATCTGAGCTCGACATGTTCATTCATACTCGTATACAGTAAGCTGGCTCAGTCTATTCTCTTGTAGTTTCCTGTGGTCTGCGGTGCTCTGCGCATGGCAGGAAATATCAGGAAATAAAGTATTTCGGTAAATAGTTATTTTAATAATTTTATTATATAGTGGGCACAATGAATATTTGTGATTTATTTGGGGATATCTTCAACTATTTTCAAGGTTTAAAATAAAAACTACTACAAATAGATTGTAAAATAATTAGTATATTTACTACCAGTCTAGTGTGGGAACATAAGAGCCGGCACTCCAAAGCGAAATGCCAAATGGTGATCAGTTACGCTATATATACTAGAACATATTTGTTTCGTCTGAAAAAAGTGGGGGGGGGACATTTCCTATGCTGTCCCCCCCAAGCTGAAAAGTGAGGGGGACGTGTCCCCCCTGTCCCCCACCGATTGACGCCCATGCACCCATGATATATGTGTATATATATATATATATATATATATATTGGCGTAAATAACTGGCGTAAGTATCTATATTTGACTTTGAGTTCGTCTTTTATTTCTCGCTCCAGCCAGTGCAACACAACTGATATATTAAAGGCCGTGCTATGTGTTATCCTGTCTATGGGATGTTGCATATAAGAGATACCTTGCTCATAATGGATAAAATGTAGCGGGTTTCATTTCTTAGACTATATTTCAAAATTACCAAATGTTTGACATCCAATAGCTGATGATTAACAAATCAATGTGCTCTTTTTTTTGCGGTTGTCTTTAAAAATAAATTCATTATTGTGGCGTATAAATCAGCCACTTTAATAACTGCTGAAATCTACCCCCCCCCCCCCCCCCCCCCCCCGATCCGTTGTAACAGTCCTGATTCCACAATGGTTTTTCAAGAGCAACAAGCCAAATCATCTGTCAATAGTTGGGTAATAAGAAAGACATACACACAAAAAGAAAACCACTCTTTAATAAGAATGCAAACGTACTCCCTGACTAAATCAATTGTTTATACGGTAGCGTGGCCGAGCGGTCTAAGGCGCTGGTTTGACTTCCGGTTGTGTATTTGTTATGATAAGACGTGTTTCAGAGTGCTCTTGGTTTTTTCAGTTTTTATTGTTTGGAGATGTGTGTTTAGTTTTTTACTGAAATGCGAGAGACTTGATCTTTTTTTGATAGGAAAGTTGTGTATTGTCAGGTTTTTTTTTTTTTTTTTTTAGTTTTTAAAAAAATCTGACACTTGTGATGTCGACTTCGGTCAACGGTGGAGAGAAGAGGCCCATTTTGGGTGCGAGGTACAGGAAAGAATGCACAGTTTCTATTGATGTTTTGGATAATCTAAAACACAAGATTGATGACATTTACAAAGCTTTGGAAGATATTACTGGTGAGAATACAGTTTTGGCGATTGTTCCCAAATATGCTAACATTCTGGATGTGACTTTTGATTGTGAAGAAAATGCGAGGTTGGTAGTCGATGGTTTTTCGTTCAATGGACATGATTTTAACTGTAGCATGTTGTTTTCTGACACAGTGGTGGTGTCTTTTATGCATTTACCATCATATGTAACTGATGATGACATTGTCAAGAAACTAAATGAATACAAGATTGCGGTAGTATCTGACATTAAAAGGAGGAAACATGCTGGACTTCCCATTTTTGATGGAACACGTTATGTGAGGGTGAAATTTTCGAAAAATGTCAAATCGATGCCATATTCTGTGAAGTTTGATACTGCAGAAGGACCCATGTTTTTTCGGGTAATACACAGTGGTCAAACAAAAGTATGCTGGAACTGTTTATCTGATTCACATGTCATGAAGTTTTGTCCAGATATTGTGTGCAATTTTTGTAAACAAACTGGCCATATAAAACAGTTTTGTGAAAAGTTAAAGTGTGGTGAGTATAACAAGAGACATTCTCAGTGTAGTTGTAAGGACGGTAGAAGTAGTGAGGAATGTGTTTCTGATGTGGAATATACAAGTAATGGAGAGGAACACAGTTCTGATGAAGAAAATATGGACGATGAGGTAATTGAAAAAGTAATTTCGATCCCTAAAGGAGCCCCGTCAGTGAAGCATGCCAAGCCAGCTAAAGACAATGAGGAGGTTAGAGGAACAAAGACAGAAGAAGGAAAGAAATCGGACAATACTAGTGTGAAGCGAGTGACTGATTCACCTGTTAAAAACAGAAGCTCAGATGTTGGGAATGAAAGAACCGAGACAATGGGTGACCGCTTACCACGCACGGACAGAGACTCATCAGAGAACACTGAACACCATGATTCTCAAAACAGAAAATACAGAAGGAGGAGAATGGTCGATCGACCTAATGAAGCGTTTATCAGGAGGTTAGCCGAGGAAAGAAAAAGAAAAGGAATTGACACTGATCCAAATAGAAAAAAATTAAAACCTGTTTAGAACTTTAATTGCTGGTGTTTAAAAAACAGACGTTTGAGAAGTGAATGAAATTACTATTTTTTAATTTATTTTTTTGAATGTTTATAAGAAATGATGATAATATATATATAGTAATGGATGAAATCAGTATGAATGAGCGCGAGAGGTCAGAGTAGTTCAGTGAATGGTTCTTGTGTGTGCGTGTTTATTGCTTTAATATATATTTTATTTATTGAATGTGAATTGTTGAATTTGTAAATAAAAAAAATAAAAATAAAAAAAAGGCGCTGGTTTAAGGCACCAGTCTCCTCGGAGGCGTGGGCTCGAATCCCACCGCTGCCAATTATATAAACATATATAATATGTTTATTAATTTCTTTTTAATTTCAATTCATATTGGTATAGACTGATTGTACTTGATTTTTTTAAATGGATTTATAATTCATCTGTTCCATTTGGATACAGACTTATTATACTTGATTTTTTTGAATGGATTTATAATTCATCTGTTTTTGGATACAGACTTATTATACTTGATTTTTTAACGAAGCGGACTCATAACACTTTTTGGGAAAAATATCCGCCCGGTCCCCCCTTCCCCTAACCCTAACCTTAACTCCAACCCTAACCCCAACCCTAGCCCTAACCCCAGCCATAATCCCAACCCTAACCCTAACCCTAACCTTAACCCTAACCCTAACCCTAACCCTCAACCCTAACTAAAAATAATAATGGAGGGGACCGGGCGGATATTATACCACTTTTTGTTTTTGTTACGCATTGTTGACGAATCCTAGCTTGAGTTAATCATTTTGGCAAAACCACGTATTTCCGGTCGTCGTTGCGTTTGTAGTACTCAGTTGTAGACCAATCCCTCGGTCGACACTGCTTTACCGCACTCGGTGTTGTGGTGGTTAAGCAAACGGACATACGGCTGGTAGGTATTGGGTTCGCAGCCAGGTACCGGCTCCCACTTAGAGCGAGTTTTAACCACTCAATGGGTAGGTGCAAGACCACTACACAGACTTCTCTGTCACTAACCGGCTCGGTGGCGTCGTGGTGGGCCATCGGTCTACAGGCTGGTAGGTACTGGGTTCGGATCCCAGTCGAGGCATGGGATTTTTAATCCAGATACCGACTCCAAACCCTGAGTGAGTGCTCCGCAAGGCTCAGTGTGTAGGTGTAAACCACTTGCACCGACCAGTGATCCATAACTGGTTCAACAAAGGCCATGGTTTGTGCTATCCTGCCTGTGGGAAGCGCAAATAAAAGATCCCTTGCTGCTAATCGGAAGAGTAGCCCATGTAGTGGCGACAGCGGGTTTCGTCTCAAAATCTGTGTGGTCTTTAACCATATGTCTGACGCCATATAACCGTAAATAAAATGTGTTGAGTGCGTCGTTAAATAAAACATTTCTTTCTTTCTCTGTCACTAACCACTAACAGTTAATCACTAACCGCTGGCCTGAACAAACAGCCCGGATAGTTGTCAGAAGGAGAATTTCCCCATTATTAAGTTGACGCTTATGATTTAGCTAACCTGTATTTATTGGTGACCATAAATCTCACCTCCAGCCTACAATTTTATTTTAAACGTACCCTACAGTATTAAATATTTAAAAAATAAAATAAAACAACATAATGGCAGCGGTGGGATTCGAACACATGCCTAAAACCAGCGCCTTAGACCGCTCGGCCACGGTACCACAATTATAATAGATAAAACAGGAGACGTGATTGAACTAACATTTTGTTATTATTTATTATTTAAAACAAGTTTGTTTTGTTTAAAGACAACACTAGAGCACATTGATTAACTAATCATCGGCTATTGGATGTTAAACATTTGTTAATTCTGAGAAAACCCACTACATTTTTCCTAATGCAGTAAGTGATCTTTTATATGCATCTTCCCACAGACAGGATATCACATACTACATCCTTTGATCAGTTGTGTTGCAGTGGTTGGAACAAGATAACAAAAATCAGTAGAATGGATCCACCGAGGTCTTCGATCCTGCGACGCAATATTATTATGATTCCGACTTAGTTTCGTGCCTATATGCAATTAAGGTTAAAGCACGCTGCCCTGGGCACTCATGCCATTTATCTGAACTGCGGTTAAATAATGGTTAGTTAGAGAGAAGTCGGTGTAGTGGCGTTTACCTATCGGCAGGCGAACCTAGTGTAGTGTGTTCAGGGGCGTAGCGTGGTCTGGACCTGGGGGAGGGGGGGGGATTCGAATATGAACCAAGTGGACCTTTTTCTATTTTGTTTTTGCACCACCAGAAACTCCATATGTATAAACCTGTATGTTTTAGTTCTGAAAGCGGACTATATGCTTCAGCGGTGGGGTTCCCCCCCCCCCCCCCCCCCCCCCCCCCCCCCCCCCCCCCCCCCCCCCCCCCCCCCCCCCCCCCCCCCGCCCCGCCCCCCCCCCCCCCCCCCCCCAGCCTACGCCCCTGGTGTTGTGTTTAACAACACCACCAGATTACAGACATTTCTTAAATATTGGGAGGCGTGGGCATATCCCAGTGTAACGGGTCCTTGTCGACTTTCAAAGTGAAATCAGACATGATTGGGTTTTTTCGCGTTCCAACCAGTGCACCATAATTGGTCAAAGGCCGTGGTATGTGCTTTCCTATGTGTGGGAAGGAGCATATAAAAATCCCTGGCTGCACGAAGAAAAAATGTAGCAGGTTTCTTCCGATGACTACTAGTCAGAAATACTAAATGTCTGACATCCAATAGCCGATGATTAATTAATCAATGTTCTCTAGTGGTGTCGTTAAACAAAACAAACTTCTGATGATGGTGGTGGTGATTATAGTACTACTACTGCTACAGCTAATGATGGTGATGATATAAATAATAATAATTGTAATAATTTAAAAAGTAATAACAATAATGACAAAAGCATAAATTGGCAGCGGTGGGATTCGAACCCACGCCTCCGTAGAGACTGGTGCCTAAAACCAGCGCCTTAGACCACTCGGCCACACTACCACAATAGGTTCCTGCCAGTCTGTCATATAGTTTTCCGGATACTTTTGTTGCAATGCCTCGAGATATCGAGCTGAAATTTTGTGTATAGTGTGGGTGTTTTTCATGTTCTATTACAGATCAGGTAATATTTCCATGGTGGTGTACCTAGTTTTGACAGAAGTATGACTCTTTAACTTAGGAAATACCACAATATGTTGGACCCGGCATTGCTTTAGAAGTACTCTCAGAATGCTTGCTCTCTGACGCAAACAGTCTACAGAGCAAGACTTCAATCCACAAAGGGGCCCCACTGTGAAAACGAGCTAAGCCGTGTGACAAGGAAACAACTTTTTTTTTACAATTCGAGTACAGGTGAAAAAACTAACTCCACAGTAAACAAGTGTTAAACATTAGATTAATAGTGTTTCACTAACCCAAGCTTACATTGGTAAAGTACTCGCCTGCAAGTTCCCAGAAAGATACACCTTATGAAGTATTTACTTCGCCTGTAGGACGACTGCCACTTCCCTGGAAGATACACCTTATCTAGCAATCTGATTAAAATTAGCTCTACTGGTATATACCAGTAGATCTAACAGCATTGCGTGGACTCCCATGTCCAAGTGACATTTCATCTATAAATAACAATTTAAAAATCGACCAATTACACTTCGCCTTGTATTGCGTTATTCGGGAGCATACACATTCTAAAAATGGAATGGAATGGAAAATGGTTTAACGTGCACATTCAGAGCAAGCTGTTGTAGCCGGTTCCTCCGTCCAGGACAGGAAGATAAACCTAATCTAGTGGTTACTTCGCCTGTAGTAGGACTGCCACTTCCTTGGAAGATGCACCTTGTCCAGTGTTTAGTTTGCTGTAGAATGACTGTCACCTCCATGGAAGATACACCTTATGTAGTATTTCAACTGCCTGTAGGAATGTCACTTCCCTGGAAGATAAAGTTTATCTAGTATTTACTTCGCCTGTAGGATGCTGCCACTTCCATGGAAGATGCACCTTGTCCAGTGTTTATTTCGCTGCAGGACTGTCACTTCCATGAACGATACACCTTAGCTAATGTTTACTTCGCCTGTAGGTGGACTGACACTTTCAACGAATATACACCTTATCTAGCATTTACTTTGTCTGTAGGAGGACTGCCACTGGTTTACCATAAATCTGACGGAATTGCATTGTAAGGGATTTGCTATAGTAGCTTGTTTTTTCTTTCACACACACACACACACACACACACACACACACACACACACACACACACACACACACATATATATATATCGTCCGTTGCCCTGTTTTGGTAAGGTTTCTCTTTCGGTGGTTGCGTCGTTTGTGCGCAACAGTACGTACATTTGAATAGTTTTGATGAATTTGGCTTTTGCATGGGGACAGTAAACAAATGTCTGTCATATTCACATAAATGTTCGTAAAAATAAAGAAGGCAAGATTGGAATTTACATACTCATGAATATAGCACATTTCTTAATATATTTTTCCTATGATTTTTAAAGACTGTGATTTGAAAAAAAAACTTAATTAAAAACACTTTTTATGTCTGTTCTCAGCTGTACTGGTATCTGTTTATTGAAGTCACATGATTGTCACGGCGTCTGCTGGTAAAAATCTCTTTACAGACAGTTGCCAAAAATATATGGTCCGTATATATTTTAACATTTAAGTATCTTTCTGGATATCTATATATATACAGTGAAACTCCTCTAAACCGGACACCCTCAGGACCAAGTATAATGTCCGGTTTTAAGAGGCATCTGGTTCTTTCCTGCACACATATTTTAAACGGGACCATGAAAAACGTCTGGTATTGACGGAATTCCGGTTTACAGAGGGTCCGGTTTTGAGAAGTTTCACTGTATATATAT
The DNA here is from genome assembly GCF_016097555.1 of Gigantopelta aegis. Taxonomy (NCBI): domain Eukaryota; kingdom Metazoa; phylum Mollusca; class Gastropoda; order Neomphalida; family Peltospiridae; genus Gigantopelta; species Gigantopelta aegis. The sequence goes on along the minus strand of NC_054713.1, from coordinate 16,466,914 downwards.
ATATATATATATATATATATATATATATATATATATATATACTCTGTCAAAAAAGAAACGCATAGGTGATAGGGAAAGAAGTAAAGTGTTTGATTTTACAAAATATCGTGTGTTTTTTTACAATTTTGCTGAATGATCATGTTTCCTAATGTTCCTGGAATGGGACAGCATACCTAAATGCACCCTAAAACAAATTTAACGCACGTTGTGACACGTTGTGCGACAGTTGCAGGAATCGGCGTGAAATGGTCAGATTTTGGCGATTGCACGTGAAACTCGGGGAAAACAATTGGGGAAGTGATGGGTATTTAAAGCTGCAATGCTCGCAATGATGCCTCGTTTCCATTTCGACGTAGACGAGTTACAAGATGCCAATACTAAGCCTGCCGAATGGAAACAGTTAGGCGAATCGCAGTCAGCAGTCGCACGCCACATGAACGTCCATCAGAGCACCATTTCACGTCTTTGGGACAGATACCAAGTTTCAATCAGCTGAAAACCTGCCCAGAAGTGGAAGACCTCGCACAACAATTGCAGTACAAGATAGCTACATCCGGGTTCTGCACTTGCGTCACCGAACTGCAACAGCAACGAACACTGCTGGACGCATACCTGGTTTGAGTAGGGTGCCTGCACAAACCATTCGGAACCGACTTCGAGAAGCTGGTTTACGGGCTAGGACACCGTATGTTGGCCCCGTACTGCGACGTCAACATTGATATTTACGTGTTCGCTGGTGCACGAATGTACAGGGGTGAAACTTGGGAAATTGCCGGCGAGTATGGTTCAGCGACGAGTCACGTTTCCTTCTACAACCACATGATGGGACGACAACGTGTTTACAGAGGCGCAATTAACGTTTTGCTTAGCTTAGCTTAGTAACTGGTTTAACGTGTCCATATACCACTAGGGTTTCGAACACGCCTACCCCGAGTCCGGCCTCCGATAGGATCGGGGGTCTGACTCGGGAAAGGGATAACCTAACAAATAGGGTCAATTTTGAAATTTTGAATAATTATGCCAACAACTGCGTCGCCTAAGTTGACAGATTCGATGCAGTGAGTGTCATGATGTGGGGAGCCATCTCATACACCGGCAGAAGTGAACTTGTGTTCGTACAAGGCAACCTGACAGCTGTACGCTGCCGGAAGGAAATTCTTCGCAGTCACATGCTTCCCATTTTGGATCGACAGAGAGAACTCTTTCAGCAGGACAATGCCAGGCCGCATACTGCACGTGTAACAATGGATTTCCTACAGAATGAGAACAATAATGTGCTGCCATGGCCATCAAGATCGCCAGATCTCAACCCCATTGAACATCTATGGGACCAACTGGACAGACGTGTACGCCAGCGTGACCCGGAGCCTCAGACGCTCCCGCAACTGTCACATGCACTGCAGGAAGAATGGGCTAGGATTCCACGTTATTGATGCTGGTGGTGGCCACACAAGGCACTGATTTCAGCTGTTTGGTGACGAAAACGCCTCCACTGCCGTCAGTCCATAGCAAGAACATTGTGACATACTCATGTCAAATTTGATTGTGATACGATCATAAATAACTAAATTATGCCACTTTGTATTAAAGAGATAAATCCATGAATATTTCGCCTATGCGTTTCGTTTTTGACAGAGTATATATTAAAACTCAGAAACATTTTGTTTTGGACAATTTTTGCTATATCAATAACCGAAATAGGCTAGGTAGTTAACACTATTAAAGGGACATTCCTGAGTTTGCTGCAATTTTCAAGATGTTGTCGACTAACAGATACTTTTTAACGATTGTCATTACTGCATAAAATATTATTGCCTGTATATTAAGCGTGTTTCTGATTGTTCTAATATTTGTACTAGGTTAAATTTCATTTTATTTCCTAAAATATATCTTTTTCGTACGTACGAAATTATTCGAAGACAAAATCCAGTTTGGGCTTCTTACAAATATCAAGACGACCAGAAACACATTGAATGTACAGACACTGATATTCTAAACAAGAAAATATATTTAATATGTAAGTTTAATCGTAGAAATATTTTATTAGTCGGAAACATCTTAAAATGCAGCAAACTCAAGAATGCTCATGTTAAGCATAGGATTACTAGTAAAAAGGTAAACTGTTTGTTTATTAATACTGACATGCTTTAGAATCGAATGCTTATGCAGGCCTTTTACATTGAGCTATCGATGGCCCATCATCGAGTGAATCGTTGACCCGCTATAAGCCGGACATCAGGCTGGTAGGTACTGGGTTCGTAGCCCGGTACCAGCTCCAACCCAGAGCGAGTTTTAACGACTCATTGGGTAGGTGTAAGACTACTACACAGACTTCTCTCTTTCACTAACCAATAACAGCTAACAGCTAACCACTAACAGCTGTCTTGGACAGACAGCCCGGATAATTGATGTGTGTGCCCAGGACAGCGTGCTTGAACCTTAATTGGAACAAGAACTGGTGTCTTCTTTCGTGCCCATCAGCGGCTCAGTCTTACTACTGGTACATCAAAGGCAATGGTATGTGCTGTTTTGCCCATTTTGCATTTGCCCTAGTTTGACACCCAACAGCCGATGTATTTTTCGCGCTAGGGTGTCGTTAAATATCCATTAATTAGTTCTGCACATTGGAAAGTGCATATAAAACATCCTTACTGCTACTCGGTAGTAGTAGCCCAACTAAACCTAGATATGATTATGGAGCGTTGACAGTAGTGGTAAAACTACCGTTTCTGGCGCAGTTTGGCCCATTCACTTAACACGCAAGAGGTGTCACCCTCTCAGCGTCACCCTCCCAAGAGGGGATGGTGACGTCACAGCCCAGATGAATTTTGATTGGCTTACTAATGGCGATTTTTAAAAAAACGGGGAAATCCCATACCGCGCCAACTAACCAGAAAATACCACCAACACACCCACCCACCCATATTGTATACCAAGTAAAGCATAAATAATAAGAAACCATTCCATAGACACTACCAAGACATGAGTATGTCTTTGGGCATCAACATGAAGATGCATTAATATAAATGATGGCTATTGCGCTATTAATAAACAACATAAGACAGAAATACATTTTCATTATTTATTTCCCCATGTTCATCACGAGTGGGTCACAGGTCATGGGGTCCTGCGCCCACCCTTACAATCTATGTATTGATCTAATTCTAAGCATGCTCTTTGTATTTACAAGTGTTCAACGTCAGATGTCTTCACCCAAGAATTAAATTTCTTTGGCCAGTTCAACCACTTGACATAGTGTTCTTTGTTAGCACCACGTCCTCTCGTCTTTAGAATCTTCTCAACTTTCCAGAGATCGTTTTCTTTCACATCAATCTTTTGGAGTTCAGGCTGGTGAAAGGTTCCCAGAATTTCATCACCATTGTAGTCCTTCACTCGATACAGAGGTAGTCCACCGCGTAATAGGGGTTGGCTGATGGTGAAGATTTCTCCTGTCCACCTCTCATCATATTCCCGACTGAATACATTTCTCAGATGAGTGAGTTTCACTTTATCTCCAACCTTGAAACGAAGGCGCTTCTTCTTTGTTTTCACTTCTTCCTTGGGCCAATACATTTTCCACCAAATGTTGGTTTCTTTCTCAGTAGTGACTTTGTCTGAAGCCATACCGATCGTCCTGTGATAGGTGGAGTTATAGCTGTTGGCAAAACTCTGCAGATGATCGACGTACTCGTAAGACTGTTTATACGTGAAGTACCGGTATAGCCTTGTCTTGGTGGTTTTTAAAACTCTTTCTGCTACAGCCGCTTTGGTTTCATTGTTGGTGAGTAGATGTTGGATGTTCCTTTGTTTAAGAAGTCTTTGAACCTCTCGAGCTCTGAACTCTTAACCTTGATCCGTGCGAATTCGTTTCGGTTGTCTCCCCTCTTGAAATACATCTTCCAAAGCTCTTGACACTGTTAGGCCTTTTTTATTTCTCAGTGGTCTCAACCATAGGTGTTTGGAGAAAACATCGATCACCACCAACACAAAGGTATAACCTCTGTTATACTTGGCAAATTTCACCATGTCCATGAGGTCAGCTGACCACTGGTCATCAATTCCAGTAACTATAATCTTGTTTCTGGCAAACTGTCTTCTGATTGGGCGTTGTAAACTATAAGCTTCTTGTCTTTGCAACCATTTTCTGATATTGGTTTGGCTGATGATGTACTTCCCGGCTCTTCTGACATATCTGTACAGTTTATTTGGACCAGAAGAACTAGCTGGGTTGATTGGATCGTAATAAATGTATTTCAAGTAGTCTTCCCACATGATCCTAACTCTTGAGTGGTGTCAACGATTATGATACTTATTTACAAAGGAGACGTTTTATATAGTCTAGTTGGTATCTTCATCATCAGATTCTTCTTCCTCACTGTCTGATTCCTCATCTGCTATGTCAATGTGGGAAATAGCTTTCTCAGCCACTGACTTCAGTAATGGTTTAATTCTCTCTTTGAGTGCAGTATAGCTAGAATCGGTTTCATCAGAGAGGATCCTGAGAAGCACTGAGTAAATAGGATTGCATTAGCTAATGCATTCATATAAGTCTGCTTCCATGACTTGGCTATCTTGTTATCCACCCATTGTTCAGACCTTCCCTTGTCTAAATAGTTTTGATGGTCTTCAGCCTCTTTATAACAATTGTAGGTGAGTTGCCACAGATACTCTAGTCCAGCTGTTTCCCATGGGTGTCGTCATGTCTTTCTTCATATTTAGTTCTTTTTGAAGGAGGTTCCCCACCATTTTCTGGACACCATGTTTTCACATGTCTCTGCAGATCGTGAACGTCCTGAAACACTAATCCACAATCGTCACAAGCATGCATTTCGGGGAACTCTTCTTCACACGTCTGCTCACTTTGAAGGTCTGAATAAGAATGAGACATCTCTTGACTGTTCTCCCCTTTTATAGACCTTGTCACCTCTTCTCCAGTGTCAGGAATTTCACTTCTTTTGCCCAGAGCATTGGGTTGTAATCGTTCTGCAGCAGGGGTCAAAGGCTTCAGATCAATAAAGAGGTGACCATATGGCTCTTTCACGGCATCTTCATACTCATGCATAAACATTTCAGTATGCCCTGGATACATCTGTCGGGCCAACGTCATGATTTGCTGCTTGTCGATGGGGTTGTTGAACAACACCAGGTAATGGCAGTTTCTCGTCTGTGTTGGGTCCTTGCTGTTATAGAGGTTCTGGTTGATGGCGATGACGGATAAGTTTCTGTGGTGACTTCCTTCTGTGAACAGGTCAGTGATACGAGAGTCTTTTCCAGCTGTAGACATCAGGTCGTCCAACACAATGAGATTTCTGATTCTGGGATCCACATAACCATCTTTTTCCAAGTCATTGGGTATGCCTTGGACAAATTCGACCCTTACAGTTGTCTTGATAATGTCATATAGAGGCTGCCATCGTTTGTAGAGCCAGATGATGCATTGAGGAGGCAGGTGGATTTTACTGTCCCTCAGCAGTTTGTACAAAATAAACGTTTTTCCACACTATGTTGGCCCTGACACGATCATTGTAAAAGGATGTAGTAACACTTGAGGGGGAGGAGGAGGAGGGAAATGAGGAGGAGGAGGAGGGATTTGAGGAGGAGGAGGGAAATGAGGAGGAGGAGGAGGGATTTGAGGAGGAGGAGGGAAATGAGGAGGAGGAGGAGGAGGGAAATGAGGAGGAGGAGGAGAGTGGAAAGTATGTCTATGTCTCCTCATATTATCTTCTCTGGTAAACAATTTACCACATTCAGGACAGGAGCTCTTCCCCATGATGTTATCAGCTTGACAACCTATTCACAAATGAAAAACTATTTATGATACTTCTCCTATTTATAGTTTTTACTGCAAAGCAGTCTGGGTAATTCTCCAGTCACCATAACTCAGACTGGTAACACCATCCTCAAGGAGATATCTCTTGTCATCAAATGGGGAGAGTCCTAGTTTGTTGAGTTGGATGTTGTACAGTTGGTGGTTATAGCTCCTAATCTGTGTCATGCAAGACATGTGGATTTCCTTATCAAAGAGGCACTGTTTATAGTGTTGGTGCCTAGTGTGATTTTTAGTGACACTTTTCTTTATTCCTGTCACGGTACATGCTCTTAAATTTGTTTCGCCTGTGGCGATTTTAATTGTGTTAGAGGGCCGTGTGCAGTTTATTGCCCGTAGCCCAGATGGGCAACTTGTTACGTAAGACTTCTGCGCGACCGTCCTCGATCGGACATTCCAATATGCACTTAGTCCAGCTGCGGAGGCCATGTGGCGAGTAGTTACGTAATACCTCTGCGAGTGCGGTTTTTACAACCGTGATGGCGACGACTGGCGACAGCCAGACTGACGATCAGAGAGAATATACAAACTCTAGTAAATGTAGAATATGAGATGATACGTGAGGTACCGCCTTGTTCCCCCAGGCCAATTCTGATTTTGGAATAAATAGCTAGGATTTAGAGATATCTAGGAGAACGAATTAGGACGGCTCGAGGGGATCACGAACGTAGTCCGTTAGGACTTGGTAAATATCATTTCTGCTCTGTGTATAACCTTGATGTGATTGATGTGACTTAAATATTTTAGTACTGTATTATACCAATATTCTTTAGACAGTGTCTTCGGTCATCTGACGAAGTAAATCGTAGACTTCTTGTTCTAACATTATATGAGTATTTGGTAATATAAAGCTTAGCCAGTCATCCTAGAAGACCCTAGGTAAACTGTAGGTTATTGTCTTTATTTTGATAGGTACCAGTATTAATATTGTGTTACAGATTACTGAAAGAGTAGTTAAGGGTTAATTAAAAAATTAACCCGTTAGGAATAGAGCTGTAATTCCTTTATTAATTAAGTTCCCCAAGAAGCGTTCTAAATTATCACACGTTACTGAACGAGTAGTAAGGGTTAATTATAAATTAACCAGTTAGGAATGGTGTTGTAATTCCTTTATTAATTAACTTCTCCTGTAAGCGTTTCTTCAATTATCACACGTGTGGGTGTGGTGTAACGGTGAAGTGATTCGCATATTGTGTAACTAGACACCTAGAGATTAATTAATTAAGTGATCAGTTCTGGGTTGTTATTATTGCTGTTATTAATTTACTACTACGGCTGTAGATTAATACAGATTCCAAAGTGTATTGTGTTTTTGTTGTGTTTTCTAGAGAACTAACGTGCTATAATAATATATACTTTATATAAGATCGTATCTCTGATCATACCTAGACGAGCCATACTAGGGTTTAACAAGCCTGTTACAGAGAGATCTAATAGATATACAGTTAGGAGAGATATTTTGATAATCGTGTTTTATTCAGTTACGGGAATTATAGAATCCCCGTGACAGGAGTAGAAAATTGGGGCGCTCGTCCCGGATCTGAAACGGGACATGCATATTTAAAAAAGTATTGTTTGTAAATGGGGGCTTTATAAATTAATTTTACAAATTTACCAGAAGTAGCACGTTGTTCACTAGAAAATTAATTAGTAATAAGTGCGTCATATCTAAACATGGATAAGAATTTGCTGGATAGGCCTACGCTCAGTGTAGTGGAGATTAAGGGAGCACGTAAGGCCGAGTTAGTTGAAATCGCGGGTGAGCGAGAAAATTGATTTAACATCAGCTAAAACCTTAGGTGATATAAAGACAATTATTATCCAGGAAGTTTTTGGTGATAGGCCTGTTATGGAAGACAGTCAGATTGTTCCAGAGATAGAGATAAAAGAGTTAAGTGTGGAACAACAATTAGCTTTTAAAAAGCTTGAGTACGAAAGAGAAGAGAAAGAGAGAGAAAGAGAAGAACGTGCATTAGATAGAGAGAGAGAGAGAGAAAGAGAAGAGAGGGATAGAGAAGATAGAGATAGAGATAGGGAAGATAGAGAGAGGGATAGATAAAGGGAGAGAGAGAGAGAAGAGAGGGATAGAGAGAGAGAGAGCAAGAGAAGATAGGGATAGAGAGAAAGAAGAAAGGAATAGAGAATTCCAGTTAGAAAAATTAAAAGTGGAACATGAGTTAAAGTTGAATACTGAAGAAGTTAGTCGTGAGGCAGGAAATGGTTTTAACATGTCGGAGGCTTCTAGATCAGTGCCTGTATTTGACGATCAGGAGGTAGACATGTTCTTTCAACTTTTTGAACGGGCCGCTAAGCAGCTAAATTGGCCGGAGTCTAAGTGGACATTGTTAGCCGTGTCTAAGTTTAAGGGGAAGGCTAGTATAGCTTATAGTTCAATGAGTGATGAGCGAGGAAGTCAGTACGACTTAGTTAAGGCTGCAGTGTTGAGGGCTTATGAATTACGACCTGAGGATTATCGTTTACGGTATAGCGAGTTGAGAAAAACGCAGGGTCAGTCTTATAGTGAGTTTGTGGCTAAGAAGGCAGGATGTTTGATAAATGGGTGGTGTCTCATCAGGTAGAGTCATATACCGTGTTACGGGAGTTGTTGATCTTACAGGACATTAAAAAAATGGATTACCAGTTAGCTTACGTATTCATTTAGAGGATCGTGATGTCAAAAAGATAGAGGAGGCAGGCATAGTGGCAGATGATTACGTGTTAATACACAAAGCTCAGGCAGTACCGGGTAGCTCTTTACAACAGGGTGATAAGAAGAAATGTCAGCCAGGTTTTTCCCGGGAAAGTAACTATCGGGGAGAGTCATCTAGTTGGTCAGCTAGTCAGGCCAAGGAATGCACCTGGTGGGCAAAGTAAGGATAGGCCTGCGTTATCAGCCAATGCCCGAACTTTTCGTCCACATTGCAGTTACTGTAAAAAAGGATAACCATCTTATCGGAGACTGTTTTTAAAAGGAAAACGCGATAATGCGCAAGTGGTCGGTTTTAGTGAGGTCAGCTCCGTTAGCGAGAGAGTTAATGGTTAGTCCCATGGCAGAGAAAGTAAACCCGTATGTGTCCACTGGTATGGTCTGTGATGTGAAACAAGAGTTGTGTCCTAAGGCAATATCAATCTATAGAGATACCGGGTGTAGTCAGAGTCTGATAACGCAAGAGTGTTTAACTGGTATTGAAAATTCAGACATAGGACGTAGTTTGGCCTTAACCTCGGTTACTGGAGAAAATATGGTTGTCAGGTTACATAAGGTTTTCTTGTGTTCGAAGTTTGTGACGGGACCAGTCATTATGGGTGTTGTGAAGGACTTGCCTTTTGAAAAGATAGGAGTTTTGTTGGGTAATGATTTGACTAGTCAATGTTGTCAGCCGCAATGTGATCAATTGTTAATTGAAGACAGCCCTTTACCCATAGAAGAGTGTGAGGTTGATGAGACTAGATATCCTGCGTGTGTAATGACTAGGGCTATGGCCAGTAGGTTAGCACGAGACCCAGAGGATATTTGTGATTCGTCTGATACGTGTGTTAGCCATGAAATTGGAGTGGATGAGGTTATCAGTAATATGGTAGATAAGTCAACTGAGGAATTAAATGTGGTGGAACCTGTTGATCTCCCGCAGAGGGGAAATGAACCAGTCGTGTTTGATAGGTGGGACTTACCTTGTAATAGACAAGAGTTAATCCTAGAGCAGGGGGCTGATCCAAGTTTGTTGGCAGCTCGCACTACATTGTTAACTGAGGGTGAGATGAAGGATCAGATGTCAGGGTATTATATGGACATGGGAGTGTTAATGAATAAGAGTGTGGAAAAGATTGTGCCTGATAGTGAGGAATGTGTGACAAGATGTAGAATTGTGGTGCCCTCTAAGTACCGTCCGTCATTGTTACTGTTAGCACATGAGGACGTGTTTGCTTGCCACTTTGGGCGGAATAAAACTCATAGTAAACTTGCCTCAGAGTTTTATTGGAAGGGAATGTTTGCAGATGTCAGTAAGCATTGTATGTCATGTCATGTGTGTCAGGATGTGGGCAAACCAAATCAGCTAATTCCTCCCTATCCCCTGCAGAAGGTTCCCATAGTTGGGGAAGCCTTTTCAAAAGTGTTGATAGATGTCGTGGGGCCATTACCGAAAACGCGTTCAGGCAACCAATTCATGTTAACAATTATGTGTTTAACTACGCGTTTTCCAGAGGCGATTCCCTTAAGGAAGGTTACTGCGTCGGTTGTAGCTAGTGCGCTGCTTAAGTACATTACGTACACAGGTTTACCAGGTGAAATTCAAAGCGACCGGGGTACGAACTTTATGAGCAAGTTAATCCAGCAAGTACTGTCTATGTTAGAGATACGACAGATTCGTTCTGCTGCATTCCACCCTGAGAGCCAGGGCGCCATAGAACGTTTCCACCAGAGCATGAAAAGTATGCTCCGCTGCAATTGTTTCGACAATGGTACTGACTGGGACCAGTCAATTCCTTTCGTGTTGTTCGCAGCACGGGATGCTAAGCAAGAACCCTTAGGATTCACCCCATTTGAGTTGGTCTATGGGCGTTCAGCCCCAGGCCCTCTCAAATTGGTAAAAGATTGTTGGTTAGACAAGGTGTCACGGGGATTCTATAATTCCAATAACTGAGTAAAACACGATTATCAAAATATCTCTCCTAACTGTATATCTATTAGATCTCTCTGTAACAGGCTGTTAACCCTAGTATGGCTCGTCTCTAGGTATGATCAGAGATACGATCTCATATAAAGTATATATTAATATAGCACGTAGTTCTCTAGAAACACAACAAAAACACAATACACTTTGGAATCTGTATTATCCTACGCTGACAAATGTACAGCCGTAATAGTAAATTAATAACAGCAATAATAACAACCCAGAACTGATCACTTAATTAGTTAATCTCTAGGTGTCTAGTTACACAATATGCGAATCACTTCACCGTTACACCACACCCACACGTGTGATAATTGAGAAACGCTACAGGAGAAGTTAATTAATAAAGGAATTACAACACCATTCCTAACTGGTTCGTTTTTAATTAACCCTTACTACTCGTTCAGTAACGTGTGATAATTTAGAAACGCTTCTTGGGGAACTTAATTAATAAAGGAATTACAGCTCTATTCCTAACGGGTTAATTTTTAATTAACCCTAACTACTCATTCAGTAACCTTGTAACACAGAATTAATACTTATCACAATAAAGACAATAACCTACAGTTTACCTAGGGTCTTCTAGGATGACTGGCTAAGCTTTATATTACCAAATACTCATATAATGTTAGAACAAAAAGTCTACGATTTACTTTGTCAGATGACCGAAGACACTGTCTAAAGAATATTGGTATAATACAGTATTAAAATATTTAAAGTCACATCAGTCACATCAAGGTTATACACAGAGCAGAAATGATATTTACCAAGTCCTAACGGACTACGTTCGTGATCCCCTGGAGCCGTCCTAATTCGTTCTCCTAGATATCTCTAAATCCTAGCTATTTATTATAAATTCAGAATTGGCCTGGGAGTACAAGGCGGTACCTCACGTATCATCTCATAGTCTGACTCTACTAGAGTCGGTATTATTTCTCTCTGATCGTCAGACTTACTGACGCCATCGTCGCCAAAATCACGGTTGTAAAACCGCAGTCGCAGAGGTATTACGTAACTACTCGCCACATGGCCTCCACAGCGGGACTAAGTGCATATTGGAATGTCCGATCGTGCGAAGTATTACGTAACAAGTTGCCCATCTGAGCTACGGGCAATAAACTGCACACGGCCCTCTAACACAATAAAAATCGCCACAGGTGAAACAAATTTTAAGAGCATGTTCCGTGACACACTCCCACCTCAAAAAGGATATTTCCACTACTCTAGGAATAGGGAAATATACTACATTAAAACAAAAAGGTGCGTTAACCGACACATACGGACATTTATAAAACAGGTAATAATAAGGTGACTACCAGTAATCACACTGAGTCTCTGAGTCCCTGGTATACAAATAAAATATATATAAACAAAACAGAAATAAAGAATGTCAACACATTATCATAACGTTCAACTGCGGGACAGGGCATCAGCGATTACACTGGATGTGCCCTTGATATGTCCAATGGTAATTGGGAATTCCTGCAGAAGAAGACTCCATCTCAAAACTCTCTGGTTGGAGGCTTTCATTAGGATGGTCCAGTCCGTCTTCGTCTTCTGGGAACAGCACAGCTCCAGCACCCACGTCACTGGCACCCACAGCTAGCTTGAACGGCATTCGGTAGTCTCGTGCTGCCATCACGGGAGACGAGTAGCGCATCTGCTTGATACGGTCGAATGACTTCTCGCATTCACCTGACCAATGGAACTTCGTTTCCTTCCTTTTCAGCGTCGCACGTTTTCCAGGTTTTCTCCGATAGGCATGCTGTCGAATCGGTGTAGCGTTGGGTTCCAAGCGCAAAACTTGGCTTAAGGTATTGGTAACCGTTGGAAAGTCCTGACAAATGGAAACATTGTCTTGTATCAATGTAGTCAGCTTTGCTCGCTGGGGGTTCAAGTCTGCTAGAATCTGGCCGTTGGCCAACTTGATCTCCGCAGTCTTGACGTCATCACAGGAAATTGAGTGTCTCTCAATTTGGACCGGTCTCTCTGGAACTATCGGCAGTCTGTCAAAATAACCTTTTAGCAAATTGATGTGACAATACCTACGTTTCCTAACCCTATCAGGAGTGTTTATCACATACCCTGTCTGATTAACCCGTTTGTGCACAACATAGGGCCCGAAATACCTGTTCTGCACAGAACCCCGTTTAATGGGAATGGAACAGCAGCACCTTATCCCCTGGTTTAAATTCCCGACTCCTAGCCTTCCTATCAAACACTGATTTTATTTTGCTCTGAGCATGGCTCAGTTGCTTCCTAGCTAGTTCGGTCGCCGGCAACCTCCGATCTCTAACTCTCTTATTTATTAATACTCTCTCAGTTAACAATGTAGTGCGAACTGCCAACAATTTTGGATCAGCCCCCTGCTCTAGAATTAACTCTTGTCTATTACAAGGTAAATCTCCTCTATCAAAGACAACTGGTTCAATTCCCCTCTGCGGGAGATCAACAGGTTCCACCACATTTAATTCCTCAGTTGACTTATCTACCATATTACTGATAACCTCATCCACTCCAATTTCATGGCTAAAACACGTATCAGACAAATCACAAATATCCTCTGGGTCTCGTGCTAACCTACTGGCCATAGCCCTAGTCATTACACACGCAGGATATCTAGTCTCATCAACCTCACACTCTTCTATTGGTAACGTGCTGTCTTCAATTAATAGTTGGTCACATTTCGTCTGACAACACTGACTAGTCAAATCATTTCCCAACAAAACTCCTATGTTTTCAACAGGCAAGTCCTTCACAACACCCATAATGACTGGTCCCGTCACAAACTTCGAACACAAGAAAACCTTATGTAACCGGACAACCATATTTTCTCCAGTACCCGAGGTTAATCCCAAACTACGTCCTATGTCTGAATTTTCAATACCAGCTAAACACTCTTGCGTTATCAGACTCTGACTACACCCGGTATCTCTATAGACTGATATTGCCTTAGGACACAACTCTTGTTTCACATCACAAACCATACCAGTGGACACATACGGGTTTACTTTCTCTGCCATGGGACTAACCATTAACTCTCTCGCTAACGGAGCTGACCTCACTAAACCGACCACTTGCGCATTATCGCGTTTCCTTTTAAAACAGTCCCCGATAAGATGGTTATCCTTTTTACAGTAACTGCAATGTGGACGAAAAGTTCGTGCATTGGCTGATAATGCAGGTCTATCCTTACTTTGCCCACCAGGTGCATTCCTGGCCTGACTAGCTGACCAACTAGATGACTCTCCCCGATAGTTACTTTCCCGGGAAAAACCTGGCTGAAATTTCTTCTTATCACCCTGTTGTAAAGAGCTACCCTGTACTGCCTGAGCTTTGTGTATTAACACGTAATCATCTGCCACTATGCCTGCCTCCTCTATCTTTTTGACATCACGATCCTCTAAATGAATACGTAAGCTAACTGGTAATCCATTTTTAATGTCCTGTAAGATCAACAACTCCCGTAACTCGGTATATGACTCTACCTGATGAGAAACAACCCATTTATCAAACATCCCTGCCTTCTTAGCCACAAACTCACTATAAGACTGACCCTGCGTTTTTCTTCAACTCGCTATACCGTAAACGATAATCCTCAGGTCGTAATTCATAAGCCCTCAACACTGCAGCCTTAACTAAGTCGTACTGACTTGCTCGCTCATCACTCATTGAATTATAAGCTATACTAGCCTTCCCCTTAAACTTAGACACGGCAAACAATGTCCACTTAGACTCCGGCCAATTTAGCTGCTTAGCGGCCCGTTCAAAAAGTTGAAAGAACATGTCTACCTCCTGATCATCAAATACCGGCACTGATCTATAAGCCTCCGACATGTTAAACCCATTTCCGGCTTCTCGTCTGACTTCTTCAGTATTCAACTTTAACTCATGTTCCACTTTTAATTTTTCTAACTGGAATTCTCTATCCCTATGTCTATCTTCTCTATCCCTCTCTTCTCTTTCTCTCTCTCTCTCTCTATCCCTCTCTCTATCTTCTCTATCCCTATCTCTATCTTCTCTATCTCTATCTTCTTTTTCTCTCTCTCTCTCTCTATCTAATGCACGTTCTTCTCTTTCTCTCTCTTTCTCTTCTCTTCCCTATCTCTATCTCTCTCTTCTCTCTCTCTATCTAACTCAAGCTTTTTAAAAGCTAATTGTTGTTCCACACTTAACTCATTTATCTCTATCTCTGGAACAATCTCACTGTCTTCCATAACAGGCCTATCACCAAAAACTTCCTGGATAATAATTGTCTTTATATCACCTAAAGTTTTTTTAGCTGATGTTAAATCAATTTCTCGCTCACCCGCGCGATTTCAACTAACTCGGCCTTACGTGCTCGCTTAATCTCCACTACACTGAGCGTAGGCCTATCCAGCAAATTCTTATCCATGTTTAGATATGACGCACTTATTATTAATTAATTTTCTAGTGAACAACGTGCTACTTCGAGTAATTTGTAAAAATAATTTATAAAGCCCCCATTTACAAACAATACTTTTTTAAATATGTATGTCCCGTTTCAGATCCGGGACGAGCGCCCCAATTTTCTACTCCTGTCACGGGGATTCTATAATTCCCGTAACTGAGTAAAACACGATTATCAAAATATCTCTCCTAACTGTATATCTATTAGATCTCTCTGTAACAGGCTGTTAACCCTAGTATGGCTCGTCTCTAGGTATGATCAGAGATACGATCTTATATAAAGTATATATTAATATAGCACGTAGTTCTCTAGAAACACAACAAAAACACAATACACTTTGGAATCTGTATTATCCTACGCTGACAAATGTACAGCCGTAGTAGTAAATTAATAACAGCAATAATAACAACCCAGAACTGATCACTTAATTAGTTAATCTCTAGGTGTCTAGTTACACAATATGCGAATCACTTCACCGGTACACCACACCCACACGTGTGATAATTGAGAAACGCTACAGGAGAAGTTAATTAATAAAGGAATTACAACACCATTCCTAACTGGTTCGTTTTTAATTAACCCTTACTACTCGTTCAGTAACGTGTGATAATTTAGAAACGCTTCTTGGGGAACTTAATTAATAAAGGAATTACAGCTCTATTCCTAACGGGTTAATTTTTAATTAACCCTAACTACTCATTCAGTAACCTTGTAACACAGAATTAATACTTAAAAACATTAAAGACAATAACCTACAGTTTACCTAGGGTCTTCTAGGATGACTGGCTAAGCTTTATATTACCAAATACTCATATAATGTTAGAACAAAAAGTCTACGATTTACTTCGTCAGATGACCGAAGACACTGTCTAAAGAATATTGGTATAATACAGTATTAAAATATTTAAAGTCACATCAATCACATCAAGGTTATACACAGAGCAGAAGAAGACTCCATCTCAAAACTCTCTGGTTGGAGGCTTTCATTAGGATGGTCCAGTCCGTCTTCGTCTTCTGGGAACAGCACAGCTCCAGCACCCACGTCACTGGCACCCACAGCTAGCTTGAACGGCATTCGGTAGTCTCGTGCTGCCATCACGGGAGACGAGTAGCGCATCTGCTTGATACGGTCGAATGACTTCTCGCATTCACCTGACCAATGGAACTTCGTTTCCTTCCTTTTCAGCGTCGCACGTTTTCCAGGTTTTCTCCGATAGGCATGCTGTCGAATCGGTGTAGCGTTGGGTTCCAAGCGCACATCTTGGCTTAAGGTATTGGTAACCGTTGGAAAGTCCTGACAAATGGAAACATTGTCTTGTATCAATGTAGTCAGCTTTGCTCGCTGGGGGTTCAAGTCTGCTAGAATCTGGCCGTTGGCCAACTTGATCTCCGCAGTCTTGACGTCATCACAGGAAATTGAGTGTCTCTCAATTTGGACCGTCTCTCTGGAACTATCGGCAGGTCTGTCAAAATAACTTTTTAGCAAATTGATGTGACAATACCTACGTTTCCTAACCCTATCAGGAGTGTTTATCACATACCCTGTCTGATTAACCCGTTTGTGCACAACATAGGGCCCGAAATACCTGTTCTGCACAGAACCCCGTTTAATGGGAAGGTACAGCAGCACCTTATCCCCTGGTTTAAATTCCCGACTCCTAGCCTTCCTATCAAACACTGATTTTATTTTGCTCTGAGCATGGCTCAGTTGCTTCCTAGCTAGTTCGGTCGCCGGCAACCTCCGATCTCTAACTCTCTTATTTATTAATACTCTCTCAGTTAAACAATGTAGTGCGAACTGCCAACAATTTTGGATCAGCCCCCCTGCTCTAGAATTAACTCTTGTCTATTACAAGGTAAATCCTCCTTATCAAAGACAACTGGTTCAATTCCCCTCTGCGGGAGATCAACAGGTTCCACCACATTTAATTCCTCAGTTGACTTATCTACCATATTACTGATAACCTCATCCACTCCAATTTCATGGCTAACACACGTATCAGACAAATCACAAATATCCTCTGGGTCTCGTGCTAACCTACTGGCCATAGCCCTAGTCATTACACACGCAGGATATCTAGTCTCATCAACCTCACACTCTTCTATTGGTAACGTGCTGTCTTCAATTAACAGTTGGTCACATTTCGTCTGACAACACTGACTAGTCAAATCATTTCCCACAAAACTCCTCTTGTTTTCAAACAGGCAAGTCCCCACCTTCACAACACCCATAATGACTGGTCCCGTCACAAACTTCGAACACAAGAAAACCTTATGTACACCGGACAACCATATTTTTCTCCAGTAACCGAGGTTAATCCCAAACTACGTCCTATGTCTGAATTTTTCAATACCAGCTAAACACTCTTGCGTTTATCAGACTCTGACTACACCCGGTATCTCTATAGACTGATATTGCCTTAGGACACAACTCTTGTTTCACATCACAAACCATACCAGTGGACACATTACGGGTTTACTTTCTCTGCCATGGGGCCTAACCATTTAACTCTCTTCGCTAACGGAGCTGACCTCACTAAACCGACCACTTGCGCATTATCGCGTTTCCTTTTAAAACAGTCCCCGATAAGATGGTTATCCTTTTTACAGTAACTGCAATGTGGACGAAAAGTTCGTGCATTGGGCTGATAATGCAGGTCTATCCTTACTTTGCCCACCAGGTGCATTCCTGGCCTGACTAACTGACCAACTAGATGACTCTCCCCGATAGTTTTACTTTCCCGGGAAAAACCTGGCTGAAATTTCTTCTTATCACCCTGTTGTACAAGAGCTACCCTGTACTGCCTGAGCTTTGTGTATTAACACGTAATCATCTGCCACTATGCCTGCCTCCTCTATCTTTTTGACATCACGATCCTCTAAATGAATACGTAAGCTAACTGGTAATCCATTTTTAATGTCCTGTAAGATCAACAACTCCCGTAACTCGGTATATGACTCTACCTGATGAGAAACAACCCATTTATCAAACATCCCTGCCTTCTTAGCCACAAACTCACTATAAGACTGACCCTGCGTTTTTCTTCAACTCGCTATACCGTAAACGATAATCCTCAGGTCGTAATTCATAAGCCCTCAACACTGCAGCCTTAACTAAAGTCCGTACTGACTTGCTCGCTCATCACTCATTGAATTATAAGCTATACTAGCCTTCCCCTTAAACTTAGACACGGCAAACAATGTCCACTTAGACTCCGGCCAATTTAGCTGCTTAGCGGCCCGTTCAAAAAGTTGAAAGAACATGTCTACCTCCTGATCATCAAATACCGGCACTGATCTATAAGCCTCCGACATGTTAAACCCATTTCCGGCTTCTCGTCTGACTTCTTCAGTATTCAACTTTAACTCATGTTCCACTTTTAATTTTTCTAACTGGAATTCTCTATCCCTATGTCTATCTTCTCTATCCCTCTCTTCTCTTTCTCTCTCTCTCTCTCTATCCCTCTCTCTATCTTCTCTATCCCTCTCTCTATCTTCTCTATCTCTATCTTCTTTTTCTCTCTCTCTCTCTCTATCTAATGCACGTTCTTCTCTTTCTCTCTCTTTCTCTTCTCTATCCCTATCTCTATCTCTCTCTTCTCTCTCTCTATCTAACTCAAGCTTTTTAAAAAGCTAATTGTTGTTCCACACTTAACTCATTTATCTCTATCTCTGGAACAATCTCACTGTCTTCCTAACAGGCCTATCACCAAAAACTTCCTGGATAATAATTGTCTTTATATCACCTAAGTTTTTAGCTGATGTTAAATCAATTTCTCGCTCACCCGCGATTTTCAACTAACTCGCCTTACGTGCTCGCTTAATCTCCACTACACTGAGCGTAGGCCTATCCAGCAAATTCTTATCCATGTTTAGATATGACGCACTTATTATTAATTAATTTTCCTAGTGAACAACGTGCTACTTCGGTAATTTGTAAAAATAATTTATAAGCCCCCATTTACAAACAATACTTTTTTAAATATGTATGTCCCGTTTCAGATCCGGGACGAGCGCCCCAATTTTCTACTCCTGTCACGGGGATTCTATAATTCCCGTAACTGAGTAAAACACGATTATCAAAAATATCTCTCCTAACTGTATATCTATTAGATCTCTCTGTAACAGGCTGTTAACCCTAGTATGGCTCGTCTCTAGTATGATCAGAGATACGATCTTATATAAAGTATATATTAATATAGCACGTAGGTTTCTCTAGAAACACAACAAAAACACAATACACTTTGGAATCTGTATTATCCTACGCTGACAAATGTACAGCCGTAGTAGTAAATTAATAACAGCAATAATAACAACCCAGAACTGATCACTTAATTAGTTAATCTCTAGGTGTCTAGTTTACACAATATGCGAATCACTTCACCGTTACACCACACCCACACGTGTGATAATTGAGAAACGCTACAGGAGAAGTTAATTAATAAAGGAATTACAACACCATTCCTAACTGGTTCGTTTTTAATTAACCCTTACTACTCGTTCAGTAACGTGTGATAATTTAGAAACGCTTCTTGGGGAACTTAATTAATAAAGGAATTACAGCTCTATTCCTAATGGGTTAATTTTTAATTAACCCTAACTACTCATTCAGTAACCTTGTAACACAGAATTAATACTTAAAAACATTAAAGACAATAACCTACAGTTTACCTAGGGTCTTCTAGGATGACTGGCTAAGCTTTATATTACCAAATACTCATATAATGTTAGAACAAAAAGTCTACGATTTACTTCGTCAGATGACCGAAGACACTGTCTAAAGAATATTGGTATAATACAGTATTAAAATATTTAAAGTCACATCAATCACATCAAGGTTATACACAGAGCAGAAATGATATTTACCAAGTCCTAACGGACTACGTTCGTGATCCCCTGGAGCCGTCCTAATTCGTTCTCCTAGATATCTCTAAATCCTAGCTATTTATTATAAATTCAGAATTGGCCTGGGAGTACAAGGCGGTACCTCACGTATCATCTCATAGTCTGACTCTACTAGAGTCGGTATTATTTCTCTCTGATCGTCAGACTTACTGACGCCATCGTCGCCAAAATCACGGTTGTAAAACCGCACTCGCAGAGGTATTACGTAACTACTTGCCACATGGCCTCCACAGCGGGACTAAGTGCATATTGGAATGTCCGATCGTGCGAAGTATTACGTAACAAGTTGCCCATCTGGGCTACGGGCAATAAACTGCACACGGCCCTCTAACACAATAAAAATCGCCACAGGCGAAACAAATTTTAAGAGCATGTTCCGTGACACAAGGATAATGCTGAAAACCTGCTGATTTATTTAGGGAGAGTTAGAGATAGGTTGTGGCAGGCGACCGAACTGGCTAGGAAGCATCTGAGCTATGCTCAGAGCAAAATAAAATCAGTGTTTGATAGGAAGGCTAAGAGTCGGGAATTTAAACCAGGGGATAAAGTGCTGCTGTACCTTCCCATTAACCGGGGTTCATTACAGAACAGGTATTTTCGGTCCCTATGTTGTGCACAAAACGGGTTAATGAGACAGGGTATGTGATAAACACTCCTGATAGGGTTAGGAAAAGTAGGTATTGTCACATCAATTTGCTAAAAGGTTATTTTGACAGACTGCCGATAGTTCCAGTGTTGCCTGTCCAAATTGAGAGTCACTCAATTTCCTGTGATGACGTCAAGACTGCTGAGATCAAGTTAACCAACAGCCAGATTCTTGCAGACTTGAGTTCTTATCTACAGCACCTTGACAGCCCCCAGCGAGCAAAGCTGACTACGTTGATACAAGACAATGTTTCCATTTGTCAGGACTTTCCAACGGTCACCAATACCTTAATCCAGGATGTGCGCTTGGAACCCAACGCTACACCGATTCGACAGCATGCCTATCGGATAAATTCTGTAAAACGCGCGGCACTAAAAAAGGAGATAGATTACATGTTGGAACACGACATTCTGGAACCATCAAACAGTCAGTGGGCATCACCTGTTATTCTGATTCAAAAGGGAGATAACAGTTTCCGGGTGTGCGCTGACCTACGTCGCGTGAATCAACTCATCAAGGCAGATGCCTACCCGCTACCCCGCCTTGACGATTGCATCGACCGAGTTGGACACGCGCAGTGCATCACCAAATTGGACCTACTGAAGGGTTTTTATGCCATTCCGTTAACGGAGGAAGCTAAGGACATTCTGGCGATCATCACACCTGACGGCCTCTTCCAATTCCGAGTGATGCCGTTTGGTTTGAAGACTGCTCCTGCTGCCTTTCAAAGGATGATGAACCAGGTGTTATCTGATTTAGAAAACGTCAGCGTGTATCTGGACGATGTGGTGTTAGCCACCGACACTTGGGATGAACATTTAACAGGGTTACAACTAATATACAGTCGCCTACAGAAAGCTAACTTGACGGTGAACCTGGGCAAATGCGAATTCGTGAGAGCTTCAGTGACCTACTTAGGTCATACTGTCGGACATGGTTGCGTCGCCCCACTGCAGGCCAAGACACTAAGCATCAGCCAGTACCCTGCACCAACCGTCGTGAAGTTCGCCGGTTCCTTGGCATGGCCGGTTTATTATCGTTTTTTTCGTTTCTGCGCTAGATTTGCGACGGTAGCGGCCCCCCATCACCTCTCTGCTAAAAAAGGAAACGAAGTTCCAGTGGTCAGATGAATGCGAGACGTCATTTAACCGTCTCAAGCAGATGCTCTCCTCGTCTCCCGTGATGGCAGCACCAGACTACCGAATGTCGTTCAAGCTAGCTGTGGATGCAAGTGACGTGGGAGCTGGAGCTGTGCTGTTCCAGGAAGACGAAAATGGACTGGGCCATCCTGTAAGTTTCTTCTCGAAAAAGTTTGACAAACACCAGGTGAACTATTCCACTATAGAGAAGGAAGCTTTGGCCATGGTACAAGCTCTGAAGCATTTTCAGATCTACATGAAATCGGCCGTGCACCAAGTGGTGGTCTTTACTGATCATAATCCGCTTACTTTCATTCACAGGATGAAAGCCACCAACCAGAGAGTTTTGAGGTGGAGTCTTCTTCTGCAAGAATACCCAATTACCATTGAACATATCAAGGGCACATCCAATGTAATCGCTGATGCCCTGTCCCGAAGTTGAACGTTATGATATGTGTGTTGACATTCTTTATTTCTGTTTTGTTTATATATATTTTATTTGTATACCAGGGACTCAGAGACTCAGTGTGATTACTGGTAGTCACCTTATTATTACCTGTGTTATAAATGTCCGTATGCGTCGGTTAACGCACCTTTTTGTTTTAATGTAGTATATTTCCCTATTCCTAGAGTAGAGGAAATATCCCTTTTGAGGTGGGGGTGTGTCACGGTACATGCTCTTAAATTTGTTTCGCCTGTGGCGATTTTAATTGTGTTAGAGGGCCGTGTGCAGTTTATTGCCCGTAGCCCAGATGGGCAACTTGTTACGTAAGACTTCTGCGCGACCGTCCTCGATCGGACATTCCAATATGCACTTAGTCCAGCTGCGGAGGCCATGTGGTGAGTAGTTACGTAATACCTCTGCGAGTGCGGTTTTTACAACCGTGATGGCGACGACTGGCGACAGCCAGACTGACGATCAGAGAGAATATACCGACTCTAGTAAATGTAGAATATGAGATGATACGTGAGGTACCGCCTTGTTCCCCCAGGCCAATTCTGATTTTGGAATAAATAGCTAGGATTTAGAGATATCTAGGAGAACGAATTAGGACGGCTCGAGGGGATCACGAACGTAGTCCGTTAGGACTTGGTAAATATCATTTCTGCTCTGTGTATAACCTTGATGTGATTGATGTGACTTAAATATTTTAGTACTGTATTATACCAATATTCTTTAGACAGTGTCTTCGGTCATCTGACGAAGTAAATCGTAGACTTCTTGTTCTAACATTATATGAGTATTTGGTAATATAAAGCTTAGCCAGTCATCCTAGAAGACCCTAGGTAAACTGTAGGTTATTGTCTTTATTTTGATAGGTACCAGTATTAATATTGTGTTACAGATTACTGAAAGAGTAGTTAAGGGTTAATTAAAAAATTAACCCGTTAGGAATAGAGCTGTAATTCCTTTATTAATTAAGTTCCCCAAGAAGCGTTCTAAATTATCACACGTTACTGAACGAGTAGTAAGGGTTAATTATAAATTAACCAGTTAGGAATGGTGTTGTAATTCCTTTATTAATTAACTTCTCCTGTAAGCGTTTCTCAATTATCACACGTGTGGGTGTGGTGTAACGGTGAAGTGATTCGCATATTGTGTAACTAGACACCTAGAGATTAACTAATTAAGTGATCAGTTCTGGGTTGTTATTATTGCTGTTATTAATTTACTACTACGGCTGTACATTTGTCAGCGTAGATTAATACAGATTCCAAAGTGTATTGTGTTTTTGTTGTGTTTTCTAGAGAACTAACGTGCTATAATAATATATACTTTATATAAGATCGTATCTCTGATCATACCTAGACGAGCCATACTAGGGTTTAACAGCCTGTTACAGAGAGATCTAATAGATATACAGTTAGGAGAGATATTTTGATAATCGTGTTTTATTCAGTTACGGGAATTATAGAATCCCTGTGACAATTCCTTTGGCTGTTTTCTTCTCCATTACCTGGTCCTTCTCCTGGTAGATGAGTGAATACATTTTGGACTTCAGACCAACAAATTCATGAATAGGGATGCCATGCATTTCGTCTTTCATTTTACCTAAGCTCTTCTTGTTTGTGGTACTGTAAAGTGGATGACCAGGATCATAGTCAGAGGTGTCAAACAGGTGTCGTTCTTCCATCATATCTTGGTAGATGTCTTTTGTTTGGATGCTGTAACACAATGAGTCTGTGTCCGTGAACAGGAGTTGGGCTTTTGATTCATATTTCACTTTGATGTAGTTATAATGGAAGTTGTACATCAATATTTTAGACACATCTAGAATGTTGAACCCAACATAGATGGGTCTGTTCAAGTACAGCCTCTGTTTTGAAAGGTGGACAGCCACCAGATCTTCATTAAAGATGCGGAAGGCATGGAAGTTGGGTTTCGCCACCAATTTACATGCTCTCTTCTTGTTGCTAATAAGCTTGACATCCACACGTTTCCTAAGATTTTCCATCGTTTTTCCAAAGACTGAATTGTTCATCAGTTTAAAAAAGTCTTTTTGAAAATAATTTTTTGCAGCCTTTCGTTTTTCTGTGTTAAACTCAATGTAGGCTTTTAGCCAGGCTTGCTGTTCAATGGCCATCACTCTGTGAATCTTAGTCATCTTCATGCCAAGAGAAAGATAGAATTTCAAATTGTGGTAGTGTACCACATATTTGTCTTTTGGCAGCAAATTAGGTATTAGCTTTTCGGTGGATGTCCCTTTCAAGTTCAGTTCATCTAACAGCTGTTTGGCATATGTGGAGAGCATCTCTTCAGTGACCTTGAGTTTCTCGGGGGCTAATGGATAATCATTGTGCAGGTCGTGGAGTTCATGGGGGTAGTCGAGATCCACTTCCAAGATGTATCCTTCTGATGCATCATCTGGCACCTGGGCAATATCCAACTGTTCTATGTTTGTCTCATTGAGCCAGTGAAATCCCCGAACAGGTAGAGGTTGTGACATGGCCCAGCCATATAGATTGTTTGCATCTAAGTAGATTATGTGGCTCTCGGGTTGTTCAGGGTTAAACTCTGGAAGATGGGTGTTGTTAGATTTGGCATAGCGATGGGCGATAAACGAGATACCACCTCTCAACCCTTTCTCAATGAATAGATGTTGATCAATGTCGGTCAGTAGTTCCAGTTGCACTCCTGTCATTTTCAGAGCGGCTTGCCAAGCCAGACCTGGTGATGTGTAGAAATGAGCAGGATCTAACTCGTAGTAATTCAAACAGATGTCTCGAAAATTTTCAAACACACCAGCCAGTGCTAGAACATCGGTGATGACATACAAATCGTGATATTCTCCAAGATGTTTGATGTTGAAGTCGTTCCATATGATCTGGGCATGTTCATAGTCTTCATCTGTGATAGTCTCGCCAGTCAATGAACTGCAGAAAGCTTCTTGTGGAGGAAGTTGGGTCTCTGTGAATTTTTCTTCTGAATCAAAATAGTTCATATGGGTAGACTTGTTTTCGAAGTAGCAAAGGAAGTTTGTCTTGGCTAAAATATTGACTCATGTGACTGAATTTTGAAATTCCCTCCTTGGCCATATTGGCTATGAGTTTCTCCAAAGAAGTGTTGGTAAACTGGAATGAGTCAATAAAATCCATACATCTCAGGAAAACGAGATATACTTTTTCATGTTGTTTGGTATACAGTTCAAGGGTTTGTTCTGTACTTTGCCTATGGCCTGCATAATGATGTGACTGTCATAGCCTCTCAAGTTATGGAAGACAACAGGGATGCGACCACTGAATTTGTAGTTGATGTTACACCCATTGTGAGCTGCTCCTCGGAAGTGTCCAGTCACGTGACAATGATCCTGTACTCGATCCTCTCCCAACTCCTTCTTGCAGATGTGGCAATGAGTTGCCTTTTTGAAGGTTTGCCAATCCCTTCCTGTCATATGCATTGGTTCACAGCGTTTGAACTGATGCTCTATATCTTCTTGCTCTTGGACCATTCATTCTACAAATTTATCTGCTGCATCTGTTCCTCTGTATACCACAGGTTCTTTGCAATGTTCAGGTGTCATTCCAACCACTTTGTAAGCAAACCCACAAGGGACGTGTTTGGTAGTTTTCTCCGTCGAGGAATATTCTGGGTTTTTCTCACATCTCGAAATAGGAATTTGTAGACACTCGAAGTCAGCATAGATGATGTATGGCGCTTTGAGTTGTTTCTTGAAATCCTTGTAATAGAGCCATTTGTCTTCTTCCTTGGGGAGTTCCACCTTCTGGGGCCCATGTACTTGGCAAAAGGGCACATGGTCTTTCAGCAGTCGCTCTTTTGTGAATCCATGGAGGCAGTAAGGACAATAGTGATGGCGATGGCCATAGCTTTTCTGGTCAAATAGTAGCCGATTCAAATCCTTAATCCAGCAATAGTGTGACTTCTTTGAATCGGCAATCATCAGAAGATCCACGTGCCTTTCAAAATGTTGTTTGGTCACGTGGATAGGAAATACATTTCCCTTTTCATAACCAAACACGTTGATGGAAATGTTGTTCTGTGTCTCAAACTTGGAAACGTCCACCATCTTGACTGGAAAGGTGATCCCTGTGATGTTTAGTTGACTAATGTGTTGAGTATACTTAGTTACCTGATCCATGTCTCGTTTAACTGGGTGTAATGCCGCCAAGACCGACCACATGAAGCATTTCTGATCTCTGTTCTTGACATTGATGATGGCGTGCTTGGATCTGAGCTTGATGGGAAGAGGAATATAGTTTGATCCCTTGAGTGGCCTATAGCGGGCCATGTGGATAGTGACATTCAACACTTTGTCCACAGTCCAATTGCTGCCCTGTCTCTGGTATTCAATGAAGGATGTAAAAATCTTCTTGATGGATTCTCTCATGGCTCCATCTAGATCTTCAAACTTCATTGCTGTCTGACACTTTCCTCTGAAGTGTGGCTCAGCCATATCGGTGACCTCACCTTTCTGTCTGGTCATCTTTACATTCATGGCTAAATACCATTTGAGTGCTCCTCTGTCTTTGAGGGTTTGCTTCAAGATAGTTTTAACTTTGTCATAAGTGCTCTTCAGAAATGCCATTGGGTCATACTTCTGTATGCCCTCTCCTTGGATAGTATGAATCCTAACAGTACCGCCCAATACTTGTAGGTTGCATGGTGGTTCATCCACGTTGTCTGCTGCACCTCCCACTTGACATGTGTGATTCTTCTTGATGTGACGTTGGAGATTGTCCTTCCTGGTAAAGGTGAGGTGACAATTCTGACAGCTGAATTTTTGGTGGGCATGAGCCGTCTTCGTGTGCCGTTGTAACCCTTGTCTTTGGGTAAAAGTCTGCTCGCACAGTTCACACCTGTAGCATCCTCTCTTTGCGTTGGGCTCAATAATCTGTAATGAAGGAGTACAACTCAGATGGCGAATGCGAGATGGGATATACTATTATGTCTATTGTACAACAGCATTTATATTTACGTCATGTGTTGAATGAGTAGAGCCAGTTTATCTCATTCCTATCTCGAGACATGTTTGGACACTGAGGGCTGGGTCCATGTCAAGAGACGGGTAGCTTTTCCATTACCGTGACTTAAATGTATGAGATGAACACCGAATGACCTCCTCATAAGACTATCTACATCTCCATTCAGTCTCACAAAGTCGGACGTGACGTCACAGTCGATTTCAGTATTGATTCTTATAAATATTACATCATGCTTTATATTAATACCTGATTATATAAATACATTGGTTATTGCACTATGGGATAGCATTTACATTTGAGTCACGTCTTATGAGAAAATACCCTTGAATGAGTAGAGCCAGTTTATCTCATTCTGATCTCAAGACATGTGTGGACATTGAGGGCTGGGTCCATGTCAAGAGACGGGGCCACTTTTCCATTACCGTGACTTAAATGTATCAAGATGAATACTGGATGACCTCCCTATGAGACGATATACATCTCCATTCAGTCTCACAGAGTTGGACATGACGTCACAGTCGATTCCAGTATAGATGCCTATAATTAATAACCATTATATTAATTTTGAGACTGAAGACAAATTCATAAAACCTACCTTTTTCATAAAATTGAATTGGCGTCCTTTTTATGAGAAAATAAATTTGCGTCGTTCCTCTTACGAGTCAATTTTGTGGAATGAAAATTGGGGTGAATTTTCGGTTTATATACCCTCTGGACGAGTCTAACATAGCTAGGGGTGTAGGAAAGTTTAAAGGTGCTTCTGTTTCCTGTAATATAATTGTAATTATTGTTTACATATGGTATGCTTGTTTATATTCGTATATTGGATATTGTTCTTTTAAATATATAAGTTAATACGAACAGAACATTTTTGGAAACATAAAAAGACCCCACCCGCCCCTTTTCTGAAATACAAATGGACTGGTGCATTTTCGGCTCTCATTCGCGCATCAGCCTCTGTAGAGGTAAGACGTCTTTTGATGGTCTCTGCTTGAAGATGTTGTCCCTTCACTGGAGTATACAATAGTCAACTGTCGATCTTGTTTGTACAGCTGAATGGTTAGTTTATAAATGTTATAATGCTTTGAAGGTTACTAAAAGGTGACTGTCTTAGATTGGTTTGAAATATCAAACCCTCAAAGGGTTTATCACCATAAGATTAAAAAAAACCCTATACACACAGGGTTGTTGGAGAGCTATTTCGCTACACAGAGTATATGTTTTTCTAAACATAGCTTGAGGTCAGGTTATGAATGGAGGTCAGCCGATCGAGAGCTGTCGGCCTTGTTTTGATGTATTATGTACTGGATTCAACTATTTTAGCCTACTGGCTACGTTTCGAGTATCATTGTAACTGTATGTATACTATGCTATTCGCCTGTAGAAAAACATATTTTAGTATATAAATGATATGACATGTAAACAGGCACAGTGCTAGTCACGGCTTTCAGTGTTTTGGTTCCATGCTGGACCTGATTTATCAACTGCAGTTAACCAGCCGGGCTCTATTTTTAGCGCGCACTTAAAGCGCTTCGCTGTCGACACGTACACTAACTGTTTGGCTGGGAAAACTTTACACACATACATAATAAAACATTGGACTCGAATTAACAAAGTATCTAATATTTGTGAAATTGTCTTTATTGTTGGTTTACGTGTTAGTTAATATTGTATACTGTTGAACTTCCTGGTTATGTCGGGCTATTGGATTTCCCCGTTTTTAAAATCTCCATTAGTAAGCCAATCAAAATTCATCTGGGCTGTGACGTCACCATCCCCTCTTGGGAGGGTGACGCTGAGAGGGTGACACCTCTTGCGTGTTAAGTGAATGGGCCAAACTGCGCCAGAAACGGTAGTTTTACCACTACTGTTGACTTCGATGTAATACACGGTCGGCATTTTCTGTTAAGATCCCGAATACACAGGCGACATTTTCTTCTAAAGGCGACGACAGATGATAGAGCGCCTAGTTCGAGAATAGCCGATTGCATAACATCGATGAAATAGGAAAGTTGGCTTGTCACAATCGCCTATTAGTGTGTCTATACGAGACACTCGTGTCGTGTGGCGTCGCCTTAAGGTACTGAAGACATAATCGTCGTGTTCGGTCTCTTTCTTTAACGTGTCTAATGAATGAATGAATTAATTAATTAATGCTTAACGACACCCCAGCACGAAAAATACATCGGCTATTGGGTGTCAAACTATGGTAATTACCGTGTCTAAATATTCATATTATGTTAGAGGCGGGAACCTGATGTTTCACCCTCACCCCAACCAGCCAGTTCATTTCCATTTTGTTCCAGTTCGTCCCGCATGTCAGTTAGCCCCCAATCAGTTCGCTCCAAACTTTATGCCACTGCGAAACATATATAGTACATACCACGGCCTTTGTTACACCAGATGTGGAGTACTGGCTGGAACGAGATATGTATCGGGCAACAGGCTGATGCGGCAGAGTTCATGCATAGATTTTTCATGACCTCGATCGCTTGTTTGACACGTGTTTCTGTGTGTATCGTTCGTATTGTTACCCCAAAATGTTGGACTAATTGTTGGCCAATAACATAATGAACGACACTACTGTCTTTGCATGTTAGTTCTCCGATATATTTATCATTACCTAATCTACCATTACCGCTTGATGCGCGGTCAGTCTGGGATCGATCCCCCGTCGGTGGGCCCATTGGGCCATTTCTCGCTCCAGCCAGTGCACCATGACTTGTCCATCAAATACCGTGGTATGTGCTATCCTGTCTGTGGGATGGTGCATGTAAAAGATCATTTGCTGCTAATAGAAAAGAGTAGGCCATGAAGTGGCGACAGCGGGTTTCCTCTCTCAATATATGTGTGGTCCTTAACCATATGTCCGACGCCATATAACCGTATATACAAATGTGTTGAGTGCGTCGTTAAATAAAATATTTCCTTCCTTCCTTCTTTAATCTGCCATTAGATATGCATAGATTATCCGATTTGCACAGGTTTAGAAGCTGTGTGCCATGGCTATTTATTCTCCTGATATCTTGGCTTACTGAGACTATCATTTTAAGATATACCATTAACGAAATCTTTCATGTCATTATCTATGTAATAGGGAAGATCAGTTTTTTCATCAATTGTGATATATAGTCTGGCAAACATTTTGTTCTTGCATTAACATCACCAAGTAACAGTAATGGACTTCCTAACTTTGTTTGCTGATTTATTTCACTTTCAATAATAGTAAATGTATTTTTCTTGTAATAAGTGGAATTTATTGGAGGAATATAAAGGATGCCAATCAGCAATTTTTCATGTGGGCCTATATTCTCACATGGGATTTGAAGCCAAGATACAAATTCTGTTTTGTGAGTAACATCAATATTGAGACTGGTAACTAGCTTGAAAAGAAACAAACACATATTAAGATGCAGTTTTGTGATTAACGACGAACGGGTCAATTTCAAGCAGTCGTGGCCTATTTCCATTGTTCACATGTTAACCGCCAATTTGGCATGGGTCCGAGAATTGTACGCTGGTCTGTGTCATGTGTTCATGTGTAGCTCGAGTGTCGTCTACCTCTGCAGATTTTAGGAGACGCTTTCACTGGGGCTCACGAGAAAACCCGCTATATTTGTTTGTGTTTTCCATTAGTAGCAAGGGATATGTTATATGCAGCATGCTATGCTGGTCGTGATGCACTGGCTGGAACGAGAAATAGCCCAATGGACCCACCGGCGGAGATTGATCCCAAACCCCTCGCGCATCAAACGAGCGCTTTACCACTCGGCAACCTCCCGCCCATTGTAGTTCGTATATTCATGTATAGAAAGATGGCTACTCATCGGCCTCGGCGGTGTCGTGGTTAAGCCATCGGTCGCAGCCCTGTACCGGTTTCCACCCAGAGCGAGTTTTCACGACTCAATGGGTACAGTATAAGACCACTACACCCTCTTCTTTCTCACTAACCACTAACAAGTAACCCACTGTCCTGGTCGGAAACATCTTACAATGCAGCAAACTCGCGAATGTCCCTTTAAGACCACTACGCCCTCTTCTTTCTCACTAACCACTAACTACTAACAACTAACCAACTGTCCTAATCAGATAGCCCAGAGAGATGAGGTGTGTGCCAAGGACACAAAGCTTGAACCTTAATTGGGTATAAACACAAAACTAAGTTGAAAGGAAATGAAAAATAATGGCTGCGACTGCCATGATCTTCAGCAGGTAGTGTCCATCGCCCACTTGCGTAGCCAGGATTTTATACTGGGTGGTGGGGTTTGGGGTGGCGGTGGGGGAACCCACACTATGTATGTTGGTATGTATGTACGATTTTATAAAATTTAGAACAGTAAAAACTAAACAAAAAATGTTTGATTGAGGGAGCATGGAACCCGAGCCCCCACCCCCACCTCCCCTCGCTATGCCACAGCCATGGCCAACCGAGCCCCCACCACCTCCCCTCGCTATGCCACAGCCATAGCCAACCGAGCCCCCACCACCACCTCCCCTCGCTATGCCACAGCCATGGCCAACCGAGCCCCCACCGCCACCTCCCCTCGCTATGCCACAGCCATGGCCAACCGAGCCCCCCACCCCACCTCCCCTCGCTATGCCACAGCCATGGCCAACCGAGCCCCCACCCCCACCTCCCTCGCTATGCCACAGCCATGGCCAACCGAGCCCCTACGATTCATAACGGGTGGAGTCAAGAAGAAGATGAAAAAGAAGAACTTTATTTCTTTTAACTACTCCACTAGTGGCACAGACCTATCAGAAGGAGAATTTCCCATTATTAAGTTGACGCTTATGATTTACCTAACTAGTGTCGTATATCGCACCTCCCACCTACAATTCTATTTTAAACGTACCTACAGTATTAAAGTGCAAAACAACCCAACAAAACCTCCAAATATTTCAAAAATAAAATAAGATAATGGCAGCGGTGGGATTCGAACCCACGCCTCCGAAGAGACTGGTGCCTAAAACCAGCGCCTTAGACCGCTCGGCCACGCTACCACAATTATAACAGATTAAACAGGAGACGTGATTGAACTATCATTCATTTTTGTTTTTATTTATTATTTAAAACAAGTTTATTTTGATTAACGACGCCACTATCAAATCTTTTATATGCATCTTCCCACAGACAGGAAAACACATACCACATCCTTTCATCAGTTGTGTTGCAGTGGTTGGAACAAGAGAACAAAAATCAGTAGAATGGATCCACCGGGATATCTATTATAATAATGCAGATGATTGTCATTCTAGGGGATTAGCTATTTTGGTTTCTAAGTCTTATAAATTGAATGTTACATCATGGGCTGTTTTAAGTGATGAACTGACAGGAAGGTGTATTAAAGTTTGCATGAATTTACATGACAAACAGGTGAATGTGTTTTGTATATATGCACCTAATTGTGTTACAGAAATAATTAATTTTTTTGATTGCTTTCAACAACACATATGTTCTGAAGATTTTAATATTATTTCAGGAGATTATAATGAAATAATGAATAATAATTTACATAGGCTTGCAAATATGCATTTTAATAAACAAAGTTATCAAAGATTCAGAGAATTTAGTCAAAATTGTAATTTAGTTGACATATGGAGATATAAGCATCCAGATAAAAGATCTTATACCAGAAGTCAAGTTGTTGAAGGCAATTTAAAACAAAGTAGAATAGATTATATTTTATGTAGTAGAGTAATGATTCATAATGTTGTTACTTGTTATATTAAACATACTACTTTTAGTGATCAAAGTTTTGTATGTATTAGAATTGATATGTCAGAGGTAGAAAGAGGACCTGGGGTATGGATTTTTAATAATACATTACTCAAAGATCTAGACTTGAATAGCAAAATTACAGAGATTTTAGTTCAGGCTAATAGTGATCCTCTTATTAATAATAATATTTTGATATGGTGGGACACTTTAAAATAAAATAAAAAAATGTGCTAGGGATTTTTCCATCAAGAAACATCAAATGGAAAACAAAATTTATTGGGATTTACATAATAAATTGGAAAAAGAATATAATTTGGAAATTACAGTCGTCCTACAGGCGAAGTAAATACTAGATAAAGTTTATCTTCCATGAAAGTGGCAGTCCTCGGTCGTGTGAAGTCGATACTAGATAATGTGTATCTTCTGGGAAAGTTGCAGGCGAGTGCTTTACCAGTGTAAGATTGTTTTAGTGAAACACTCACTATTAATCTAATTTTTAACACTTGTTTACTGTGGAGTTTCGTTTTCACCTGTAATGGAATTAACAAAAGTTGTTTCTTTGTCAAACGACGTATTGTTTGGCTTTAGTTCGTTTTCACAATGGGGCCCCTTTGTGGATTGAAGTATTTCTCTACAGACTGTTTGCGTCAGAGAACAAGCATTCTGAGAGTACTGCTAACGCAATGACGAGTCCAACATATTTTGGTATTTCCTAAGTTAAAGGGCCATACTTCTGTCAAAACTAGGTAAATCACCACCAAAATCAAACCTGATCTGTAATAGTACATGAAAAAAAAAACAGAACTAATATACAAAAAACAATATGGCAGCGGTGGGATTCGAACCCACGCCTCCGAGGAGACTGGTGCCTTAAACCAGCGCCTTAGACCGCTCGGCCACGCTACCATGAAAACACTCGACATTAATAAACATGACGTCTGTAATCCATATCAAGATGGTTTCATATCTTAACTTTGGTGTGTTGCTTATGACAGCTAGGAACTGGAGAACAAATAAATGAACTCGTCTCGATGACGTGTTGGTAAAACTGGTGGTTTATGGGTTCGTACCTCGGTGCCGGCACCAATCCACAGTTCAGCTGACTTATTTTACTGACCACTCAGCTCGAATAGCTGTTGTCTGTCTAAACTCTTCGTTACAACACAATATATGTATAACTGTCATACAAAACAAATATTTTTTTATTACTGTTGTTCACAGTTTAAACAATTAACTGCACAAACCAAAACAATGTCAAACGAGAAACTGTTCTGTCCGTCCAGTAGCATGTCTGTTGCCAACAGTCGTCTTTGTGGTAGCGTGGCCGAGTGGTCTAAGGCGCTGGTTTTAGGCACCAGTCTCTACGGAGGCGTGGGTTCGAATCCCACCGCTGCCAATTTATAATTTTGTCATTATTGTTATTACTTTTTAGAAATTATTACTACTACTATCATCATGAACATTAGCTGTAGCTGTAGTAGTAGTATAATCACCACCACCATCATCAGAAGTTTGTTTTGTTTAATGACACCACTAGAGAACATTGATTAATTAATCATCGGCTATTGGATGTCAGACATTTAGTATTTCTCACTAGTAGCCATCGGAGGAAACCCGCTAAATTGTTTCTTCGTGCAGCTAGGAATTTTTATATGCTCTTTTTCACAGACAGGAAAGCACATAGCACGGCCTTTGACCAATTATGGTGCACTGGTTGGAACGCGAAAACCCCCCAATCATGTCTGATTTCACTTTGAAAGTCGAGGACCCTTCACACTGGGATATGCCCACGCCTCCCAATATTTAAAGGGACATTCCCGAGTTTGGTGCATTGTAAGATGTTTCCGACTAATAATATATTTTTACGAGTAAACTTACATATTAAATATATTTTCTCGTTTAGAATATCAGTGACTTTATATTCAATGTGTTTCTGGTCGTCTTAATATTTGTAAGAAGCCCAAACTGGATTTTGTCTTCAAATAATTTCGTACGTACGATAAAATAGTTTTTAGGAAATAAAATGAAATTTAACTTAGTACAAATATTAGAACGACCAGAAACACGTTTAATATACAGCCACTAATAGTTTATGCAGAAAAATATATTTGATATGTAATTACAATCATAAAAAAGTCTCTGTTAGTCGATAACATCTTTAAAATTGCAGCAAACTCGGGAATGTCCCTTTAAAGAAATCGCTGTAATCTAGTGGTGTTATTAAACACAACACACTACATTAGGTTCGCCTGCCGCTGGGTAAAAGCCACTACAGTGTCTACACCGACTTCTCTCTAACTAACCATTATTTAATCGCAGTTCAGATAAATGGCACGAGTGCCCAGAGCAGCGTGCTTTAACCGTAATTGCATATAATGATATAGGCACGAAACTAAGTCGGATTAATAATAATATTGCGTCGCAGGATCGAACCACATGGGTGGATCCATTCTACTGATTTTTGTTCTCTTGTTCCAACCACTGCAACACAACTGATCAAGGGATGTGGTATGTGCTTTCCTGTCTGTGGGAAGATGCATATAAAAGATTTGATAGTGGTGTCGTTAATCAAAACAAACATGTTTTAAATAATAAATAATAACAAAATGATAGTTCTGTCACGTCTCCTGTTTAATCTGTTATAATTGTGGTAGCGTGGCCGAGCGGTCAAAGGCGCTGGTTTTAGGCACCAGTCTCTTCGGAGGCGTGGGTTCGAATCCCACCGCTGCCATTATTTTATTTTATTTTAGAAATAGTACGAGTTTTTGCACTTTAATACTGTAGGTACGTTTAAAATAGAATTGTAGGTGGGAGGTGAGATATACGACACTAGTTAGGTAAATCATAAGCGTCAACTTAATAATGGGAAATTCTCCTTCTGATAGGTCTGTGCCTCCCCCCCCCCCCCCCCAAAAAAAAAAAAAAAAAAAAAAAAAAAAAAACGCACAAAAAACTTCAGGACAAAAATGTACGCTTTTAAAAAATTTTTTATCCTACTCTATATAAATATAGATAAAACTAGGTTTCCTCTCACTAGCGCCCTCGATTTCAGTCAACACCACGACACCGCCGAGGCCGATGAGTAGCCATCTTTCTATACACGAATATACGAACTACAATGGGCGGGAGGTAGCCGAGTGGTAAAGCGCTCGTTGATGCGCGATGGGTTTGGGATCAATCTCTGCCGGTGGCCTATTGGGCTATTTCTCGTTCCAGCCAGTGCATCACGACTAGCATAGCAAAGACTGTGGTATGTGCTATTCTGTCTATGGAATGCTGCATATAACATATCCCTTGCTACTAATGGAAACAAACAAACAAATATAGCGGGTTTCCTCGTGAGCCCTAGTGAAAGCGTCTCCTAAAATCTGCAGAGCTAGACGACACTCGAGCTGCACATGAACACATGACACACACCAGCGTACAATTCTCGGACCCATGCCACATGGGCGGTTAAAAAAGTGAACAATGGAAATAGGCCATGACTGCTTGAAATTGATCGGTTCGTCGTTAATCACAAAAATGCATCTTAATATGTGTTCGTTTGTTTGTTTTCAAGCTAGTTACCAGTCTCAATATTGATGTTACTCACAAAACAGAATTTGTGTCTTGGCTTCAAATCCCACGTGAGAATATAGGCCCACATGCAAAATTGCTGATTGGCATCCTTTATATTCCTCCAATAAATTCCACTTATTACAAGAAAAATACATTTACTATTGTTGAAAGTGAAATAAATCAGCAAATACAATTAGGAAGTCCATTACTGTTACTTGGTGATTTTAATGCAAGAACAAAATGTTTGCCAGACTAAATATATCACAATTGATGAAAAAAACCCTGATCTTCCCTATAACATAGATATTGACATGATAAGATTTCGTTAATGGTATATCTTAAAATAATAGTCTCAGTAAGCCAAGATATCAGGAGAATAAATAGCCCATGGCACTCAGCTCCTAAACCTGTGTAAATCAGATCATCTATGCATAGCTAATGGCTTTGGATGCGTTACAATAGCACAGGAAGCACTCGTACAGAACAAGGTTACGCTGGCCAAGAGTGACCATCCCAGGCCAATATCAATACATACGGTCGCTATACATTTGGGATCGATTTAGGGCAGAAACCTCCACAGCTATCCAAATTGCTGGACTAAGACGAATTTCACTCCAAACCGTTATCAACTTCTACCGGGATGTTACTCCATCACTAAATATTTGGATGGTCGATATATCAGGGTTTGCTTTCAAAACTTTGTGAATGAGAAGTGTAATATATGGAACAACAGTTTCTTTAAAATGTGTGAGATTATCGCTGGCAAACACACACGATTTCATACCACCAACAGTCCACTTGAATCAACTTGAATTACTGCATGTGATGGATCAGTTACATGTTTTACTTCCTCAAAGAATGACGCCTGTTCCCTCTTTACATAGGAATGAATGAGAAAGTTTGGTAACTTTGACTTCAGTAATAACATAACTTCGCCTACAGTACCCTGCTGAAGTTGTTTCTCAAACTTTGCATCAACCTTGACCCACTGATACCACAAAGCTTAATGCTCTCGGGTTATTCTGGTGACCTTCGATTCAAATGCCTCAATAAATCGTTTCCCATCATAACATGTTTCACAGTCATTATTCATGCATGTCTTTGATGTTGCATCACAATGCAATGAAATCCTGTGAATATGGATGAAACACATTTGAGGCCTTCTTGGACAGACAATCAAGAATCATAATGATATTCTCGTGATATAAGAAAGGCACTGCTTTCTTGGCATGTCGGCTGCTGGAAGCACGTGAATAAGACGGAGTTCAACAAATGTTGTATGCCCAATAATGACTGCAGGGTTATCTTCTTTGAAACATGAATACGCTTGCAGCTGCACTAGTGACCAAACCTTACTTGAAAGTTTTAATGTTTGACAAGTGTGACCTTCAGGACTTACCAAAACAACATAATTTGAAAGAAACATTAAAATATACTGAACTGATATATAAACTGCCTTGTCGTTAAAGGGGCTATCTTGAGTTTTTATATATTTTGTAAAACATTTCGGCCAGTATAACCTTTCATAATTATTATATTGTACTCTATTTTACATTGTCTTGCTTAGAGTTATAAAATGTGTATAGCCAAATCATTTGGGATCATGCTAATGTTTTGTAGTAGATCAGTATGGATTTTTTTGCACACAATAATTTCATATATATCAGTTTATTTGTTCTTCCAAATGCCATTGTTGATAGTAAGCTACAATAATGCAAACAACTATATACATTTATACAATCACATACACACATACATACATAATTGATTATGTTACAAAGATATATATCACGTAACCGATCAATCGATTACCTAGGTACAAATCACGTGAACAGACTTCTGGTCCCCTTTGTTTTGGAATATGGTTCTCAGTAGTACTTTATCGGTCCAGTAAATAGATCAGTAACCTGTGGTAGCATGCTTTTAAGATGACACTGGTTTCATGCTGTTGTTTATTTGTATTTACGCATGACCGTTCATTTGACTTTAAGATTGTTTCGTGTTGCTATTTATTTGTATTTACACACTACCGTTCATTTGACTTTAAGATGGTTTCGTGTTGCTGTTTATTTGTATTTACATATTACCGTTCATTTGATTTTAAGACGGTTTCATGTTGCTGTTTGTTTGTATTTACACATTACGGTTCATTTGACTTTAAGATTGTTTCGTGTTGCTATTTATTTGTATTTACGCATTACCGTTCATGTGATTATAAGATTGTTTCGTGTTGCTGTTTATTTGTATTTACACATTACCGTTCATTTGATTTTAAGATGGTTTCATGTTGCTGTTTATTTGTATTTACACATTACCGTTCTTTTGCTTTTTCAGGTGCCTAGATACAGGTGCCTAGATGCAGGAATAACACAGCCGAGAACATTTCACGATAATTTTGTTAAAACTCTGCTAACGAGATTTAATGTTCTCGCAGCAAATTCAAATAAATGACACATTTGCATAGGCTAACTGTTGTAACTATCGTACATAGTAATGTTAATTTTTGATTAAAGAAGATGTGTTTACCATATTAAGTTGTTGATTGTTGAGTTATTATTCTTTGTGCTTGTTTGTGTCTATTTGTGTGTGTGTGTGTTTGTACGTGTGTGTGTGTGTGTGTGTGTGTGTGTGTGTGTGTGTGTGTTCGTCTGTTTATGGTAAAATAACCTATGTGAGAAATTATTTACATAAAACTATTCACTCTTGGCTGATACAATAAATATTAACATACAGATTTCAGGGGCGTAGCGTGATCTGGACCTGAGGGGTTCGAATATGAACCAAGTGGACCCCTTTCTATTTTGTTTTTGCACCACCAGAAACTCAATATGTATAAACCTGTATGTTTAAGCTCTGAAAGCGGACCATTTGCTTGAGCCCGAACCCCCCCCCAGCCTACGCCCCTGGATTTTCCATATGTAATCATTGGTAGCTGTCGGGGTCTATACAGATAGTGCAGAAGTCATTAATGACTACCGGATGGCAAGATAGCGCGTGCGCGCGCGCGTGTGTGTTTGTGTGTGTGTGTGTGTGTGTGAACCATATGTGAGTCAATGGCGAGTAGAAAATTCCACGATGTTTGAAACGTGCCCATATACGGCGATGGCTACGAGTCATCCCAGAACGTCTTCACCTCGAGATAGTGTGGGGACGCTACCGTGGGGCCTATATAAATAAAGGATTCAGGGCGTTTGCCAACTCGACCGATCGCAGGCAGGATGGGAAGCCGTAGCGCACCCAGTGGGCTCCTGGCAAGTCATTTAGTCAAAAGCTAAAAATTTAGAAAAAGATCGCAACCACCCGCCTTTACGTCTCTTGGAGGGAAGAGCGACCTTCTACACTCAACCGACACGCACTCCAATCTGGGAGACCAACGGATGTAAGGTGGCGATCTATAACTAAGATAAGTAATTAGTATACTACTTAACTCGTGACACCTGTGACTCCCTGGAAGGAACATCCACCCTACCGACTCGAACAGACTAGGTATTCCAACCCGGGGAGAGAACGGTGAAACGACAAAAGTACAACCATATGCCTAAACTAGTTAGCTGATATAAATGCAGCTATAAATTAACAATTGCTCAAAACCTCCCGCCTGTATATCTCTTGGATGGAAGAGCGACCTTAAGCACTCGACCAACAAGCACTCCAACCAGAGAGATCAACGGCGGAACGGTAGCGAGTGATTAATAACTACTAGATATGACAATACTTAAATCGTGACACCTGTGACCCCTTGGCGGAACATCCACCCTTCGCACTCGACCAGACTATGTATTCCAATCCGAGGGGAGAACGGTGAAACGACACAAGTAAAAGCATATACTTAAACTAGATAGCTGGCATAAAATAAAATTATTAATCAATAATTATTCAAAACCACCCGCCTGTACAACTCCGGGAGGGAAGAGCGACCTTAAGCACACGACCGACAAGCACTCCAACCCCGGGGTTCAACGGCGGGACGGTTGCGAATAATTAATAACCATTGTTAACCTTACTGTAAATATTTATTCAGGTTCTGAAACTCGTGTGTTGCAATTGGTGTATACCACTCCCAAATGTTTTTGTGGCCCTTAAAACAAACAAGATAGGATACCACTAATTACCACTTTCTCTTGCAGCATTCCCACTGGTCCAATCCAGCCAATCGCGAACAAGGAACCTCGCATGTAAATAAACTGCACATTTGTGTTTTGCACTCGCACCATGTCTTTATTACTGATGCATGAAACCATGATTGACTAAGGTAAGTCAACTAGGGCAACTGAGGAAATAGCAAGCAGGAAAAACAAGATTGACTTAAAATACTAACCAAGTAAGCCTACTAAATTATTTTACATTACTAACAGTTACCAACATATAGATACCGTTCATTTCGCCTCAATCATTTCATTTCTATATAAAATAATTATTCAGGGGGGGCGGGAATAAAAACATTCTTAATTACTTAGCTGTCAACTATACAACTGCTACTAGATACTTTAACCCTATTTTTCTTTATTTTTCTTTCTTTCTTTCATTGATTGGTAATAAAGTTAAGTATGTCAAGCATTAGGCTTTTTAAACCAATACCTAAACTATAAGGGTTCCACCCTTCAAATTAGATAGCCAGATTAGTCTAACCGTCCCTCCGTCAATGCTATACAAAGACGGAGGGGGATGGGTGGTCATAATGACCGTTGAATTCACTAGAGTAGGGACGTAAGACAATAAGTACAACCTTAACACCAAACTAGGATTTACATACAGACTACACGCTCACTGCAACAGTACACAGGATGCATTAACTAATGATAACAATGCATCCGCCCCCCCCCCCCCCCCACCCCCACCCCATTTAATGGCCCAGCACGTGCTCTAATAAGGAACCGGACAAAAGAATACCGTTCCGAGTACACAATTACAATGCACCCGGGGGAAGCTGAACAAACGAATATCGGCCTCCCCCACCCAAACCCCCAATACTTGCTGCTGGTAATAACTTGGTACTTGGTGATGCCTCGACCAGAAGCGGTCAGGCCCTTTATAAGGGCCCGATGGGCAACCTAGGGAGACACCACAGCATCGTAAAGGTCTAAAATTAACGAGCTACTCTCGATTCACTAATATCAAAACCTATATTAGCTCGGCCATTTACCTTTCGACCGACCGTTCAAAACTGCGCCAAAATTTCCTCAACAAAATTGCGCACCACTTTCTCTTTGACATTAACGGCTCCATTCAAATTCCATAGCACCACCACCACTCCAACCCGCCTGCTACCGATTCAATCGGGCTGCTGGTGCTCCCTTGCACCTGCTAGTGCAGGCGGTCCCTCCTTCCCCTACCCCCACCTTTCCTGTCATGGACGGAAGAGCCGGCCAAGGCCGGCTCTTGCGTCCACGACAGCCGTACGCTACAACAGCTTGCTCTGAATGTGCACGTAAAACCCTATGACATGACACGACAGGGCGTTTGCCATTCGCTCAGCGACACTGCTAGAGAGAAGACCTACGTCATTTTTATTTCAGTTTTAAGAAAAAGATAACTGTTCCGTAAAGTATACAACTTTGTTTGGAATAGTGTTAAACACCAGTATTTGTAAAAAATACTTCTGAATATTTTGTGTGCTCGAAGAACGATTCTTTGGTTCAAGAAAGACTTCACATGGATAGAAAGTAAGTGACATTTAACTTAAATAGTTAATATAACTATTTGTGTCTGAAGAATTAAGCAAGCTTCTTTATTTTAGCACAGATAAATAAAGTAAGTGATTTTTATAATTACAATAAGGTTTTCGCGTGATGATGTTTTAACTTATGTTTTTAAAGCTGCCGTCTCTGGTTTCAATCTTATAAAAACCAAGTTCTAAATTCAAATACGAACGTAAATACGCTTTTAATTTATTCGCGAGTTGTACCAAATGTGGTTGGATTAACTCTTCTGAATGTTTAAATAACAAAATGTTCCAGACACCGTAGCTTTAAGAAACCGTTTTACAAGAAAACAAATATTTTTATGGCGTGGCCTAAAACCTCCCTTAACGTTACAACATGTAGATACTACATCTGGTTCAAAGGTTAACCGACACGCTTACGCGTGAATGGCACACGCCGTTAGTTCGTTGGCAGGGCATAAATAGAAGAAAACAAAAACAAACATATGTTGCCAATCTCGACTGCAGAGCGGGCAGATATTACGACTGTTTACATTAGTTTCGCTTTATAAATGCTACAACAGCCTACTTCTGTAGGGATTTTACAGTGAAGCTTATTCTCTGATGTATGATGAGAAATGATTTGACGAGATACGAGTGTCACTTGTTTTATGAGTTACAGAGTGATCAAACGTATATCCCCCCCCCCCCCCCCCCCCCCCCCCCCCCCCCAAACCCTATATTTTTATCATTTGGGTGTTTCTTTTGGATTTTTTCAAAAGTACATCAACAGAAAAGCACAATTAAAAGTTGGAAAATGTACACATACATTATAAACTAACAAACATACTACACTAATCAAAAACTAGAATTTAATGTACAATTTACTAATTAAAACAATTTGTAATTTTGTTTCTTTGAATCTTTTTCTTCTTTTTCTTGGGTTCATCCCGCTGGAATCTGGAAAGATATAAATATAAAAACACAATATATAAAACTGATTAACGTTTACAGACCACTAAAAGAACAAGAAAGATTATGATTTAAATATATACGATTTAAATTAGGGTAATCATATTTGATATATATATATATATTAGCAATAGTAGCTCGTAACATGTATGCTGTACGAAAATGGCGCCAGAGCCTCGGTCTGAAATACTTCCTGTCATAAACAGCTGTTTTTGCAGACGTCATTCGCCTTGCAAAGGTAAAGTGCTATTTTTAGCTGATTGTGTATTTATGTGTTTTTAAAGAACGAGAAATGTCTTATAAAAGTTATAAAATATGTAAAATTAAGTATAGTTAGCTTAAATAATATTTATTATTTTAAAGAGTTAATTTTAGCGTTATTGGCAATTTATCCAATAAAGGGCAGAATAATTCTGCCGTTCCAACCATTGATGGGATCGGCGGAATTGTAAGGTGTAAATTACGCAAGCGGCTGGAAATCCAGTAATAGTAGAATTACGCCAAACGTAGAATGTGGCGGGGGTATAAATAGCAATCCAGCCAATGTTTGTTAGTCTGGTCAATCGCGTCATATAGTGTGGTCATAATAACGTCATAGTATAGCCAGTTGGGTTGTTGTCAGTATTTCGTCCCATTAGGTGGATTGGTGTAGTAATTGGAAATACAGATTTA
The DNA here is from genome assembly GCF_016097555.1 of Gigantopelta aegis. Lineage (NCBI taxonomy): Eukaryota > Metazoa > Mollusca > Gastropoda > Neomphalida > Peltospiridae > Gigantopelta > Gigantopelta aegis. The sequence continues at coordinate 16,423,285 of NC_054713.1, read as the reverse complement.
GCAGATTTAGCAGATGTTTTAGTGTAATAAATAAGGACCAGACTAATTTTTAGGTCATGGAACGAAACTTGTTAAGAAATAGAAATAGGTTTTGACTATGCATTAATTAAGTTAGGGAATAGAGTAAGCAATACCCAGCACATAAAGGTGTAAGTCCCGGGTATTGTGGATATTTATGTGACAAGTTCAATTGCAAGTGTATAAAGAATAGAGTGTGCACACACGAGGCTTGTGCATGTACACTGATTAGGCAAACAATTGGATATTGTTTGTATTGGTTTATACCAGTGAAGTAAGTGCGAGTGCACTAGTATTTGACAAACAATTTGAGTTATTGTTTGTAGACTACAGTATTTTTCTAGTGAAGCGTTTGGAGGATGTTTTAGTACAAAATCCATTACCTGTATCTTTTTTAGACTCAGTCTGTTGAGTTCGTAATTAATTGGTTAAAGTATTAGTAGATGATTGAACTCAGTTTTTTAAGGTCGACACCTGACTTGTTAGATACATTGAGTTGAATATATTGTTAGTTATTTTGCCCTGATGATAATTTAGTGTTAGCAAATAGCTATTATTGATTATTTAATTACTAAAGGAGACATATACATATACATTTAACAAGTTGTTAAAATCTATTAGTTATTAGTAGACGTTGATGAAGTTGAACATTTGTTGGTGATCTTTTGCCTTCAGTAGTAAATTTACCATTTACCAGACACCCAGTTTTCCTGGGTCGTCGCATTATTTCTGGTGTCAGATGTGGGATGTGTTAATATTTTAATTTTCACATCCAGTGATCCGAACCTCTGGTTTTTATTCATTTATAAATGGTCACTTTAAGGAATATTTGAATTATTTGAGAAGGCAAAGGAACATTTTAACACAATAAAACAAAAACAAAAACTAGTCAGCTAAAAAGAGATAATTTTATTGAAATTAAAATAGAAATGTCTCGTAAAGATAATAACTAGATCCAAGTCTCAAAAAGGTTGTCCCTCGAATATGGTTTCAGATCAGTGTAGTCATGATGTACTGCAGTCTGGCGATACAGGAGATAGCATAATAGAAGAAAATGTGCAAGTGGTTCATGAGAATGCATCAGCTGCTGTAAATAGATCTCCTGAAAGGCAGAGAACTACACAGAGTGGCATGGATAGCAGAAGTAATGACTTTGAGCTTCTAGTGAGTCAGATGAAATTAATACAACAAACAGTATTACAGCTAACAGAGATGGTAGATGAACAAAGAATACAGAAGAACAATCCACAGTTGCAGGGCAAAAAAAAGAGTCAAATACACAAATTCTCCACCCCTCCTCCTCCTTACCTTATCCCAGATAATAATTGAAAAAAACCCATCCAATCAAACAGACCACATTAATAAAAAATGATGTTCAATCATTAAAAACATCAGGCCTTTCATGAATTATCATTATTTATCATTGATAACTGTCCTAAATACTACTATTTAAAGATTACTTCATTATTAGTGCAAAAGTTTCAAACATACCAAAATACTGCTGGATATGAGGCAGGATACTATGGCTGGTCGAAGGCAGGTTGTCCAGAGAGCTGTCTTTACTGAAATCGAAAATCTCTGCATGGAGGTCACAGACATTTGTCGTATAACATTTGTGGTATCTCAGCACCTTCACCAAATAATGCTCATCATTGCGAATCATGGTTGTAAAGAGGGTTGAATATCTCCCAAAGTTGTTTGAGAAACTTCTCCAGTTCTGCTTTCAAAGCTGCCTTGTTTGTACCAACTTTGCTGGTGATGTCACACCCTGTAAGGCTGTACAAGGCTGGGGATTCTGTATAGTGCTGATGACCCAGGATGTCGAGTGGAGTGTCGAGTACCGAGTGGAATCTCCCACTCCAGTTCGTACACACAGCTCATCAAGGTCGTGTTGCAGCAGTACGGGGGTGGAGCAGGGCGATAATTACATCTATATTAATGGAGATTAGGACACATACTCTGTGTCCTGCCTCAAGAGAACTCAAGACATGAATGGTTTATCCGAAGTTCAGCTTCTTCATATGATGATAGATGGTGGGCCAGATCCTTTTCTTTGCCTTTGCCTTTGTTACCGAGTCGACTAAAGTGGCGTGTTGCCGAGATTCAGAAGTATTTCCACGAAAATGACGATAGATTAGTTTCTCCAGAAGAAGCTTCTTGTTTTTTGAAGGCCAGAACATTTCCTCCTATTTTGGTAGAGGTGGGCTGGTCATCATATCGTTGTCACTGAACAGGAGAGGAGAGGGTGTGACATTATATTTCAAAAGGTCCTTTGTTGTGAGGCCATGATCACGGTGCCTGTTGGTAAGCTGCAAGTGTACAGCAGGATATCCTATGGATGTCGCATGGCAGTCGGAAGGGAGCCGTTAGATACCCATACGATTTTTACACATCGTACGGGGTTCGTGAGGGACTCGCACGGACATTGTAAGATACTCATACGATGATCTTGGAAATCGTACGGGTGCCATACGATTTGAGGGGCCCAAAATTCAGTGCCGTCCGTGTTGCGGGGGCCATACTGGGCCCATGCAGTGCTCGTGCGATGCTGTATACAACGTGTCTATGATTTACGGCTAATAAAAATGTATACGACACATCGCGAACTTTTAACTCCGCTCTAAAAGCTTCCGATGTGCCTTACGGCGAGGAAAGAATGCCAAGGCGCCCGTAGGATAGCCAAGGCACCCTTGCAGGCGCCGTGAGATTTTCAAAATTTTCCCAGAACCTTATCCCAAATGTGTGTATATGTGACTGTAGCATTAGAGACTCATCTCAAGACTGAGGACTATGAATATACACACCAGAGAAACTTGTCATTTGTTATAGACTGTTCGTAAGGTTCGTTTTACTGGCCTTTCCAACTGTCAGGATCCCCTCTGAGTTTTCATGTTATTTTCTGATGTTTATCGTCAGTTTGGCCGATGTGACTATGTGTTCGACATGTACTTGGATGACCCGTCAGTAAAGGTCAATGAGAGAAGGAAGCGCACCAATATTGTACCAGTCGAACACAGTTCCATCAACACAGGAGCACCTCTACCAAAACAGACTTTCTGGATTTCAAACAACAAACTTCTGTCTTCTGGAGAAACTAATCTGTCGTCATCTTCGTGGAACTACTTCTGAATCTCGGCAATACTCCATTGTACTCTACCAGGTACAACGAAAAAATACTCATCCCTCTCTACAACCATGATTCGCAATGATGAGCATTATTTGGTGAAGGTGCTGAGATACCACAAATGTTATATCACAAATGTCTGTGACCTCCATGCAGGTTTTAGATTTCAGTAAAGGCAGCTCTCTCGACAACCTGCCCTCGACCAGTCATAGCATTCTGCCTCATACCCAGCGTGCGTTTTATAATGCCCACACCACCATGCTTGCCTTGCAGAGCCATATTGTCCCTGAAACTGTTGAACCACTGAAACCGCAATATTTTCGCTGTGAGCACGACTAAGGTCAACTAATGTCTGCAACATCGTAGAAAACCCTCGAGGTTAATAAATATTGGTCAGTCATATGCGCATGTCATAAGTGTATCAGGTCAATTATTTATCAATAATTTACCAGTTTCAGTCTGTTTTTTGTATGTTTAGTACAGTCAACCAAAAAGTGTTTTACATCTTTAATTTTATGACATACTAAACAATTGGGTGAATTTATTTTCTTAATTTTAAATTTAATATCATTTAAACCCGAAGAGACACCCATTCTTAATCGTGCAATAATTTTAGTAGCTTTAACATCAAAAGAAACTGGTCCAGGATTAGTCGCCCTTGGTTTGATATAAGCATGCCACACTCTGGTCCTGTGGTCCCATTCTGTTTGCCACAGGCGTCCAAAGTGTGGTTCGGCTATATAATTTATTTCATTAAAGTTATGGTTAACTGGAACACCGACAGTGGGGTCCTGCGAGCTCTTCTTTGCATTAAGGTCAGCCAATTCATTGCCCGCTGTTCCTATATGTGCCGGGACCCACTCAAGGACGAGGTCAGTCCCCTTGGCAGCAATATCTTTAAACATTTTGTATACATTTTGGACAATTTCAGGTCTAACACTATGAGCTCCATGGATTGCCTGTAGGGCACTAAGGCTATCTGAGAAGAGAACGTATCTATTCGGGCTATTATTTTTATTGCCATTAGTTCAGAAGTATATACCGAAATATTATCTGATAGCCTAGCCCTAATAGCTATAGATTTTTTTTAATAATTTGGAATTTTGTATTATAAAGGCCATACCTATTTTTCCAGTGGTTGGGTCCTGTGATCCGTCTGTATAGACCTGAGTCACATCTGGGTAAAATTCTCCAACCACTGCTTGAAAACCTTTTTTCTTAAAATTTGGATTATCTGTTTTATTAATCCCTTCCCAATGTGGTAATTGACCTTGGGAGTGCTGACCGGCCACGGAAGGTCAACACTAACCTTACTTATACTTAGGGGCAGGCCAACAATTTCAAAGTCATTTGCAAAATGGTTCAAATATGAAACAATAGATGTGTCTCTATCTCTATTTATATTAATTTTAATTGATTTAAGGTTGTTGACTGGGGATTCAGGTACAAGGCTACGTATCTTATTAATATATTTAAGTCCTTGCCTGATCCTCCTGAGGGCCAGCGGCATTACACCCAGCTCAACCATAACACTATCTTATAGCGTACAGATAGTGCCCCCAACAATAATTTTGAGTACTCTACCATATACGCCATCAAGTTTTCTAAGCTAAGTTTGGGAAGCACATCCAAAGGCCTGGGCGCCATACTGCAGTCTGGAAACAATAAAGGCCTCGAAGATCATGAGCAGCGTTTTTCTATCTGCGCCCCATGGTGTGCCTGATAGTACCCTTAATACATTTATATATATGGTACAATTACCAGTCACCTCAGTAATGTGTTCTCCAAAACTAAGCTTGTGGTCAAAGATCTCACCCAGAAATTTGACCGATTGCACCTGGTTAATAATAGCCTCATTCAATCTTAGTTTTAGATCGCAAACCGATTTAAATAGTCTTTTTTATGAAAAATAATACTTTTGGTTTTTGCTTTGGATATGGTAACCCCCCAAGCTCTAGACCAAAGTGCCAAATTATTAACATCCCACTGGAGATCTTTTTGTAGGTCATCATAATTATTTGCCACTCTCCAGAAGGCTGTATCACTCCCGATCCCGGAGCTGTTGGAGACATAACAAACCTCCGACCGGATGGGACTGGGTAGCGACGAATCATCAACGACTACGTCAGTGATGTTACTAACTTCCAACTCACAGTCAAAGTTTAGCTCACGGGCTAGGGATTCATCTATATCCGGCTTAAAAATCCCCCCCCCCCCCCCCCCCAGGCAGGCACCCCCTCCACATGTCTTTCAACTGTGAAGGAGAGGCCACCATCGGGGAGTGGGGTGTCGCGCCTGGCATGCTTGGACGGAGTCGACGACATCGGTGTCTTTTTTTAAAAGAGGCTCGTACGTCACCCAGCGGGTCCGACGTCATACGTTCCGTTCTAGCTATGTGGGACACGTCGGGTAAAATCGACTCGTCAAGTGACGACAACACCGAGACGTTGGCTTTATCGGCCGTAAGTTCAGCCACTATTGAGTTAAGACTCCTGTCCATCTCATCTAACAAAACATTTAAACTATTGGAGGTTGACATGGTTGGAACAGGAATAAGAACGGTCTATATACTACACGTGTTGAATCCGGGCATATATCTGGCAATACAGCCATGGTCAACACCAAGTAAAATGATAGCCCCGGTGGCTAGTTACACGGCACAAAAACATACAACAGACTTTCACTTGTATATATTAGCTTCCACACCGCTTCAGGTTGATAATAATTAATATTTAATGATTATAAAGCACTAATTAGTGTCAAGATAAACACATTTTTACTCAGCAACTAGAAGCCGCCATTACTCGCCGACCGCCATATTGGTGTTTTTGGCGGTGTTTGTCTTAAACTTTGAGCTACTTTCAAATCAAAAGCGATTTCCGAGTAAAATGTGTAAAATAAGGTCATTGTGTACCCCCAACCCAGGTTTATGGAAATGAATAATGCTAAAACATAGTCAGTATCACCCAAACAATTGAAATAAATCAAAATAAATCATCTATGGGTGTCAAATAATTATTTATTGCATGAAACTCTAATATCGTCATTTTATCCTTTTCGCGTCCAACCAAAAATCATAAATGTGCTCTACTGAGAAAACGTACTCAACCTAGAAGTGTTACCCAAACGTTTTCTGAAGGCCTTGGCATATAGATCAAGAAAAATTAAGTTAACTCTCTAAAAGAGAAATGCATGCGAACTACCCCGCAGAGCCAGGACTAGAACCTTTGACGTCGTCGGAACCCCCAACAAGAAACAGAGGATCATTAATCAGTTTGGGGGCATTGGTCCAGTCGTGGTTGAAGACGACGACAACATCAACAACAACAACAACAACAACAACCCAACGCCTTACTGCTTTAAAAAAATAGGGGAAAGAACTATCAACAAGCTGGGTGCCATTGACACCACGTATCAGGTGAAGTTCAATGAATCATGGCAGGACAAAGGTATTCAGGAACTCCACAACAATCTCCACAGCATGTTTGATGAAATACCCAAGAACACCAAGACTACAAAGAACCCTTTCTGGAACCCCCGATGTACGGCGTAGACTCCATGGAGAGACAAGATTTTTTTGAAATGGCACACTGAACAGGCGGGTATATTCGACTTCAGACAAGAAATGAAAGAATATTGCGTTTCTGACGTCACCATACTGAGGGAAGCTTGCCTCAAGTTCTAAGCCTTCATGATGGAATCCATGGGCGAAAAGCAACTCGGTGTCGACACGAAAGCCATCACTTACGTCAACGGCATCGATCCCTTCTCGCAATTCATCAGCATTGCATCGCATCAGTCTGCATGGGTATCTTTCAGGCCAAATTGTTTAAAGAACATAGCGACGTCAAGCTATCCGACGGAAAGACCCTTTCAGATTGGATGTCCATCAGAAAACACCCGGATGGATCTTTGTCCATCAAGGTGAAAGAAAATCAGTGGGAGTCTGAAGAAGAACTGCAACGACAGGGATTCACCCTCGAAGAAAACGAAAGAGTTCTGATTCCAATAGCTCAAGTGCCCAGTGCGGGATACGTGCAGAGGGACCACTTCAGTTGATCGTCCATACGATGACTGGAGTGGATCCAACACCAACATCCACACAAAATAAGATATCCAGCACGCACTGAACGATGGCGAATTCCACGTTCCAGAGACCAACTATCGGCTCGACGGGTACTGCGCCAGGACCAACACAGCCTTTGAATTCAATGGATGTCTTTGGCATGGATGTAAAAAGTGCTATCCTCACGAACGTTCTTCTACCATTGAGCCACGCACCAACCAGTCCATTGAGTAATTACATGGTCTGATGATCAAGAAACGTAAAATCTTGAAAGAAAAAGGATATAACCTCGTGGGCATCTGGGAACACAAGTACCACCAAAAGCTGAACTATAACCCTGAAATGAAGACGTTCGTTGACGGCTTAGATATCCAAGAACGGTTGGACCCCAGAGACTCCTTCTTTCGTGGTAGGAGGAATGCCAGTATGCTTCATTACGAAACGGCCAAAGACGAAAAGATCCAGTATGTAGACTTCACTTCGCTCTACACATGGGTCAACAAGTACTGTCAGTATCCCGTTGGACATCCTACGATCATCACAAACGATTTTTGACAAAATCACTGAAGTTCCCCCTGTGTCGGACCTGCGCAGATGCAGAGCAACAGACACCATGTCGACACGGATGAAGAACGGGCCATCCTGAGGACTTGATGCACTCCCGAAATCAAGAAGGCCAGCTCAATATGAAACAGTCCTCCTTCATCCATCAAAACAATGCTGAAACCTGCTTCAAGATGCTGACAGACCCTACCAAAAAGATCGTCAACTTTCACATTCTCACTGATAACATCTTGCAGTTGGAATACCAACACAAATCGAGCTTTGTTCCCGATGACAAAAAAGTCAACATCTTTTTGGCCATCTTCACCACGTCCTGGGCACGTTTGAAACTGTACAGCATCCTAGAAAGATTGGACTGACACGTGCTGTACTATGACACATACTCTGTCATCTATGTGTGTAAGCCTGGCAGCTACCAGCCTCCATTGGGCGATTACCTTGGTGAATTGACAGATGAGTTGGATGGAGACCACATTGTAGGGTTTGTCTTTGGTGGTCCCAAGAATTATGCATACAGGACGAGCAAAGGGAAAGAAACCTGTAAGGTGAGAGGGTTCACTATCCACCACACCAACGCCAAACTCATCAATTTCGCCACCATTCGAGACATGGTGTGGTCTCCAACGAGAGATGGGTCCATCATGGTGACCAATCCTGGCAAAATATCGAGAGAGAAAATAAAGAGAAAAATCTACAGCAGACCCGGAATTTTTTTTACCAGATTGTCTATAACAAATGGGTCATTCTGAATGATTTGGACACTCTTCCTTATGGCTATTAAATAATAAATATCAAACATACTCCAAAACATCAAACTTGGCATCAAACACCAAACTTGGTATGTCATTCTGTGTCAAACATCAAACTTGGTATGAAACATCAAATTTGGTATTTTCCACCAAATCAAACTTGGTATGAATCAGAGTCTCCAACGTGTAACTCTTTTTTATCGGACTTTGTTTCAAATTCAACATTGTTTATTTGTTTCGTAAATAGTCCAATATGTTTGTGATTTATGAAGTCAATACTCCTTTTTTAGAACAGTGATTGAATTTTTTATAGGTATTCTAAATTCTCCATGCATTATCCCACTCTCCACTCACCTCTTGGACACAAAACAAGTTGTGTTTACGGGGAAGCTGCAAACAAATTTTTTGGATTAAAAAAAACAACACAAAAACCCCCACAAAAAAACAACAACAATACCATATAGTTCATCAAACTCGGTATTCCCCAAATCAAATTTGGCATCAAACATCAAACTCGGTATGAAACATTAAACTCGTTATGAAACATCACACCCAGAGCCACAGGGCCACACTCAGGGCCTCAGGGTCACACTCAGGGCTACAAGGCCACACCCAGGGTCACACTTAGGGCCTCAGTGCCACACTCAGGGTTACAAGGCCACACCCAGGGCCACAGGGCCACACTCTGGGCCACAGGGCCACACTCGGGGCTACAAGGCCACACCCAGGGCCACAGGGTTACACTCAGGGCCACAGGGTCACACTCAGGGCTACAAGGCCACACCCAGGGCCACAGGGCCACACTCAGGGCTACAGGACCACACTCACACAAATAGTTATGAATGTCTCTGAGTTAAGATCCTGTCGATTTCATCGCTATGTAAAACAAAGCAAACAGTCCACACAAGCCACTGTCCACGTGTTGAAGCACCCTTTTATTGTAGGTAGTGTGTACACTTTTGCTCTGCAGAAAGGTTCGAAACTGTCTCTAGTAGTATTTTGGAGGTTATTCCAAAACTGTCAAAGAATTCTCCGTGTTTGGCACTTTCCAACCATATGACCACCCAATGTTGTCCTTTCATGGTTGATGGTTCCGTGTTGACGATGAATCCTCTTGGAAAACTGGTCAGTCAGTGACGTGGAAGTTCATCTGCAGCATACACTCTGACGTGTCTCGTGACTGGATCGACATTCAGAGCAAATTCCAACTGTAGCGTGTTCATTGTTCCACGTACAAGACGTTCCTGGCTCCGTCGATTTGAAGCAGAAGGTTGTCTTCAGAGTAGATCAAACATTTGACAGTTTCTGACAAGGCCTTTCTAAACTGTAAGTCCAGTCGTAGATTACCCCTTTTTATAAGATCCAGATATTCTTCCTTCAAGTGGTAAGGTTCCAAGGTGAATTAATACAGAGCATATCCACTTATAAAATCTTCCCTGTTCACGTCTAGTTCTATGGATTCTCTTCCTTCGAACAGATTGTTGTAGGCCGAGATGTACTGATTGTTGCCCATGTGCAGAGGTTGAATTGGTAAGGATACACCATTGACGTATAAGGCGATCGTGTCAAGATTGTACATGGGAAAATTGAATGGATTCTTGGTGTAACTGCCATTCACTGCTTCTGCAGAGACCAATGCCACCACTACTTTGTTGGGACATTTGTTTTGAAACAAGTGATCCCAGGTAAAACTCAGTTGTCCTTTGGGAATGGAAGACACTTTGATGTCGCTCTTCGTGAACGGATATTTGGCTTCTATGTCCTGCAGTGTTTTGGCATGAGCTGTGATGATGGCTGGTAGCAGGGCATTCCCCCCCCCCACCCCGTCATTCCCCCCCCCCCCCCCCCCTCTCCCCCCGGTATTTCCCCCCTTATGTCACCCCCTGGTCATTCCCATATCCACAGTGTGACTGGTTTCACATAAAGCACCTCTGATAATGAGTCCGAATTGATGCCTCTATATCTTCAGACGTGTCTTAGTAGTAGAGTTGAGACTGAAGAGATGATTATTTTGCTGTGGACATGCCATTCAACAACACTTTCAGGTAGTTATTGTATGGATACAGATTGGTCGAGGTGGTGATGAGTTTTCCATTGAGTATCAGATCCACTTGCGACCACAGACTTTGAAGCCACTGATTGACGGGTCCCACGTTTTCATCTTTGACCAACACACTGCCATCGGCTTTGGTAATTTTGGCTTTCACGTGCAGTTTGGTACGTTTCAGGTCGATGTAATCAATGCCTTGTCCATAGATGTTAAACTCCATGGGACTGCTCTCCGTTGTGATCTGGGACATGGGTCTCGTATCTTCGTAATATATATATTTTTCAACAAAAGTGAATGTACGTGGAAGTTCAAAGATAGATAATTCTTCGGCATGGGCCTCTTCTTCAGCTTTATTCATGTACATTTTTTCTACTGACTCAAGCAATCCGATTTCTTCTTCTTGGACTTGCTGTTGCTGCACGATGTGTTCCCTTTGTGTTTTCTCGACGAATTGACAAACTGTCGTGTTGCTTTCCTTTTTATACTCTTCCAAAGATGTCTCTGCTCGGCCTTGGCTTGTTCCACCACCTGTTACCTGTGAGACCATGACCGAAGTGGTTACGAGGGTTTGTCCTCTTCTTTTTTCTCCTTTTTACATGTGGGATCGTAGAGTTCTAGACATCGATCCACACTGTACATCATCTTACTTTTCCCACCACGTTGAACGGGAAAATGAGGTTGAAGTTTGCCTTGAGCTTGCAACTTGTAAAAGCGGGTCCACTTGTCCACGTCGGGAATGTACAACTTCTACTGGTCTGACATGTTGTTCCTTTAAAGGTTCTCTCTTAAATGACGAGTGATTTCGATCAAGGTCCTATTTATAGAAAGGCGAGATGACCCTCTTGTCTCCAGTTATCTGTGACCACCAATCGTATGATCTTTGATTTGATTTGTGATCAACATGCAAAATTAAGGTTAACAGAGGCGTGTTTCGTTTCTAGACGCGTTTCCTAGTTTTGTCTGTCACGACCAGTGATGCAATCAATTTGAGCATGTTCACATGACCGTTGTTAGGGTTAAACTGTAAAAAAAACTACGTTTTTGTCCTGTCTTGACGTTAATGCGACCTTCGAGTAATTCTCGAGTGATCAACACCAAGGCCAACATCTGTTCTCCACTCATGTCATTCAGCAATCCCAATGTCATGTGGTAATCTTGAATGTTTGTCATCAGTTTCAAATATTCAAAATGTTTTAATATGTACTGGGTCATCTTTCAAAACCAAAAGGGTTGTGGCTTCACGTGAAGTGTCACCGTCATTGGTCCCATGATGAATGAGGCTGGGTTACCATCTACATCTTCTATATAGATGTTCACGATCTGTAGATCTTCAAGTCTGAGAGGTATGTAATGACACTGTCAAAACTGAAATGATTTTTCTTTTTTATTCCCGCCGAGACATACTCGCCTCAAAAGAGGTTCTTTTCTTTCTCCAACGTGTGAACTGTGACAAATGTTGGAACACACATAAATATTGCGACAGTCCGATTTTCTCGAAAGGTCCCAATTCTGAACGGTGATTTCGGTGGCTGCCACCACCCACTGTTTGCCCAAATGTAGCCTGTCATAAATATTGACTCTAAAAGACCAGGGTTGGTTGTCTGAAAAGTACGCTGTGCTATCGGTACTTCGAATGGTGATATACTTATCCATGGTGCTTGTAAGTTTTAATCTTAGGATTCTGTAACAGATACCCCAAGCTACTACTGAGTAGTGCCGTCCACAAGTTGGCATTGCCTCGTTCTAGAGATAAATTAACAATGTACGTAATGACCACGACGTATATGACAATGATCTGAGAAAAGAAAACGGTTTCCGATTTGGTTACACATTTCAAAAAAACAAAGTCGAGGTATAGCCAGAATGACTTCGAGACAGAGGTTGTGCTTCCAAGGTTGCTTCTATGCTAATGAAAGTCAAACATGTGTTGGGTCCTTTTATACTGTCTGGTGCCGAATCAGGTCGGTTTCGGGAATCCACGAATTATACTTGCTGGGCCAGTGAAGCCACTTGACCAGTATTTATTTTCTTTTGTTCTGAGTTCTCTCTTTCAATACATCCTGTATTCTGTATACCTGGTCTGGATTTTCTGTCACCTTTTGAAGTTTAGAATCACCACCCCAGTCCTTGAGTTTTTACATATCTTTGTTTTGAGACCAGTATCTTCTTTCTATGCTGAAGGTTTCCCCTGACCATTTTTCTTGATATTCCCGATCGAACTTACCCCTCAGGTGACTGATTCGCACCTTGTCTCCCACTTCAAATGTGAGCTTTGACTTTTTCTTTGGAGATTTATCAGACCTTGATAAGATATTGAGCTAATCTGACTTCCCCCTCGTTCCTCTTATTGAAACTGGCCGGACTCTGTCCCAACATGCAGTCTTATGTACGATTATAACTCTAAACGATGTCCTGTAACACGTCCAGATATCTGTTGGAAAGCGTCTTTAACATGTGTCTGTAAATGCGCATTTTGATGGTTTTGATCACGCGTTCGGCATAGCTGGCCTTTGTTTCATTTAAGGAAAACAACTGAACGATACCACGTCGTTTACAGAAACAGTTTGGTCAAGTGTCCCGTGTATTCTGCTCCCATATCAGACTGAAATATCTTGGGCCGCCTTGCCTGTCTTGGGATTCCTACAGTTTTGTGAGGGATTCGACCATCGATGCGGTCGTTTTGGACTTGAGTGGATAGATCCAAAGATATCTGGAGAACAGATCGATGACGATCAGTAAATATGTGACCCTATCATTAAATTTGGCCAAGCTGACCATGTCCATCAAATCGGACTGCCAGTGGATGTCTAACCCTTCCACCACCGTCCGGTGTCGTGGAAACTTACGTCGCACCTGTCTCGTCATGGTGTAGGTCTCTTGACCTCTCAGCCATTGTTTCATACGTTTTAGGGAAATATAAAATTGTCCCTCCTCTTTCGCGACCGTTTACAATTTGGCCGGTCCTGAGAAACTATCCAGATGTTTGGAATCATAATAGATGGAGTGTAAGTACTCTTCCCAATCAGCCATTTCGAATAAATGATATTTGTTTCTAACACCACCCGTATTTATAGCAAAACACAAAACAAACAAAATTAAAACACGATTAAACTTTTATTTTTACTACAGTTCAAACATGCAAGCAATAAATGTTTATAGAAGCATCGTGGTCGCCCTTCGAATAAATGGACATCTCGGGGACAGTCTGTAATGTTCCATCACTGGATCGTCCAACTTCTGCCATCCGTAGGCCCGTAGAAAACAACAGTAGCAGACGACGGCGTCGTGATCTTCCGTATAAAAGAAACTGTCCTTGACGAGTTCCGTCGGTCTCTGTCTCCTTCTGGAGAGGCCACCCACCAAATGTGTAGAGTTATCTGTAGAATTTGGGATGATGGCAGAACAAGTAATGTCTCGAAAGGCCATCCCATTCGTCATCGGCGTCGTAGGCGTCATCATCATCGTAGGGAGCCAAGTCTGTTTTATATTCTCGAGCAGCATCCGTCTGATCCATGGGTTCTTCGTCCATGGGTTCACGGGTATCCATAGGTTCTTCATCCACGATTTCACAGGGTTCACGTGCAACGTCCGTTTGATCCATGAAATGTTCTTGTGGTTTGGTAGCCACTGTTTTGCATTTGATCGTGCGTCTTCTGGAACATTTGCATACCAAGACATCGGCACCGCTGCTACAACTGCTGTCCATTCTAGAATATCCCGATGCCATCTCTGGAGCGCACGTCTGCACTCTACAACGGTCGACTGACGAATGACGAACAGTTCTAAATCTAAGGTTTACATATACAATGTCCAAACACGTCCTGGGTTTTTTCCCGTGACGTCACCGAGCGTGTCTGGACACGTCTAATATCTCGGGTTGCATTCTGAACACACTATGGCACCCGTCAGATTCTGATGATCTTCTCGTAAGTTGCACGGTATGACGTCTCTCAGTTTCGGCACAAAGTCGTAAATAGTGTCAAAGCATTTCTGGAGCTCTTTCCACTGTTCAGCAGTCAGTCGAACGCCGCGACGGGAGGGTTTCAGTTCTTGATCACAATACCACCACTGACGAATATCCACGCTGGCATAACTACATTCGACGTAGACGTTCCCACCGAGATGTTGTGATGTTTCCCGTCTGATGGTGGCCAGTTCCAACCACTGTTTTATCATCAGAGAAACGCCTTTCTTGGTGGGAAAATGTTTTCCACGGTCCTCGTCAAACTGACGAACGTGAATGACAATGTCCCCCTTCCACAGTTTAGCCACGACGTAGACGCCAAGGTCTAGTTTGCATCTCGTTTCGTTTTCTTCATTTTTGACAAGGCCCTCTGTAGTGTTTCTGTTATATCTCGATGCCATTTTATATATAATATTATATATCGTAAGTATCATCAACGGTATACGTCTTCTCGCTAGCAGTGTCGGTGAGCGAATGGCAAGCGTTCTGAATTTTATTTTATTTTATAGGCCCCCACTGTAACGTACCCACGCTATCTGGAGGTCAAAACGTGTCTGAACACGTTCTGGGATGACTCATGGACATCGCCGTATATGGGCACGTTATTAGTTATCAGCAACATTTCGACTTTGGAATACTTTTGTGTGAGCTTTTGTGTACAAATTACTTCATTTTTCATTACTTATAATCTTTGTTTATTACTTTACAAAATACAACCGTATCTCTCGCAGTGGCAGTATTTAATTTGATGTTATAAAAGTTTTAAAATATGCGGTTGACGGTTTTGTCATAATGCACTGTTCAATTCCATCAATACGCAGAATAGGCTAAATGTATTTACCTGCTACACACTGATAACCCTTAGGCTATTGCCCCCTTTCTATTTAAAGATTCAAATTGATAAGTAAAATGATGCACTCACACTCATGACATATTGTCTAGTGTAGCATTTATTACTTACGATTTTGAATCTGTTATTGTAACAATACCGGACCTCAAATTTTCCTTAACGGTGGCAAATTTCGATATAGAAATGGGTGAGTTATCAAGGTTACAGTCTCCATAGGTCCTCCCCTGCGCGTGCTGTAACCTCACTGTGGTGCAGAGGTGTAACATTCTTTTTGAGAATGGCCAATACAGCACAAATTGATGAAAAGTCCGTATCTGTCTGTGATATTTGTATTTGTTGCACAGTTCTTTACCATGTGTTTTGATTTAACTGTTGCATTTTTGTATTGATGTTGATCATCACATTGTGTTTGCATTTGCCATAGTTTGACACCCAATAGCCGATGTATTTTTCGTGCTGGGGTGTCGTTAAACATTTATTCATTCATTCCATAGTTCCTAAATATTTCCATATTCAGTAAGGTTATAGTTTTTTGTTGTGTTGTTTTTTTGTTTGTTTTGTGTGTGTGTGTGTGTGTGTGTGTGTGTGTGTGTGTGTGTGGAGCCATCCGATATATCGTACCCGACAAATATTAGTATACTAGCATTCTTTTCTGCAGGTAGAACAGATTGTTTCTGTAGAGAAACTGAATTTTAGTCTGATTAAAAACCATAAATATTGAATTAAGTAAAATAAACTATACAACTCTAATAATATCCCTCTGCTTGCTCAGTTTAATTACAAATTAAGAATTGATCATGATTATAATAATGAGGTGTTGTGTAAAATAATAAATGTTTCATCGTGTATATACATTCATATCAAAACAAAGGTGCTCATTTTATAAATAAATATTAAAAAGTTAATTTTTTACATGTTTTATTATTGTTTTTAAACGTTTGTTTGTTTGTTTATTTAACGACAACACTAGGGCACATTGTTCGATTAATCATCGGCTATTGAATGTCAAACATTTGGTAAATGTGATATAGTCTTAGAAAGGAAACTCGCAAGAGGACTTTTATATTCCACAGACACGATATTTTACATACCACGGCCTTTAATAAACCAGGCGTGGTGCACTGGCTGGAACGAGAAATAGTCCAATGGTGTTTCAAAGAGTTGGGTTTTTTTTTTTTTTTTCGTCTATCATTCTTGAATACAGATGTATTAAAGGAACTGGGTTTAATATGTCAGACATATTGAAATTCAAGATGGCCGATGAAAGCGAATCACATTTTGTAGTGTTACCTTGTAAAACAGAGGAAGTATAGGTCTATCCAAAGTATTAAAGGCGCAAACCCTAGGGCACTAAGTTTAATTAATCTATAAAACTGCAACACACAGTTAGACAAAGTTTAACAGAGACAAGTTGAAGTCTGAGATGTTTAAACAGGAAAATACAGTCTAAAATAAACTAGAACCTGTCTGGATAACCATAACGTCATGGACGAACGTGCCCTTTTAAAATTGTGGGGTACTGCAAAATCCTGCATGGCCAGAACCACTGTAGGTGTATGAAAATTAATATTCTAAACAATAAAATGTAAGTACTTTTATTTTAAATGATCAAAAACGGATTTAATAGTGAAAAATGCGTTGTAGTGTTTAAACAATCTAGCGTCTGTCACTTTAATGGTGGCGTTAAAAAACGGAGTGTTTCATTTTGCACCACCAACAAGCAAAAGGATGTAATAGGCTAGGTCCCATTCCAGTTATTTGTCTTTGAGCCCATGGTTAAACAATAATAAATAATAAGGACAGCTAAACTTTAACATTTTGTATCCACTATGGGCGAGGCATGATTAAGGTACTAGCTAGTCCTTTTGAAAGACACATTCCCAAGTTTGCTGCATTGCAAGATGTTTCCGACTAATAACATATTTCTATGATTAAAGTTACATATTAAATATATTTTCTTGTTTAGAATATCAGTGTCTGTATATTTAATGTGTTTCTGGTCGTCTTAATATTTCTATGAAGCCCAAACCGGATTTTGTCTTGAAATAATTTCCCGTACGAAAAAATATATTTTAGGAAATAAATTGAAATATAACCTAGTACAAATAGTAGAACGATCCAAAACACGTTTAACATACCGCCACTAATATTTTATGCAGAAAATATATTTGATATGACACAACTATCGTTAAAATGTCTCTGTTAGTCGATAACATCTTAAAAATTGCAGCAAACTCAAGAATGTCCCTTTAATAAATAGCGGATCAAGACTTGATCCGCAAACATTTATGTCAATATATTATGTCACGAATTGTTTTGGCTTTAAAAGATAAAGTTTGCTTTGTTTAACGACATCACTGGATTTATTAATCATCGGCTATTTTCTTTGTTTTATCGTTATTATTTATTAGTGCCCCAGATCAATTTTTATAATGAGGAAACCCGCTACGTATGTCCATTAATAGCAAGATGTCTTTGATATGTATCATCCAATAGACAGGATAGCACATATCACGGCCTTTGATATAGCATCGACATGCACTGGCAGGAACGAGAAATAACCCAATCGGCCCACCGCTGGGGATTGCTCTTAGACCGACCATGCACCAGGAGAGCACATTGCCACTAGGTTACGTCCCGCACGGCGTTTTTCCTTAAAGCGAGAGTAAACCTCGTATCGAAATCAGTTAGAATTATGATAGGGTCAGACTACCAACTGCCACAACAAAGTTAGCAAAAGGTTTTCTAAAACATAATAGGAAAACACTTATATATTAGAATCATTATATTCTTCCCTGCGTCTATTCATAGAAAGTTCGCATTCCTGTGCTATTTCACAGATTTTTTTACGTTTTTGCCAGCCTAAATTCTAAACATGCGCCTGTAGCAAATCACGGTCAGATGATTTCCGACCGTGAAATTGTTGAAGCTACTAAGGAATTTTACTTTATTTTGGGGTATATATGATATTCAGTCTTGAAGTTCACATAATAATAATAGCATGATTAAGATGTTAGTATTATGATTGATAGAAAATGTTTTTACTGTGTAACAAGAAGTTGGCAATTTTTTGCAACTCCGGAACGAAATAACTAAAATATCCCATGGCGGTGTTAAAGTGAACTAAACAACCACGTGACTCTCAGTAAGTTCTTGTTGCCGCCATATTAAGAACAAATCGGGGTGAGATTTCATTCCAAAGTTTGGATATTCTTGGCGCAGACTGACCTCAACTTTTTATTTTTATTGCTGTTTAACTACGGAACGCAGTTATTTCAGAAAATATTACTTTCAGTTAATTTTTGTTCCCAAATCATGTTGAAAGTGGGAGATTGCTTCTTTCTTTTCCGCCTTGAATGCAATCGGGGTTGCCAACGGGAATGCTATGAATCAAAGTATAAAAATTGCAACTCCAGAACATTTGTTTCGTTCCGGAGTTACACGCTTTAGTTCCGGTGTTGAAAGTGAACAAGATTTTGTCTAAGAGAGATGTCTCTTCCTATTTTTCGTTACTAACTATTCTATTCGTGTTGTTTGTAAGCATATGCCATAGCCTATCAAATAGGTTTCCCCGAGGGCCGTAAGGCGTAGCGGGCCGACATGCCTTGGTCCGTAAAGTAAGCGCTTTAACGGCGTGTAAGCTCTTTAAATCAATTACCGCTACGCCTTGATTTCAGGTGCTTTAGAAAACAATTACCACGAATACAAGCGTGGCAGTCGATTACCTCTTGCAAACAACTTGTGTCACGGAATCTTAAGCACACCTAATCACCATGACCGGTAAAACTCATCCTCAATACCCAACAATGGACCAGCCACTAGCTCACATTTTTGTATTAATTGGTATTTGGTAATTTTAACAGACATATACTAGGACCGCTAATCCGCCAAATGTTTTTTTTGTCTTCTGATTTACTTGGAAGATCGAGGGGGGATTGGAGGTTGTGGTATGTGCAATCCTGTCTGTGGGATGGTGCATCTTAAATATCTCTTGCCGTGGTATGTGTTACCCTGTCTGTGGGATGGTGCATATAAAAGATCCCTTGCTGCTAATCGAAAAGAGTAGCCCATGAAGTGGTGACAGCATGTTTCCTACCTAACTATCTGTGTGGCCGTAACCATATGTCCGACGCCATATAACCGTAAATAAAATGTGTTGTAAGCGTCGATAAAAATATAATTCCCTTCCTTCCTTCCAACCGGCCTCGGTGGCGTCGTGGTTAGACCATCGGTCTACAGGCTGGTAGGTACTGGGTTCGGATCCCAGTCGAGGCATGGGTTTTTTAATCCAGATACCGACTCCAAACCCTGAGTGAGTGCTCCGCAAGGCTCAATGGGTAGGCATAAATCACTTGCACTGACCAGTGATCCATAACTAGTTCAACAAAGGCCATGGTTTGTGCTATCCTGCCTGAGGGAAGTGCAAATACAAGAGTAGCCCATGAAGTGGTGACAGCGGGTTTCCTCTCAAAATCTGTGTGGTCCTTAACCATATGTCTAACGCCATATAACCGTAAATAAAACGTGTTGAGTGCGTCGTTAAATCAAACATTTCTTTCTTTTTTTCCTTCCTTCTATGTTTAAGTTCAGGCAATTCGAGGGATGCTTGAAGTGGGTTGTGCTGTTCTCTGCGGGCCGATTTTAGTTGTTTCTAGTATTACCCAGTGCTCCACGACTGGTTTAACAAAGGTTGTGCTATGTGCAGTCTTGTCTGTGGGATGCTGCATCTTAAATATCTCTTGCCGTAAAATAGTAGACCAGTCCATGGACCCAGCAGTCTGTTGTCAAAAAGAGTAACCCATGACGTGGCGAAAACGATACAAAATGGCTGCCCCCAGTTTCATTTCTTAAAGTATCAGTATGCGTTGGTGGTGCGGATACACATACGACTCATATTTGACTTGAAAACACTCTTTGTCAGACAGACAGACAGGCAGACAGACAGACAGGCACTTTGTTTATTAAAGTCTCACCTCAGTTGAAACATAAAACATCACTAAACACCATTATCCATAAGATCTAAAATAACACTGAGCCACTCTATATGGAGTTATGTTTGTCTATCATGCGTTAAAATAAACAACGAACAAGACAACTGCTGAGATTATTTTATTTAATGTGTCAATATCATAGACATTACAATGATTATAGCTTTTAGTTGAAGTCGATAATATTCCATTTTTCAATTTCGATCTCTCCGATATTTTGTAAATATCATTTC